>NW_005871222.1:1999653-2118216 GCF_000147115.1 Myotis lucifugus
TTTATTGATTTCACAGAGGAAAGGAGAACGAGATAGAAATAACAATGATGAGAATCATTGATTGGCTGCTTCCTGCCCACCCTTTACTGGGGATTGAGCCCACAACCCAGGCATGTGCCCTTGACTGGAATGGAACCCGAGACCCTTCAGTCTGTAGACCGATGCTCTATCGACTGAGCCAAACCAGCTAGGGCTAAATGTAGGTCTTGATGACCAGAGAGTATGGGGAAAATCTCAGAAAAGAGAGATGTGAGGAAGGAGATTCCCTGGTTTTGTATATTTTCCAAAAAAAGGCTCAGCCTCGCCTCTGAGTTGTGTATGTGAGGAATAAACACAAGGAGGCATAGCAAGGCTTTGAACCTGAGTGGAGAATGTGATGGACAGAACCAAACAGCATAACAAGGGCTTGATAGTAAGCGCTTCTCACAAAAGGCAAGACAGAATTTGTGCTCTGAAGGTAAATTGCTTGAGTATCTAATAAAACAAATGAAGAAACAAAACAAAATCAACATTTAAAAAAATATATATTTTAATTGATTTCAGAGAGTAAGGGACAGGGAGAGAGATCGAAACATTAATGATGAGAGAGACTGAGCCCACAACCTGGGCATGTGCCCTGACCAGGAATCGAACTGTGACCTCCTGGTTCATAGGTTGATGCTCAACTAGTGAGCCACACCGACTTGGCAAAATCAACATTTTTATACAAAATTATGACAAGACTCGGATTCCATATGATTTAGTAGTTGAAATAGCAGGAAACAAATAAAAATTTCTTGACATACAAAGAACCAGGAAAATATGAGCAATTTTGAAGGGGAAAAAAAACACAATACATATCAATGCTTGCTTAGATGACTCAGAATTTAAAATTACCACAAAAGTATTTTAAAATTTTATTTATTGATTAATTTTTAGAGAGAGAAACATGGATTTGTTGTTACACTTATTTATGCATTCATTGTTTTTTTTTTTAAATATTTTAGAGAGCTGAAAGAAGAGAGAGAGAAAGATACATTGATTTATTGTTCCATCTACATATGCATTCACTGGTTGCTTCTTGTATTTGTACTGACCTGGGATTGAAACCACAATTGCAAAGATAAATGCTAATAAACATTTTTGTTGGCATATTTTCCAGATACACTCTAGACTGGTCTTTCCAGATATTCTCACCAAAAACTTTCATTAAATTTTTAATTGTAATTACATTAAACTTAAGAATGGTTTAAAAATAATTGACAAATTTACTATAGTGTCCATATTTTTAATATCCACTTTTTAAGTTCTCACTCAGCAAAGTTTAAGTTTGTATGCCTAGGAGAGTCTGCATTTTTGTGTCTGTTTGCTCATAGTGTGTGTATTGCAGCCGTGGGCAAACTACAGCCCGCGGGCCGGATCCGACCCGTTTGAAATGAATAAAACTAAAAAAAAAAAAAAAAAGACCGTACCCTTTTATGTAATGATGTTTACTTTGAATTTATATTAGTTCACACAAATACTCCATCCATGCTTTTGTTCCGGCCCTCCGGTCCAGTTTAAGAACCCATTGTGGCCCTCGAGTCAAAAAGTTTGCCCAACTCTGGTGTATTGCATGCGTTTTTTTTTTTTTTAGAAATTTTCTGATTATTTTTCCCTTTTTAAAAATATTTTATTGATTTTTTACAGAGAGAGAGAGGGAGAGGGATAGAGAGTTAGAAACATCGATGAGAGAGAAACATCGACCAGCTGCCTCCTGCACACCCCCCACTGGGGATGTGCCCGCAACCAAGGCACATGCCCTTGACCGGAATCGAACCCGGGACCCCCCAGTCCGCAGGCCGACGCTCTATCCACTGAGCCAAACCGGTTTCGGCAGCATGCTTTTTATTCACACATGCCATCCCACTCCAACTCTAGAAATAATTTAGGATATTTTATATAAAAACACTTTCAACAAAGATAAAATAAAACACTTTAAAAGTATAAATTATAAACTTTATGTTTCAGTCTAAAGTACCACATGTACAATGCATCACATGTCTTTATAATACGTAACAATTCCTAATAGGAAGGAGCACAATACAGTCATTGAAGATTCAGGCCCTGGGATATTCAGGGGAATTTTAAACCCACTCCTGCTACTCATTGTTCTGTAATGTTTAGCAAAATATTTAAATTCTCTAAGACATTTTGTATTTATAAAAAGGGAATGATAAAGTTGTGAGACTCATTATGGCATGAGGATTTAATTGAATCAATAATGTAAAATGTTAGAGAAGGAACAGTCAATAGAGTTTAGCTATTGATAACATTACTGGTTTATTTCTCTATTACCCTTTGTCTCCGCATTTTCTGTTAGAACATGAGCCTCCCTCACTCCCTTTCAGATACCACCACCTAATCCTACTTGACAATTACAAAGCACTTTACTCCTTGGAGTGAAATGAAGCTAACTTGCAATTGGGCTTTTATTTTTCTGACTGAATCAAGAAACTGTCTCTTAAATAAAACCAATGCAGCAAGGTTTTGGCTGTTCGTTGGAAAGGGATTACAATTTATATTTTTCAACTGTAACTGCATGGAGAAAATTATCCTATCTAATAAAAGAGAAACATGGTAATTAGCCGTACATTCGCTACCCTTCCCATTGGCTAATCAGTGAGATATGCAAATTAACTGCCAGCCAAGTTGGCGGCCGGCAGCCAGGCAGCTTGAAGTGGAACAGGGAGGCTTGCTTGCTTCAGTGATGGAGGAAGCCAGGTTCCCCGCCTGCCTTGCCGGCCTCTCAGCTTGCAGTTTGAAACATTGTAACAAATATAGAAGCTAAACAAAACCCCAGAAACCTGCTTTAGTCAGCCGGGCTTCAACCAGCCGGACCGCAACATTGTATCAAATACAGAAGGTAAACAAAGGCCAGAAACCTGCTTTCAGCAGCCGAGGCCTAAGAGTTGGAGCCAAGCCTCAGAGCTAAAGCTGGCCCAGAATAAAAAAAAAGAAAAAACGGAGAGGTTGGGAGCTTCAGTCACCCGCCAGCCTGAAAACGGCCCTCAGCCCCTCACCCAGACTGGCCAGGCACCCCAGTGGGAACCCCAACCCTGAAGAGGGTGTGACCAGCTGCAAACAGCCATCATCCTCTCATCCAGGCTGTCCAGGCACCCCAGTGGGGACCCCCATCCTGATCCAGGACACCCTTCAAGGCAAACCAGCCAGCCCCCACCCGTGTACCAGGCCTCTATCCTATATAGTAAAAGGGTAATATGCCTCCCAGCACCGGGATCAGCGTGACAGGGGGCAGCGACCAAGCCCCCTGATTTCCCTGCAGCTCTGTGTGTGACAGGGGTCGGGGCCACAACCTCCCTATCTGCCCTGCTCTGTTAGTGACAGGGGAAGGCGCCCCAACCCCCTGATCAGCCCTGCTCTGTGCCTGATAGGGGGGAGCTCCCCAACCCCCTGATTGCCCTGCAGCTCTGTGTGTGACAGGTTGCAGTGCCCCAACAGCCCCCCCCCCCCGCCCCGCACAGGCCCTGCTCTGTGTGTGATGGGGTAGAGCCATAACCTCCCCATCGGCCCTGCCCTGAGTGTGACAGTGGCGGCGCCCCAACCCCCTGATCGGCCCTGCTCTGTGTGTGACAGGGGGGAACTCCTCAACCCCCTGATCGGCCCTGCTCTGTGCGTGACAGGGGGGAGCTCCCTAACCCCCTGATCGACCCTGCTCTGTGTGTGACAGGGTACGGAGCCCCAACCCCCTTGATGGACCCTGCTCTGTGCATGCCAGGGGGCGGTGCCCCAACCCCCCAATCGGCCCTACCCTGAGTGGTACTAGGGGTGGCATCGCAACCTCCCGATCGGCCCTGCTCTGTGCATGACAGGGGGCGGTGCCCCAACTCCCCAATCAGCCCTGCTCTGAGCCGGACCAGGGGCTGCACCTAGGGATTGGGCCTGCCCTCTGCCACCCGGGAGCAGGCCTAAGCCAACAGGTCATTATTTCCCAAGGGGTCCCAGACTGCGAGAGGGCACAGGCATGGCTGAGGGACCCCCTCTCCCCCCCGAGTGCACAAATTTTTGTGCACCGGGCCTCTAGTCTTATATAACATGAATTAAAACTTGCAGAAGACGATCATATATCAGTTTTCAGGGAAAACCTAACTATTGCTATGGCTGAAGGCAGACTGTGTGTGTGTGTGTGTGTGTGTGTGTGTGTGTGTGTGTGTGTGATAATGTAGAACATAGCTTACAACTTGGCAAACAATATATTCAACAACATCCATTCATTCTGCAGCATAGCAACAGGTTTATTAGACCTGCTTCTTAAAAATTCCATCTATGCAGACTGATACGATGACAATAGAAAACTCAATAAAATTAATTCGAAAATAACCATGAAACATGTAATCTTCATATTTAGCTCCTTGCTGATATAACTTAATTTAGTGAAGATTTGTCCTCCATTCAATTAAGTGTCAAACATTTTTGTTCAACTTAATTCTTGATAGTTTATGGTTTTTTTTAAAAAAAATTTAGGTATAATTGACATATAACATTTAATTAGTTTCAGGTGTACAACATAATAATTGGATATTTGTATATACTGTGATTTGATTACCACAGTTATTCTAGTTACCATCTATCACCATATAAAATTACAAATTATGTTTTTCTGATAAAAACTTTAAAGATTTACTCTTTTAGCAACTCTCAAATATGCAATGAAATATTTTTTTACTCAGTTACTATGCAGTAAATTACATCCCTATGACTAATTTATAACTGGAAGTTTATACCTCTTGAACCCCTTCATCCATTTCACACACTCTCCAACTTTCTTCCACTCTGGCAACTACCAATCTCTTCTGTGTATCTATTGGTTTTATTTTGTTTTGTTATTTATTTATTTATTTATTTATTTATTTATTTATTTTATATTGATGGGGAGAGAGAGAGAGAGAGAGAGAGAGAGAGAGAGAGAGAGAGAGATATGAGAGGGCAACATCCATCTATTGCCTCCTACATGGGGATTGAGCCGAAACCTGGATGTATGCCCTGACTGGAAAAATCGAACCTGACACCTTTTGGTGTATGGAAGATGCTCCATCTAACTGAGCCACATCAGCCAGGACTCTTTTGTCTTTTAGATTCCACATAAAGAGAAATCATATGGCTTTGTCTTTCTTTGAGCTAAGTTTTCAAAGATGAGTGTTTTAGGCAGAGAAAAAATAAGCCTCTCGGCATATAGTGGTATTTTACTTAATCTGGCATATAGTGGTATTTACTTAATCATCTGAAAAATCAAACATAGATTTACATGGAACATGTAAGAATTTCTATGAAGTTTAGTGATATGACACATATAGTAGCTATAGATTTGGCATGCACCTTGAAATAGAGAAACAAGATTAAGGTGCTGTATAGTTCTGCTATATTTGATCAAAATAAACTTATGGAGAGACTTTATTGGGATACTAGAAGCCCAGTGCACCCAGTGCACGGGTGGGGTCCCTCAGGGTGGCCTGTGGAGATCGGGCCCCAGCTCGTGTCCACAGCCTCTCAGCCCCACAGCCCCACTTGGCACCCCACCTTGGCCTGGTGCTGCCCCCTCACCTACTTCACCATCCTGCCTGTGGAGCGATTGATCAGGGCTGGGCCCCCTGCCCGGCTCCCTCAGTGCCTGGGAGCCGGGCAGTGGCCCCGCCCTCCACCTCTACTGCTGGTCTCACTGTGCAGGGCAATCAGCAGGGCGATCAGCCCTCGCATGCACCCACCTTATCCTGGCACCACCCACTCACCTGCTCCACCATCCTGCTGTGGTCCTGCTCTCATTGGGGCCCATTGGGGCTGGCATCACCTCCACTGCAACCCGCTGCCAACGCTGCATCGCTGATGCCCGCCATGTTCTGTGCCACCCCCTGGTGGTCAGCGCACATCATAGTGAGTGGTTGAACTCCCGGTCAAACTCCCAGTGGCACAACTGCTAGAGGGGACAATTTGCACAGTAGGCTATTATTATATAGGATATTTTACATTAGCTAACTATAAAACGTTTGATTAAACTATAATATCCATGTAGAAGTATGCATATATCATTTTTGCAAAAGTTGATAACTTTTCACTAACTGAACACACTTGCATCAAGAGCATATCACTATCAGCATTTCTGAAACACATCAGGAGCTTTTCTCATGGTTCCTCAAAGCCATTATGCAATTCCCCGTGTGTACCATTATCCAGGCTTCTAATATGAGTTGGTTGTGCATTATATTTTCACTTAATACAAAGGAAATCAGACAAGATATATATGTATTCTGTGTGTGACACCTTTCACAAAACATTTGGTTTTTGAAATTAAACCATGTTATCAAGCATAGCAGCAGATGGTTTACCCGTATTGTTGTATAGTATTTTATTCTGTAATTTATTCACTAGTTCTATTCTCAATGGGAATTTATGTAGTTTTAGGCTTGAAGCTACTTTGAGTAGTGCTGCTATAAACATTTAGTACTTATATTCTGGTTAACATATGTATGCATTTCTGTTGGAAATATACCTAAGAGTGAAATTGCTGCTTTATGGGGTGTACATATGGTCACATTAATTTGACCTTTTGTTTCGGGTTTAAGTTCAATTTGTGGAAATGGAGGTTATAAGAGTTTGGATAGAAGGTGGTCAGGAGATCAATACCGACTGACACTTCACTCTCCACCTCTAATTTTCTTGCTAAATGAAGTAACTATTTCTGCATGTTGAATGATCTTCCAAGGGACTACTTAGCCTACACTAAATTAGTCTTCTGACTGGTCCATTTTAGATGTGCAGTTTATACTATCAGATGGATCTCAAATGGGATAAGCCCATTCTCTCCTCACCCCATCTGCCACTGTACCAAAAACCATACTGTTTATGCAGATATAATAAATATGAACCCAGATGTGGAACTATATTCCAATGTGCACTGGGAAATAAACTGTGCAGAGAAATAAAAGTAATATGAAAATATTGTTGAACTTAAACTGAGAAAAATAAGCACCATATTGCTTTCTTCTAAAGTATGATGAAGCATTCATTTAGAAATGAGCTGATTCATTTGTACATAGGACATAGACATATTTGCAGGTCATATTTTTAAACTGAGCCCTAGAAAAGATTCAGTTTGTACTTGTGTTTTATAAGAAGATAAATGTTTAGAAGAAACTTTATAGGCATGTGATGTTTTATGTAGCCACATTGGTAAATAACTAGCAAGACAACAGATGTGAGGGAAGGGAAGGGTAAGGCCAGATAAAGCAGAGGTGCAAAGATAAAGTGAACTGGAGAAGTGTCATAGAGTCTTAGAAAAACCGTGTGTCCTTTGAATTAATAATTGTTGCTCACCCACTACTTTCAAGATTGTGTATTGGTAGATTTTATTAACAAACAAAAGCAACATCTGCTCAGGAAAATTGCAAAATCAGTTGGGGAAAGTACATTGCAATAAATGGCTGGGATACCAAACAGCATGTTATCTGCTTTATAAAAGAGGAATAAAGCACAGAAGGATAGGAGGTAATGTAAAATCCCAGGGGTGGGAGTAAATATATTTACAACTTTGCAGGAAAGTGCGTAAAACGCTGATGGGAACCATGTCGTGGGCAGCTGAGACCCACACCGTGGAGGGAGAGGATTTTATCTTTAGACTGCAGGAGAAGACATCTTGGGTTTAGACTGAGGAGGACACTGTGAGATATAAAAATATTTCCAAGAGCAAATCTGGAATTAAGTGTCAAAGTGTGACCTTCCAGTGGTGGGGAAAGAGCACGAAGCTAGAGGAGGAGAAACTGAGGTGAGTGTCATGTCAACCATAAAACAATCATATAATATGAAACAAACTGATAAGTGATCTGTTTATTTTTAATGTATATGAAGTCAATATTACTGCCAGTTATTGTCAATATAAATTGATTAGAGGCTGAACAGGAAGATAATGATATGGAAGTAATAGGAATTATATGTTGTGTTAATGAGGTAAGAAAATGATTTTTCACAATCACCAATTATTACACTAATGAAGAAATTAATCAAATATAGAAAATATAATTGGAAAACTGATGAGTGAACATGATTGACTATACTAGTTGGGGAATAAGTTAAGGCACAAAATAGGAAGTTTTTACATGATTAGTATTAGATGTTTGTTCTGAATGTTTGCCTTCAGGAAGAAAGGATAGAAAAAGGACAATTGCCAAGAACTAAATGCTGATTTTCTGAATAATTTCAAGGTTTA
Organism: Myotis lucifugus; assembly: GCF_000147115.1. Classification (NCBI taxonomy): domain Eukaryota; kingdom Metazoa; phylum Chordata; class Mammalia; order Chiroptera; family Vespertilionidae; genus Myotis; species Myotis lucifugus. The sequence goes on from NW_005871222.1 coordinate 2,007,890, forward strand.
TTACTAGTGGCCTAACATACACTGGTAAATGCCATTTTCTTTATGTTATATAAAATATTGACTTTTTCTCTGTGTTTTAATCAACTGCACCAGAACATAAGCTCTTTAAAGGAAGGAAAGGTGAATTATGTTTAGGATCTGGAGTAATATTTCATAAAAACCTGATTATCTTGCAAGAAACACAACTGCACTGAAGCTGACTTAAGTAAAATGTTGTTATACAGCCAGGAGAACATCTCAAAGAACAGAAGGGAAAGGACATCATAGCACTATTGAGTAATATTGTGTATGTCAGTAATAGGCTAGAACCAGAGCCTGACAAAATTCTAATGTTCTCTGTATCTGTCAGCATTGTTTATTTACATTTATACCTAATTCTTTTCTTAACTCTTTGCAAAACAGCTTTCTCTAGCTCTCTAATCTTCGGAGTGAAACATACTACTGCTGAGTGCTTCTGAGTTCCCATGTTACAGAAGCCTTCCACCCAGGGGAGATGAAGTGCGCCTTTGCTAATACCAATTTGAATTTCCAGGAAGGAGTAATTGTATGAATAAATTTGATACAGGTGCCCAATTCTGAACCAATCGAATGCAGCCAGGGGTGCAGCAACAGATGGTTCCAGCATGGTGCCTGCCCAAAGGACAAACATTTACAAAAGAAAGGACAATTGCTCTGAGATCCCTACAGTGACCTACAGTTCTCATTGTGGATGTGTTAAATGAATAATAAGAATGTCACATCCAGTTCTTCTCTAGTGACTCCTGTGTGTATTCCTCCTGGCCAGACACTCTTTGTAGCTGAGCTATTTTAAGAAAAACTATTAGATGTAGTAAAAGAGCCAAAATTATTTTGGATTAGATAAGACCACTAGAATTTGCTTTTATTGTCGAACTATACTATTTGACATAGAATATGCAATGTTTAGGTGTTCGAATTCCACCTCTTTTATTTATTAATTTTACATGCTTTAGGTATGCTTTTTTCTTTAAAAAGATACATTTGAACTCTGGCTGGTTTGACTTAGTAGATAGAGCATTGGCCTGTGGTCTGAAGGGTCCTGGGTTCAATTCCGGTCAAGGGCACATGCCTGGGTTGTGGGCTCAATCCCCAGTGTGGGGCGAGCAGGAAGCAGCTGATCAATGATTCTCTCTCATAATTGATGTTTCTATCACTCTCTCCCTCTCTCTTTCTCTCTAAAATCCATAAAAATATATTTTTAAAAAAGATATATTTGACTCACTTGTAAAATGGGAATAATAATAATAATAAGTATTGCCTAGGACTGTGTGTAGATAAAACAAGATATTCTCTGAAAAGTGCCTCACATAGTGCCTATCATAGAGTAAGCATGCCAATAGTATTGTATTGTTCTTATTTCTTTTAGTGTTTTTATTAGGTAGTTATCTTAGTTATCCTTCGGTGCTGTAGCAGATATCACAAACCTTGTGGCTTAAAACAACACAAATTCATTGTCTTACAGGAGATCAGAAATCTGAAATAGGTTTTACTGAGTTAAAACCAAACTGTCAGCGGGGCTGCCGAGGGCTTTAGGGAAGAATCTGTTTTCCAGCTCTGAGGGGCCAGTGAACGAACTGCATTTCTTGACTCCTGGCTGCTTTCTCTATCATCAAAGCCAGCGGTGAAGCATCCTCAGATTTCTCTTTCTGATTCTGACTTGCCTGCCCTCCTCTTACACCAAACTTTGTGATTAAATTAGGCCCACCTGGATAACCTAGGCTAAGTCCCAGGCTCCATCTAAGATTCTTAACTTAATCCCTTTTGCTGTGTAAGGTAAAGGCATTCGCAGGTACAAGGATTCAGATGTGGACATTTTTGAGCAGCTATTATCTTGCCTACCATAACAACGATGCTCATTCTCAAGAGTAAGTCTGTATTTTACAAAACTTACTCTATGAAATTGTCATTCAGTTCCATATCAATTTTTGGTCTACAAATTCATTTCCTAACTATAAAAAGAATATAGTAACTGAAGAAAAAATACTAACAAAGTCATGTCTATGGAATGAAAAAGAATAGAATTATTGATGCTGGCATTAGACTATTATGAAAATATTTCTCATATATATTCATGAGAACCTTTTGATATTATGTTAATATATACAAAACAAGTTATAGGGAGGTATATCATGTTGCAGAAAATATTATTCCAAACAAAATACTTCTCAGTTATAAGTTGTTCTTTATAACCTACTGGTGTATGGAATTAAATTACCAGTGACCTGTATTGCTTAAAGCAGATCAAATTTGTTGACCAGATATAAACAATAAAAAAGTATTCTAAACATATTGCCAACACATGATTTTAAATTTTACTTAATTCTACGAAAAGTACATTTAAGTTGAAAGAGAGAGAGAATATTTAAAAACTCTAGCTAATATTATTAGTTCCAGAATTGCCTAGACCATATGAACAAATATGTAGCTTCTAGCAATGTTATTTCTTCCTATCATTTCATGTCACATGCAGACCAATTTTGCTCTTGAGAAAAGAAAACAGAGACTCTGCCTAGCCCTTTACAACTGAGGCAATCCTTTCTAACTGCTATGAGATTCCAAAGCAAGATTTTTTTATTTAAATTGATTAATAAAAATAAAATATATAGTTATACAATAAATTGTTTGTTCTGAAATTTTTTCAATGTTTTATGAGCTGATTCTAAACGTTCATTCAGACTTTGGAAAAATCATTATTAGTCAAAGGATACCTCTTATTGTACCACAAGAGCCTAGAATTTAGTCTTTATTGGGCCTCTCATGTTAGACAAATTCTGATTGCTTTAAAGTTTAAGCTTAAAGCTAGTTTGACTTCAAGTTCAATCTTGAATTATTTGAAAGATCATTGATTTTTCTGACCTGTGTGACTTTTGTCTTGTTTCCAATTTTGACCATGCTTTGGATGACTTTTCCCCAAAAAAGCAGTCCATAAAATAAAGTTGTGGTAAAAGAAAGCCTTGCTTTAAGGTTACCTGGCATTATCCCCACATGACATTTGCTTTAAAAGAACTCTGTGAGAAATAAACAACCTTGCCAAAAGGAAAATAGCACTTGAAAAAGGGAAAAAAAATCTTGCCACCGAAGATAAGCAAAAAGGATAATGAATGCTATAATCTCCCAAAATTACTGTTCCATTTGTTAACGTTTATATGTCAGATGAAGGAATAGTAGATTAAAAGTACCGACTTGTTTATATGCACAAAGATGCCAAATTAAGTCCCCATTTTCTGGTGCTGAAACTTGATTAAGCTGTTCTGGACATACTCCTTTTTGAAGGTTAGAGAGGCAAATAAGTAGTGAGTGAAAGGATTTTGTTTGATGGCCTGGACAATTTCAGGGAGTGAATACACAGTAACACATCATCTATAAATCAACTGATATAAAATATGAAAAGCCATTTTGATTATGAGGCCAAATAATAGTGTTTAACTAAGAATTTAATTTCTGAGTAGGCAATTTAATCGCAAAAGATTAACAAAAGATTATAAATTATGCTTTGCTAATAATTCAATTCACAATTTTTGGCATACATAATGCTAGGTCCTAGGAATAAATTTGTAAAGGAGATTGAGTGGCTCCCTTTCCACATGAACTATACATTTCATTGGAGAAAATGGGCAATACTCATTTCAAATATGATGATTGTTATGAAAGCAGTAAAAAGGGGTAATATGGGAGCATCTGGAAAAACAACCTAACCTACTATTTCTACTTTGTTGCCATTTATATTCTTTAGTGTGATCTGACACCATTCCTCAAGAAGTAGGATGGTAAGTGCTTCCTTGCTGCCTTTCTTCCTTCTTTTCCTCTTTTTCTCCATCTTTATTTTAAATCTGTCCTCGCTCCTTTACATAAATATCTAAGTAAAGTATGTGCACAACTTTCTCTGCTAGAAATGGCCACATAACATGAATATAGGCACACAACCCTACCCTTCTAAGGTTTAAAACAAACCAGGTTATACAAATATTGAAGAAGCAACTACTTGAATTATTAATTAGTTAATTGCTACCAGTAACTTCTTTGAATGAGAAGTACAAATTTCTATAAGAGAGGCACCTGATTATTGTTTTATAGGAGGTGATGCTTAAATTGGGATTTTTAAAGAACAGGTAAAAAAAATGTTTTCCAAGCAGATGGAACATCAGCGTATGTGAAGGCTTTAACATAGGAAGGATTTGGAAGAATTGAAGGAGCCTACTGCAAAGAAGGTTTGGATCAAGAAGCAAGAAGACCTAACCGGTTTGGTTCAGTGGGTAGAGCATCAGCCTGCGGACTGAAGGGTCCCAGATTCGATTCCAATCAAGAGTGTGTACCTTGGTTGCAGACACATCCCCAGTAGGGGGTGTGCAGGAGGCAGCTGATCAATGTTTCTAAGTCTCTGTCCCTCACCCTTCTTCTCTATAAAAAAATCAATAAAATATATTTTTTTAAAAAAGAAGCAAGAAGAAAGATGCTTCAGAGATACATGACATTTTATAGATGAGAACACTAAGCATTAGGAGCCAATTTAATATAGCATTTTATCATGTGATAATAATTGAAAGGCTAGAGATGAAGCCTAGAGTTCAATTATAGAGAATGTAGTGAATATTAATATGCAATACCTATTCCCATGGGGAGACATTCAGGCAGTTACGATATGACTCTTCTTCAAACATAGATCTTTATAAATACAAATATCCTTCCCCTTGCCAGTGAATGATTAAGGGTTCCTGACCAAAGCCAATCACTGCATAGCTTTCCTTTGTATATAAAGAATGCACATGTGACCCAAATTGACCCAATAAGACATGAAGGCATGGACTTTTTCTGTGCTGATATAAGGCCTAGAACTATTTCAGCCATCACAGAGAAGATGCCAAACTAAGAGAACCTCAAAGAAATGAGATTGGAGAAATCTCATTAAATCAGTCTCACACCCACAATAGGTCTGGGTTTTCAGGTATGTGGGCCAGTACCCAGAAGTATTTTCAGTTATTAGAAACATAGAAACTGGAGATGACATGAAGAAAATTATGCTTTAGGAGGCTAATCTGGTGACAGTGAGAAAATATTAAGGCTTATTGTGCCTATGTATTTAGTGTTTATAGACTTCTGATCTGTAAAATATAAAAATGGTATATATTTTCATAGATTTCTTATTATTTAAAGTGTTTTTAGCCTTCATGTATTTTTGTAGAGTTCAGTTTGTCTAGGGAGGGCCTCATAGGGAAGTATAGGCTTGGTGGAAATATCAAGAATCATTACCTATTTATCTTTTTTTGAAAGGTACAGGTATTCAATTTTGTTAGCTTATTATAGCCTGATAGCTAAGTATAATCATATGTCACAAAATCACAAAAATAAAATAGGACCATTATCTAGCATCATATACAAAAATCAACTCAAAATAAATTAAAAACTTAAATATAAAACCTAAAACCATGAAACTCCTAGAAGAAAAGTAGGAAAAAGATTTCTTGACATTGATATTTATAATAATTTTTTGGATATAACACCAAAGCATAGGCAACAAAAGCATAATAAACAAGTGCGACTACATCAACCTAAGAAGCTTCTTTATAGCAAAGGGAACAATAAACAAAATTTTAAAAGGTAACCTATGAAATGAGAGAAAATATTTGCAAGCCATATATCTGATAATGGGTTAATATTTAAAATATTTATGGAATGCTTATGCCAATAAAAACAAATAACCCAATAAAAATGAGAAAATGAACTGAATAGACATTTCTCCAAAGAAGACACACAATGGCCAACAGGTGCTCAACATTGGTAATCATCAGAGAAATACAAATCAAACCACAACAAGATATCACCTATTATGGCTCTTAAAAAAACAACAACAAAGAAAAACAAACCCCCCAAAACATAAAAAGTTTTGGAGAATATGTGGCGAAAAGGCAATTTTTATACACTGTTGGTGGGAATGTAAATTGGTGCAGCCACTATGGAAAACATACATTAAGAAAATAGAGAATGTTGCCATTTGTGAAAACATGGATGAACCTGGAAATTATTATGTTAAACGAAAAAAGCCAGACACAGAAGAACAATACAACCTTGTCCATTATGTATAATTCATCTAAAATATTAAAAATTGTAGAATAAGAAAGTGTAATGGCAGGTGGCAGGTGCTGGAGGGAGGAGAAAATGAGGAGTTATTATTCAAAGGGCATAAATTTTACATTATGCAAGATGAATAAGTCCTTGAGATATATAGTACAACGTATTGCCTATAGTTAACACTGAGGTACTGTTACTTTAGACACTTGCTAGGAGGGTGGATCTTATGCTTAGTGTTCTTATCATCATCATCATTACAAATAAGAAGGTGACAGAAAACTTTTGCAAGTGACAAATAGGTTTATCATATAACTTATGTTGATGATGTCATAGGTATGTTATCTCCAAGTTAATCAAGTTGTATACATTCAATATGTACAGATTTTTAAAGTTAAAAATATTTTTCTTATTTATTCTTCTGCTTCCCTAAGTGATATCTCACAACCATGCTGGTTTCTGCTACTTGAATCAAACTTTAATACTTTCAGTTTCTTGAACTCATTTCTGGCCATCTGCTCTAATTTCACTCTCTTCCCAGGAAACTTCATTTAAATTGATTCAGTATTAAATTTGTTCATTAAAACTTAACATTTTCCCAGACATGTTGAATTATATTATGATCAGTAACTATCTATGTTTTATAGGTATATCAGCTTTCACAAACCTCAAATGATTTTTGACATTTTAACTTAAACCTCACCCAGGCTTCCTAGTTCAGATGCTCTGCTGATTTTCACATTAACAACAAAACACGGACACACACACACTCACTCAAGCATTCTCCAAATTGCACACACATTTCAGTTATGATAGTATATTAACTGAATAATTGCATAAAGTACACATTTTGCTGCTAGCTCTTTAGTCCACAGATTGCTATATAAGTAATAGATGTGATTCATTCATGATAAGAAACCAATCATGTTACTGCTTGCAAAGTTTGGGGGTGATTGGTCACCACATATTTTTAGTCATTTCATGTCCAGGCAGCACAGTATATAGTTGTGTTGCCTCCTTTGCACCTCCCAATAAACTCATGTGACAAAAAAAGAAAAAAAGAAAGAAAGAATAATGGAAGAAAGGCACTGCTAAAAGAGTTAAAAGTGCAGCAAAGAAATGAACAATGAAAATGCTGAGAGTGATATTGAAATATAATCTGACTAGAATTATAGAAGAGATAGCTGACCATAGAAATACTGACATTGCCGTTGTTGGAGAGACTCTAGATGAGCACCAGAGGAATTCAGTGACGGTGAGATTGTTGCCTTAAATGAGGAAAGCAGTTGTGATGAAAAGAATGAAAATATCCCAGAGTAAGTGACACCATAGGAAAAAAAAAAAAACTTCACCTTCAAGGACTCACTTGGAGATAATTCATGACAATGAAGTAAAAAAGGATAAAACTCTGAATGCTGATCCAAACTTAGAAGGGAGTATAGTAATTTGACAAGGCATAGAAAGATGCACACTCAGTTTTAAGTTATAGGATGAGAAGAAGGCAAGCATTATTCAAAGTACTATTGATAAGTTTCTTTTAATAAATGAAACACTTGAATTTTCAATGTTTCTAATGCTTTAAGTTACTAAACATGTGTTAATCTTGCTATTTAAAAATTTTCTCTATCTATCTATATAAAACCCTAATATGCAAATCAAGAACGGCCAGTCACCCTACAGATCAGCCCTGATCGCCGGCCAGGCCTAGGGACCCTACCCTATATATTGGGAACAGTCTCTTAGATTTAAATATTAAAACCTGGCAAGGCTACTCTAACATTGAAAAAACAGGGTGATGCAGAGATGACATGCATGGACTCTGGCTTGCACATTTTGTGGTCAGCCCTGATTCTGACACTTATAACTGTGTGACAAAGCCAATTACTTAACTTCTCTCTGCTTCAGTTTTTCCACCCATAAGATGGGAAAATGGTACTACTGCCTCAGAAGGATCATGTTATGTACTACTTTTTATAATAGGGCAAAAAAATGTAGCTGCCCATACAACAGCAAGATGCCTTTCACCTGTATGAAAACAATGGTCACTGGTGCATGCAGCCTTCCAGATTGCAAGAGGGGTGTCCGACTGCCAGTTTAGGCCTGTAAACCAGTATTCAGACACCCTCCAAGGGGTCCTGGATTGCGACAGGGCACAGGCTGGGCTGAGGGACCCCTTACCATGCACGAATTTTGTGCACTGGGCCTCTAGTACATATATAGTTGACAGTGTGAGAGTTTTTTGTTTTGAAAAACATTTTTTAAACATTCTTAAAGTTTACAGAACAATAATTTTCTCCATTAATTATTAAAATTATTTTATACAGTTTCAACTTACTTGACTATTTATAATCAATCCATTATTTTCCATTTTTGTTTTAGCACCCTAAAATAAGCCATAACACCTCTTATTTAGATAAACACAATGATCTCTCTCCATACTCTTCTTCCTTTCTGGGTTTCAACTCACCAATTCATCCTCCACAGGGCAGCCAAATTGAGCTTCAGATAAAAATAAATCAGTTCATATTACACTCACAACACTGGGACTACAACTATGACCCTCCCTTCATTTACAGGTCAATAGGATGCCCCATAGGCTTGGCGTAACACCAGACTTCTTCCCACATTTCTCAACTCCACCCACATGGGTCAGTGTCCATACACAGTAGAGTAAGACCACTCCTCCTTCCATATGCATCCAAAGAGAACCCCAAACACTGAGACTAAAACCATGCATCCTCAGGATTCCCACCCTCCTTCAACATACACAGTCAGGAGGGAGTCCCAGACTTTCCACATGCTCTAGCACTCACAGCTTTGCCACCTGTATCTGCCTTGAGTTCACCAGGACTTATTTTTTTAATCAGCCCACAACTGAAACTACTGGTTTCAGAATCATTCCCCATCTCCTGCACTCTAGTCACTTCTCTACATCCTGTTGAAACTCTCCTATCCTTCTTGCAAAACTTCCAATATGCCCTTTGGAGAAAAATCTCCTAGATCCTCAACATTTTCTCTATAGACTTCGTCTTCTTGCTCATACAGGAAAACACTACCTGCAGCCTTCGTCAATCAACACAGACTTTGTCTCCTCCCTTAATCCACTAGGTTGGTGTCCTATGTTCTCAATTCAATTTCCAGATCATTCTCTTTGTCCCTAAAAATTAGCTTTGCATCTATGATAACTGAGCCTCTTAGTTACTACTTCTCATTATTGTCTATTACCAATCTTTTCATAAACTCTTCCATTTTTTAATCATTTAAACATTTGGCTAATGGGCTCTTCACCACTACTCTGGTGACTTTTCTCAGTGATCTTATCAGTTTCTATTTCTGATGCCTGGACATTCAGTTTCTTGAGTTACTCTCTCTATTTATGCCATCCTTAACCCTAACTCAGTCACTCCCAGAAGTATAATCTATAATCTGTCATCATCTATGGCATCAGACCCTTTATAATTTAAATTTGCTGAACACTAACCTCTGTTTCTACCTCATTCTATGAAATATTTCAACAATTTTTTCAACCCTATTGAAATTTTTCACTTTGCCTATTTCCTTCATATTCCTTCCTTCCTGCTTACCCAGATTGCATTTTATAATCAATCACTACAACCATTACCTTTCATATATACTATACTTTTTTTACTGCCTCCTTGATTTTTTGTACTCTTTTGGAAAAATCACTAACCAATTAAATTCATCTTTTTGTTCATTCCATGTTTGTACCAATGAAGCTGAATGTGTGATTAAAAACACAACCACTGTGACTGTCTTATTTTATAGTCATGATTATAAACATTAAGCAGATTCTTAAAGTTGCTCACAGTCATACCTTAATTCCTTATGCCATTAACTTGCTTAATTTCCTACATGTTCATGTCATATCTACTCCTTTTTCCTTGAACTTCAGATAGCTTTTCCATAGACTCATTCTTTTACGAATGACCTTTTATTAATTTTTATTAAAATTTTCTCTGTAAAATACTGCAGGTAACAGCAAAATTTCCCCCCAATTCTTAGTATTATATCTACCTACCTACCCATATCATCTGTACACACCACTTGTTATCTCTCTAAACCTAATCAGGCGGTCAACTGGCTCTGAATCTCATCTTTTCCCCCTGTTCTAAAACATTGCTCCAATAATTTCCCCTTCTTTTCTAACATCAGTTTTTACCTGTCTATTATATCCATTTTAATCATCATACAAATTTGTACAAATTTTCTATCTTTACAAAAAGAAACAAACAAAAAACTCCACAAATTTTTTTATTGATTTTTTCCCCATCTGCTACCTCCACATTTATTTTTTGCATTTCTTTAATTAAAATTCTTTGAAATATTATTCTTCATCACTGTGTCATTTCAGACTTTCTTTTGTTTAATTGATTTCCTCTAGGGAGAGAGAGAAAGGGAGAGGAAAGGAAAGATAGAGAGAGAGAAACATCAAGGTGAGATTAACACATCAATTAGCTGCCTCTTGCACATCCCCTACCGGGGATCAAGCCCAAAATGGGAATTGAACCAGCAACCTTTCAGCGCACAGGATGATGCCCAACCAACTGAGCCACACCTGCCAGGGCTAATCAGACTTTCACTCCAACTACTTCAGCAATATGGTTCTCATCATGGCCACCAAGGTCCTCCATACTCCTAAACCTGATGGTCTGTTTCTAATCTATTTGTTTGATCTTTCGATCTGCTTTTTACATCCTTGGTGAGATATTATCTTCAGAGTTCTTCTATGATTCTACTTTCCTTTGATTTCCTCCTTACCTCACTGGTCACTCCTTTCAATTCTCTTTGCTGATCTCGTCTCCTGCATGTTGGAGTGTTCAGGACCTTCTTTTCTTCTCTATCTAAAATCACTCCCTTAGAGATATATCTGATTCATTGTGTAGCTTTCAATACCATCTGCATGCCATTAACTCTCAGATTTATATATCTACTCAGAAGCAATCACCTGAATTTATAAATCCACCAGCTTATTGTACACTTACCTGAGATAGTAGATATCTCATAATTAGCATTTCCCTGGAATGTCTAATAAATATCTCAAAATTGACATGCCCACACCTGAACTCCTGATTTTTCACACACAGTCTAATGAAACCATGTTAGTAGAAACTCTATTCTTTCAGTTTTCAACCTAAAAACCTACACTTCTACCTTTTTCTTATACTCTACATTTAATTCAGACAAAATACTGTTGATTCCATTTTTCAAACCCCATTAAATATTGAACTGCGCATAATATTTTTTATTGAAATCAGATTCTCAAGTGGATTATTAAAATAGCTTCCTAACTGGTCTCCCTGCTCCATCTCCTCCCTTTAGCAGCAGTCAGCATAACCTTTTAAAAATGTAAATCAAATAATTCTACTTCTCTCCTCTAACCTTGCTAATAGAGCTCCATGTCAATCAAAGTAAAAGCCTAAGCCTTTTTAATTGCTTACAAAGCTCTACATGATCTGCTCTTCCTCATCCTTCCTTCTCTCATCACCTTCTGAGCTCTTATTATGTTTTGCCCCTCCACTGTGATCCAGAAATACAGGCTTCTTTGCTTGTCTCAAAATACAACATGTTTCCTCCCATTTGAAAGCTTTTGCACTGGCATTTTCTATTGCCTGGAATGCTCTCTCCAGCCCATCTCTGAATATCAATATGGCTTTCTCCCAACCCAGTTTTAAGGTTTTATTCAAATCACAATAAGGCCCACCCGGAACAATATTTAAAACTTTTATTCTTGCCCCTTACCAGCATTTTAAACCCTTCTCATAATTTGGACTCTGTGAGGAGGGATGGGGTCCTTCTACTGAAGTATGAGAGGGATGTGTGTAGGCATTGCCTGCATGAGCTGCTGTAGGGGACCCATTGGCTCTGGTGGACTGTTACCCACTACTGAAGCTGATCTTGATCTGTCCTTTCTCTATGCAAGTCAAGCATTGCTTCATCCAGTGCTTGACTTGTGTTTTCTTGGTGACTGTTACTGAGATGCAATGGGCAAAAGTACCTGGACTTCTATTCTTGGTAGTTGCCATAGTGATCATCTTTGCTCCTCCATGTACATGGAGTCCTCTCCTGGCATTGGTAACAGGTACACATTGTCTACTGGACAGAACAGAACACAAGGTGTGTGATTCATAGGTTAATGACATCAGTTTGGAGGCAGTTAAATAGAATTTAAGAGTGTAGTTATTCTGTCAGGAAGTTTGGGTTTCGGTTCCAGTTTTGCCATGTACTTATTGTAATGTTACTGTGCACCTGGATGTCCTAGAACAGAGGGATTATGCTTGCAGAACATTTTTTTTCCTATTATAAATCCACTTTCTCTCTCAAAAGTGTCCTGATCTGGAAGGAAAATTATATGTCCCTCCACATCAAAGTAAGCATTTTTCCTTGGCACAGGTTTTTCTTATTCCAGTTTCCTTATTTATAAAGCAAACATAAAAATGATGCCTAACTCATATAGATGTTGAGAGAATTAAATAACCATGCATTGCTTATATGAAGAGCACACAGTTTGCATGTGTATTTATTTATATGTACACACACATCCACACAGAGAATACAAAAGTCAGAGCTCAGACCAATCATTGTAATATATTGACAAGTTTTGTCTTTTAAAAAATGTTCTTTATTAGCCCATTTAATTAAAAAGTTACAGAAATACAGAAATATATGTGCTAAATAACAAAGCTTCATCTGACAAGTTAATTGCTAATAATTCCCATAAAAAGGATGAACATATTATTCATTTATACTGGAGGTTTAATAATATACTTCCCAATGCCTACCTACTTGCTTATGGGTAGAGACAAAATGAGAAAAACTATTAAAGTATTTCCAATAATATTGTCAATTAGAATGAGCAAAGATTTTTCTCTGGTATATAGTATATATAATAGAAAAAATAGTTTGGATATATAAAAATACATTTAAATATCCATTATAAGAAATATATTTATTATACAATCCTAGTTTACTTTCTTTTCTTTTTATTACTTAAAAATTCCTTCCTTATTTGAACCTTTGTGACTTTTTCAATTCTTATCATTTAATTTTTATTTAAAAAAATACAAGCCCTAGCTGGTTTGGCTCAATGGATAGAGCATCGGCCTGCGGACTGAAAGGTCCCGGGTTCGATTCCAGCCAAGGGCACATGCCTGGGTTGCAGGCTTGATCCCCAGTAGGGGGCGTGCAAGGGGCAGCCAATCAATGATTCTCTCTCATCATTGATGTTTCTATCTCTCTCTCCCTCTCCCTTCCTCTCTAAAATCAATAAAATATATTTTAAAAAAATACAAGATCTTTTTTACTTAGTATAATCATTTAAATCACACAATTAGTACGATTATCATCAGACATCAAGAATGACATCAAGAAAGTAAAAAAAAAAAGTTACCAGTCATTCATTAGTGAGGGTTATGAACTAAAAAAAAAAATAAAAAAAAATTAACATCTGAAGTAGAACACAATTCATTTTAATAAGCTGAAGTGCAACAGTAAGGCCAAAAGACAAGATATGTGATAAGCAGCTGTGGGGCCTAAAGGTCATCACTAAACATGATTCTCATTTACCCTTTTACTTTCAGTGTCAGGATCTTGTTCTGGCAACATAAGCCCTTGAGATTTCTCAAGCCTACCCTCTGTATTGAGCTACCTTGCTAATTCACAAAGCCTTGGTGATTATACTCTGTTATGATATCAGTGGAAAGGTCAATGAATTCATGAAAATACTTTTTTTTCACTTTTATGACATTCTGAACCTTTTCTTCTTTTACAATTTTCAACAAGAAATGGATCATCTGGGTCATTTTGCATAATAAATAACCATACAGTCACCGTTTGTGATGTCACTTTCCCTGTCACACGCTGAATACACAGAATGAGGGCCTCTGGATGCTTTGATGCATTTTCTTGTTTTTCATAAAAACAAGAATGTTAATAGGAAAAGAAAAAGGAGAGACAGTGCTTTTAATAAGACAAGCTACAATGTACAAGATGAAAAGGTTAAAAGTTACCTTCAAAATCTTATATTAAGAGCTGACTTAGTGACTGCTAATATCTTTTTAAAATGTTTTTAAATAGTCTTTCCCACTGAAATTTGTCTCTGTGTATGGTGTTTGAAGGAAAATAGCAGAAGCAAGCTCTAGAGAATTGTGAGTTAATAAAAGAATGGAAATGTTGAATAAAATAAAATAAAAATAATAATAACATGCAATGTATGAATATCAACATGTTTCCCATTATGTGACAACAGAAATGCCTGTCACATTGAGTCAAGACAAACTGCTTTTAAGCATGGATCACATAAAACAGTGGAACCTCCCTCTCATTTGTGCCAATATAATAATAAGAAGTCACAGAAGGATTGGCTTGAATAGCTTGTAATTTTTTGTGGATTAATTATTTTTGAAGTAGAGTTTGTGCGTTAAGTGAATTTTGAGGATTTAGTTTGCACTATAATAATAGGTTCCTCAATTCACTCTGCGTAGGTCTAAGAGCAAATTAAGTTGTGTTCTAGCAAGGTTGAATGACATCTAAAAACAAGTTCTGACTGAGCACGTTTGATGGCCAATCCTCATAAAGTCCAAGATTTTTATACACATTTGATCATTTATCCAGCAAATTATCACATGCTATAGTTTACCACATTTCATAATATGTTAAGTCCTAAGTCTGGACACAGGTTAACACTATTTGAGTGCTCTGATGTCACTCAAGCACTGGTGGGGCCCCCAGGAACAGATTAAAATCTATTGAAAATCAACCATAGAAGAGCCCACTACACACACTTACCTGACAGGGGAAATGACATGATCAGGAAGGTGGTTTTCCCAGGATGAGGTTTATCTATTTCCTCAGAATGTGCTGACCCCTGCTACTTCCCAAAATATGGGGAACTTGGCTGCATAATTTATGGTGGTGAGGGGACTGCATCCATGCTCTCCCCTGGCAGAAAAACAAAAATAAACCAACACAATCAGGCTTGGTCAGTCCCACATATTCAGTTCCCAAAAGCTATGAACACACTCAGTACACACACACACACACACACACACACACACACACACACATGCCAAAACACAAAGAACCATACCGAGAAATAAAGCATCTTGAGAAATAAAGCAGCACAGGTACAGAGACTTGATTAACATTCCAAAGGAAGTCACAAATAAATAAATGTAAAAAGTGACAAAGGAAACAGAAGTAAAATGCTATAAGAATTAAAAAAAATAACTATAAGACATTATGTTCAACTTTTTCATAATAAACTTTAAAACCTTCAAAAAAGATAAATTCCTAGAACAAAATAATTGTAATTCAAATGCACCTAGACAGATATATAAAATATCTCAATAGGTTTTATTAAATAAAATTTTAAAAATAAGCTACAAATTGACAAACAATATTTGTACCACACACAACAAGAAGAGAGTTTGTATCTAAAATATATAAAAAAAATTCTATAAGTAAAACAAAATAAAAACTAAATTAAATTTTTAAAAAAACATCAAATATGATTAACAGACATGAAGACATTCTTCAGAAAAGAGGAAACCAGAATTGTTTGTGGTTATAATTCTATCATTTACATTTGTCATATGTCATATGTATTTAGATTCACATTAATAATCAAGGAAATGCAATAACTTATATTAATATCATAATTTATATTAATAACCAAGGAAATGAAAAAACACATTCATAGTGAGAAACTATTTATACATGTAAGTCTGACAAATATAAAAGTTTGACATTATCAAGTATTAGTTAAAGGAGAAACAAAGGAAACACCTCTAAAGGGCTGCTTTTTGCTATAATTATTTGGAAAAATTATTAGGTTAAATATACATATGCCATTGTCACCTGTAGTTATATAATCTAGAGAAAATCTTGCACATGTACCCCAGGTATAGGGATATAAAGAAAACTATGGAAACAATCCAATATACATAAATAGAAGAATGAAAAACTAAATTACAAAGCATTAATTAATCCTATAAAATAATCCATTAATTAATCTAGAAATATAGTTTGGAATAGTAGTAAATTAATCAATCTGTTATCTGCAACATCAGTTGATGGATTTCATGATTATGAAAGTGAGGGGAAAAACAAAGTTGTGGAAAATATAGGACTACATTGTATATAATTTAGATAATTTTTTTAAAGTAAGCAAAATAAAACAATAGAATATGTATAGATACCAACATATGTATGGAGACTATGAAGAAAATAAAGCTCATAGAAGAAGAATTTGAAAGTAAGTTTTCCTGTGACAAGATAGAGAATAGAATGAGCCCAAAGGGAACTTCAAAGAGAATAATGGTTGTTGTTTTTGTCATTGTTGTTTTCATTAAAAAAAATGTTTGCATTGATTTTGAGAGAGACAGAAACAAACAAACAAAACACACACACATTGATGAGAGAGAAACATCTATTGGTTGCCTCTTGCATGCACCCTTACCAGGAACTGAGCCTGTAACCTGGGCATGTGCCCTGACTGGGAATCTAACTGACAAACTTTCAGTGCATGGGGCAATGGCCAGCTAATTGAGCCACACAGGCCAGGGCTGTTTTTTTGTTTTGTTTTGTTTTGTTTTTTTACCAAGTCAATACAATAGTGTTTTAATGTATTTTTACTATACAACTAAAATATATTTTTGAAGTACTTTGCATCAAAACTATAAAAAATGCTAAATATTATTTCTTATCTTAGAAGTTAAAAAAAGAACAAGTTATTAATTTGTTATGAAGCATATGATATTTCAGTATAGGTCCACACACATGTACACTAATACTGTTAGACACACATAGGCAAAGTATCTAAGGTTATGTTACTTTGTAGAATGTAAAATTAAAAAGTAATAGTTTGTGGATTTGATTGTTATGATGATGTGTAAATCTTTTTATACTTGGAGGCATTTAGAAAGTTTGTTACTAATTGTAACTATTAGTATAATCATCTTAAAGAACAGTGAATATTTTGCTCAGTTTTGTAAACAGAATTATATTTTGATAATAGAAAATTATGATATTTATTTTCATTTATTAATTCTTTTGGTTATTGTTAAATTCTATTTCAATAATGTAATCTTTGCCAATTTCATTTTATGCAAACATGTTTTTAACAAAGATTAGGTAGAAAAGAAACCATAATAATAAGAGTCTATGAGAAAAAATACTCAATATTTTACTTTTAGAATATAAAATTATTGCTTCGAACTTGATATCTTGGAAACTTTTCTCCTGAAACTTTCATCAGTTTATTTTTATTAAATTTATTGGGGTGGCACTGGTTAAAAAGATTATAGAAGTTTTAAGTGTATACCTCTGCAATACATGAGCCTGGCATTGCATCCCACCACTCAAAGTCAAATCATCCTCCATCACCATATATTTGGTCTTTCTTAATCTTTACTAACCCCCACCACCCATGGTATTTAAAGGTATAATCTTTTTAAAAATGATCTCCTTCCTTTGTGCTTTCTAATATACAGATATTTAAAAGTTTGTCAAGCCTTGCCCTAGCTGGTTTGGCCCCGTGGATACAGCGTCAGTCTGCAGACTGAAGGGTCCCAGGTTTGATTAGGGCCAAGGGCACCTGCTGGGGTTGTGGGTTTGATCCCCAGTGGGGGGGGGCAGCTCACAGGAGTCAGCCAATAAATGATTATCTCTCATCATTGATGTTTCTATTTCTCTATCCCTCGCCCTTCCTCTCTGAAATCAATCTATGATAATAAAAGCATAGTATGCTAATTAGACTGGACAGCCAAACGTCCTTCTGGATGTCCTTCTGAACAAAGCCGTGATAGCTGCCAGGGCCGAGGGCAGGCAGCCACAGTGGCCGGCAGTGGCAGCCGCGGTGGGGTGATGGGGGCAGCACCTTCCCCTGATGGGCCCAGCAGAGGGAGGCCAGACTGTGGCTTAAGCCCGCTCCCCACGGGACGATATCCCCTGAGGGCTCCCAGACTGTGAGAGGGGGAAGGCTGGGCTGAGGGACGCCCCCCCTCCCCCCGCAACCAGTGCACAAAAATCTTAGTAAAAATATATTCTTAAAAAAGTTTTACAAACCTTGACTCATATATCTATTAAATACTTATAAAAGGAACTCATAAGAAATTATTTCTGTTATCTACATTTTCAAATATTTCATTTCTAAGCAAATGATGAGATATAAATTACATATACTACTATAACACAAAAATGATCTTGCATAAAGAGATGATTTTCTATTTTTTAAATTTGATGTGCTTTTTCTGCATAACTTCTAACTAAAAATAGTATGGAAATAAGGCAATAGTATGTAATGAGAGGACATGTACACCAAAAACATTTAATTTCCTCCTGCTCAACTTGTATTTGAAAGGGAGAATATCTTTAATTTTCAATGACATCAAAGGCGTACTTTAAAAAAAGATAAATTAAAGAGCAATATAATCATTGTGTTTTAAGTTAATAAAACTCTCAAAGTTGACAACATATTTAACATCTTTCTGAATTTATAATAAACACTAAATTTGATAACAGATACCATACCTATTCATTTTATTTCATCTGTTAAATCTTTAAACACAAAAACCAATAGAGTTACAATCTATTATTATGTAAAAATTTATAACAAATAAAGAGAGAATATTAGTACTGGCAGTTTACCTAATAAGATGCTGCATCAATGTGCAAGCCTGGCAAATGACTTGTAATGTACAGTAGAAAATTATACAATAACAATATTTTGTGAAAAATTATAGTGGCCAGACACTGAAATAAATGTCTTTACTCAACTCGGATTTCTAAACCTGAGACTTTCTGACAAGATGATATAAGTACATATGTCAAAACTAGGCACAAAATATGCTCTAACATTCTGATATTTTTCCAGTAAAAATTTGGGAGAACAAAATTTGGAATACTGTTTATAATGTGATTCTGAGGCTGCTGTGTAAATTGCTAAGATTTATTTTGACAAAAACCTCCAAGTCAGTCTTTATTTTATACCTTTCTATGTCTACTTGGGTACTAAAAGAGAAATAATAGGCTTGGTTTTGATTCTACAGTAAAAGTATATAGGACTTTTATAAAAATATAAAGTAGATTAGTCTGTGTTACTCCCTTCAGTTTAAGCTTCAAATCATTATAATTATTTCATTTACATTAATCAGTTTATTTTTCTGTAGCTAAAAGGGAGAATTTTTGCTTAACCCTATCTTGACAATTACATTTTGAAATGATTTAAAGGCTCTCAGTGATGAAAGTTGTACTTTTATTTTCATTAAGAGAGTATGACTGTCAATAACCTAAATAGTTAAAAAGGCTGAGAGTAACTCCTTTTGGTAGTTAAACCAACACTTACAGTAGTTTAATGTAAATTTTCATACTCCCAACTTTACCTCTATTTTGATGTTTATTTGCTCATTTTTAAGAACATATGAAGACTCTGTTAAGTGGATAGCTGTTACAAAAGATGGCAACTTACATTTTCCATGTTTAGAAAAATTCAATTATGTATAAATTTTGTTCTTATTTATTTAAAACTATGACATAACATTATAAACACTACCTTTTAACTTAATGTTTCTTATTTAAAATGCACATTGTACAGCTGTAAAAAAGGAAGAACTCTTACCATTTGCAACAGCATGGAAGGACCTGGAGAGCATTATGCTAAGCGAAATAAGCCAATCAGATAAAGACAAGTATCACATGATCTCACTCATATGTGGAATCTAATGAAAAAATAAACTGATGGACAAAATAGTTCCAGAGACACAGAAGCATGGAACAGACTATTGAACTTCAGAGGGAAGGCGAGGGAGGGTGGGTGGGTGGGAAGAGATCAACCAAAAAACTTGTATGCATATATGCACAACCCATGGACACCGACAATAGGGTGGTGAAGGCCTGAGGTGGAGAGTGGGGCAGGCTAGAAGGGGGGGAAAGGGGACATATGTAATACTTTTAACAATAAAGTTTCAAAATAAATAAATAAAATAAAATGCACACTGTACACATACCCGCCCAGGCTCTAACTCATTCAGTTAGACAACTGCTTAATATTCCAGTGTGAGTTTACCACTCTCTATCCACTGCTCCTTCCACAGTAGGTATTCATATTGTTTTCAAGATTTTTTCCCATTGGTGAAATCATTGCTATAGAGCTTTGATCATATTATTTTCATTTTATTGTATGATTATTTTTTATTTTATTTTTTATATGATAAAATACCAAATGAAGGTTTGCTTTTACTTTACTTGTGCTTTAGTTGTAATAGATTTTGCCAATTTTTGAGTTATTTTCATAGCTTTAGCAGATTTTTATTAAAACATACTTATATATTTTCATAATTCTGAGATAGTCTATATTTTATTACTTAAATATTCTCATCTAGAAACATGAAAAGTCTCATCATTTTTCCAGAGGTTTTGTATGTCGATTTAATGATAATACAATATGTACCTTTTGTTAAATTTATATTTTAGTTTCTGCTACTATTGTTAATAGGATTTTATGTATTTTTTTCATTTAAAAGTATTTACTGCAATTAAGAGAAAACTCAATAACAATTTTAGCAATTAGGTTTTCTTTACCTCACCACAAACAATATGGGGCCTTGTATTTTTCTTGTATGATTAATTTTTCTTGGCCTGTCTGCTAGGTGGAAAATATTTTGTCATTTACATTTATTTAATTAACTTTAAGGATAAACTATTTGTTTATTATGGATCCACTTTCTGAAGAATCACCTTACACTCTATCTAACCACGGCTTCTCCTCTCCTCCTTGTAGCCTAGGAGCCACTCATTTTCTTTTTCCAAATAAAGTACAAAATATCTTGGTGCTGGTTTGGAATAGAGTTGGATTCAATTCTTTTTCAATTTTATTTTTCAATTCCAGTTGACATTCAATACTATTTTATATTAGTTTCAGGTGTACAGCATGGAAGGTAGACAATTAGATACTTTACGAAATGATCCCCTGTGATAATTCTAGTACCTGCCTGGTACCGTACGGTTATTACAATATTATGGGTTATATTCCCTATGCTGTACTTTACATCCCTATGACTATTTTGTAACTACCTATTTGTACTTTTTAATCTCTTCACGTTTTTCACCCACCATCCACCTGCCTCCCAGCTAGCAACCCTCAGTCGGTTCTCTGTATCTAGAAGGGGGACTGCATTTTTGATGTTTTCCTGCAGACAGCTTTCACTGCCTTTTTGCCCCACATCAGGAGAAGTGTATAAATATTGGCTTGCACATGAACCCTGATCTAGTCCCAACCCATAAACACAAATAAACCCAGGAAACCCAACAGCGCTCTCTTCTTCCTCTTTTACCCCGCATGGAACCTGAGCTCCACATAGAATGCCTGCAGAAATATTTTGCTGTTTACTAAATAAGTAATACACTTTATTTCTGATCCACTGGTACCTCTCTGTCATTTATCCCAGCATCCCTAATTTCCTTGTGGCGGGGAAAGGCTGCCCAATCTCCAGCGGAGTGTTAAGAGCCCAAATTAAGCAATTTTGTTTTAGTCCAGTTGGGCTGCTATAACAAAATACCACAGACCGAGTAGCTTCTAAGCAACAGACATTTATTTCTGACAATTCTGGTAGTTGGAAGTGCAAGCTCAGAGTGCCAGTGTGGTTACCTGAGGGCCCTATGTTGGGTTGTGGGCTTCTCCTTGTATCCTCATGTGGTGGAAGGGGCAAGGGATCTCTCCGAGGCCTCTTTCAAAAAAGCACTAATCCAATTTATGGGGGTCCCTCTTTCATGAGCTGATCACCTTCCAAAGGCCCTTATAATACCATCACATTAAACATTAACATTTAACATGGATTTTGTAGGGACACAACATTCATATCATAGCAATGTTCTACCTGAAAAAGTCTTTACTACAGTTTTAGGTCAAGCCATTGTTTTCCTTTTGTGTTCTGTACATGATACAGGATGATATATCCAACATAAAACCATAGGACTCAAGAATATAAGAAAATGCTAATTAATAATAGTTTAAAAGCTTTTCACACTATTCTATTGAAGTAGTTTTGCTACTTTTTATTCATAGTTCAGGCTTTAAGCACTCATTAAATTAGATTTTACTACTAAATGTATATATTTTGTCTCATTTAGTACTCAATAAATAATACAACAGTATTGGTTATTAGCACAAGTTTACAGATAAATACATTGAGGCACCAGATATGGCCAGTTAAGGACATACCTAGAATCTCATTCTAGGCAGTCTTAAATCACAGCTGGAGCCCTAGCTGATTTGGCTCAGTGGATAGAGTGTAGGCTTGCAGACTGAAGGGTCCCAGGTTCAATTCCAGTCAAGGGCACTTGCCCGGGTTGCAGGCTCGATCTCCAGTAGTGGGCAGGAGGCAATTGATCAATGATTCTCATCATTGATGTTTCTATCTCTCTCTCCCTTTCTCTCTGAAATTAATAACCGTATTTTAAAAAATTTTAAATAAATAAATAAGATAAATCACAGCTGGAGAAAAATTGATAGAAATCATGTTTGACATTAAAATATGCTGTATTCTCACCAACTTTTAATAGTCTTATAAACATTAACACACTCGTGGTAACTAGTGTAATGTACGTAGGAAAATAATAAGATAGAAATATCAAAAGCCAATGTGTGCCCTGAAACAAAATCAAAGAAAGACACTAAACAAAATTTTAAATAAATAAAACAAGCAGCAAAGAGGAAATATTTTATGAAAATTCAATTGCTGTTATATCTTAATGTGATCTTACTATCTGTGGAAAGTGTAGTCCAGATGTTTCATTCATTTTGAGGCACTAAATCATATTACCAAATTATAATAAATGCAAAATGGGCTCAAAACCAGAAAATGAATACTTTTCCTTTTCTTTCTAAGTATCATGATTAAATTTCCTGGAATTGCAGAAGGAATATTTATAGATGTCAATAATTTAGCTAACATTTTAATAATCCCTTATTACCCAGAGGGTAAAAAAATAAAATGCTCCTAAATTATTTAGAATGCAGTAACTTCAACAAAACTTATTCTGTATTAGTGTCCTTTCATCTCTATAAATATAACAATATAGTTTCATTAATCAAAGACAAAACTTGGCCACACATTTTTTAAAATGTCACATTGTAAGTAGCATATAGTTTTGGTGATGAATGGAATCATTTCTGCATGAGAACAAATTGAAATGAAAACTGATAGAATATTAAATCATTAGGCTTTAAATATATTTGAGAGATCCATTTACAGCTAATACAGTTGAAATTCAAATAATTTAAGATTTATGCTTAATCACAGAGATGGTAATTGTCCGAGTAAGGACTACAAAACTGGTTTCTATACCAGGTTCTAAGAGAGCTGTCTACTACTGATGGAATACCGGCTAAGCGTCATGATTTGTGCCCAGAATAGGGAGATAAAGTGATGAGAACATATCTCCCTTTGCACAATGCAATGGTTTTTGGAAGACTCCAATAATTGACTGGATGAATGATTATCAGTTGGATTCATCCTATGAAGACAAAGTAACAGAATGATCAAATCAAATCAAATAAAAAGATACTGTGGCAGTCCACAGATCCAGATTCTGTCTCTAGTTTTTTATTAAAAAACTTGCTCCTCTACTGATTTTGGTTGATGGTCTGGTGATAACATTGAAAAATTATATGTATGGAGGAACAAAGTGCAGTTAAATATGATACATTAACTGCCTAGCCAGCATTGCTCAGTGGTTGAGTGTCGACCTCTGAACTAGGAAGTCAAGGTTTGATTCCCTGTCAGGGCACATGCCCTGGGGGCCTGTGAGAGGCAGCTGATCAATGATTCTCTCTCACCATTGATATTTTTATCTCTCTCCGTCTCTGAAATCAATAAATATAAATATATATATATTTAAAAAGATAATGAATTAACTGAAGTGGCATTCAACATTGATCATCATTTCAAATTCTATGTTTTTTCCTTAACTATTGCCCAAGTAGGTTGGACAAAGTCTCAGAGATCAGGTTGTCTGAGTTAATTCTAAGGATAGTAGGTAATCACATTTTAGTTCTCTTGAAATATTTTAATATTTTAGTTAATCTCATGTCACTGTGCATCACTGTGCATATGTAGTTTTCATTATATATATTCATTAATTAGAAAAATGCTTAGTATTAAACATAGGAAATATAAAAAAGAGCTAATATTTTGGTAGTGTAGGAAAGACTTAAATAAAAAGATCTCCAGACTAGTCCTCTATATTTGCATTTGAGAACATTTAATATAAATACCAGGTAATTGACAGTTTTTATTTATTCTGATTACCAAGGTAGATTTGACTTGAAACTTGTCTTTGTATGAGGAGGTGATGAGATATAGTGGGAAAAATGCATAAGGATTCAGATCAACTGAGTATCAGAATGTTTATATTAATTGAATAAATGTGAGGCAATCATTACCACCTCCTTATTGCTATGTTCTTTCATTTGTAAAAATAAAGGTATTTTGACACAATCTTTCAAGGCCCCTTTTTTCAATATTTTGTCATAAAGCAACAGCAAATTCTTTAAAAATAAAATGCAAATTGATTGTGCATGACTACCAAAGAGAGGAGTTCTACCCTTCCTGTTAGTTGTAGCAGAGCAGACAGGTAAAACTTTAAATAAACAGTCATGTGATATTTAACTGCAAGTGGGATTTAACTTCCTTGACATGATTTATTTGCCAATAACCTAGCACTGTGGTAACTTACTGGGTTCCAGAGCTCAAAATGTTTCCATACGCTGCCCTGCCTGTCTGTTGTTTAATTTTAATGATGCCTATGTATTTAAATAGAAAATAATAAACTCCTTTATTGAAAATAAAAGTAGGTCTTGTGCTTTGGTTTTATCAGATTGTTTAAAGCTAGTTTCTACTATATATGAAACCACATTGATATCTGCTTGTCCTTATTCATTCACTGTCATGTAACAACTTTTATGAAATTAAATTAATACAATGAAAACAGCAGTTTACATTTAATTTATTTGACATTTGAATAGTGAGGTGAGGGCAGAAAAAATTTAACATACTTTAAAGTTTGGGGTAGAAAATTATTGCTCATTCTGTACAATGGAGAGATCATGCATGTACATATAAAGCCAGGGTACATCAACAGTAAAACACAACAACTACATACATCTGAAACACTGAAAATATAAATTAAAATGTTGATTATCCTTGATGTTTAAAAGAAATAAATAACTATGTTCTAATTTTTCTCATAAAGAACTTTAATGTTGAGTAATTCCAGATAGCTTTGTTAACCATCATCTGAGAGCAGGGTGAGTCAGTGGGGCAGCTGCTTGAGATATCCAAACTAAGAAATAATTGGAATAACTATGCTAGTTAGCTATCTAGATGGGGTGTTTTGCATAAACTGTGAACTGAAAATTGCAACTTCCTCCCACATATTAGACAACCACATTTAGCGAGACCAGAGGGTAGGAAAGCAGCCCTCATTGACACAGAAGTCACCAACACTAACACAATGTTGAAAGTTATTTGAAGAAGCAGCCAAATATTAGCAAGTATGATCTTGTTCATGGATTAAGTCAGCAAAATTAATCTTAAATTGTTCACATAAAGAGGTAACAAATAATGCCTTTGGATATCATATAACTATAAGATATTTCTTAAATTATAAGAAGGAAATTGGCTCAAATAGTAATCTTAATCTTCAAAAGATTGAAATCAATAAGATTTTACCTATCCTCTCTTTTAGACAATTTACACAATTCTCAACATGTTTGGGTTTATGCTTTCTAGAGTACAGAGATGACAATTTATTTCATTAGAAACTGAAATTTGAATACTCATCATTACATTGCTTAAAAGCCATTAGAATGTGCAACGAATGTAGAACATACAAACATATAGGATTTTAAACTTATTGATCGAATTGAATTTAGCTAAAATAAATAATGAATTGATCAAACTAGCTACTTATCTAAGTTACTGGTAAGATTAGATTTATAGGCAGTGAGACATGCAGCAGCAAAAACAAGAAATTTCAAGAGAAACAAGAATTTAGGGAATAAAGGCTGATTTCTCAGCAAATTATGGTCAGGATAAAAGGACGCTAGATACTAAGTTTTAGACAGTGCATGCTTTGGAAATAGATATGGGATTTTGATAGAAATATTGTAAAGAAAGTAAAAATACTAACCAGATAGTATATATGGAAATACAAAGCCTCCCGCTGAACCCAACTCTAAATGACCATTTAGAAAGAGCAACCTCAGGAAACAGTTGAATTAAACAGGGGGCAAATGAAAACTGAATGAACAGGAGTACTGGTTTCAGTTCCAACATGTCAAGAGTGTGGAATGTGTCACGCCCATACTTAAAACAAAAAATAGTTTGACAAACTGGAAACAAAAAGACATTTTAGGCCCATGGAAACTCAGGTCACAGGGCAAATGTCTTTCTGAAATCTGGAGAGACAGATGCATCCACAGGAACACAGCCAAGATCTGTTTAGGTGGCAGATGCCACAGGAAACAGCAACTGGTAGGAACATTTAAAAGGTAATTTTGATGAGCTAGAGGCTGAGTTTAGACTAGCATAAGACTGAGATATCCATTGAGGGCTGCAATGTTAGTGGAGTCCTAAATATTCAAGGATTCTTCCTGGAATACCATTAGTTTTTTTTAATATATTTTTTATTGATTTAAGAGAGAAAAGTAGAGGGAGAGAGAGAGAAATATCAATGATGAGAGAGAATCATTGATTAGCTGCCTCCTGCACACCCCCTACTGGGGATCAAGCCCACAGCCTGGACATGTGCCCTTCACCAGAATCAAACCTGGGATCCTTCAGTCTGCAAAACAATGCTCTATCCACTGAGCCAAACCAGCTAGCGCTTCTTTTCAATTTTTAATGTAGCTACAAGAAAATGTAAAATTACTTAAACAACTTACATCATATTTCTATTGAATTATGCTGTTCTAAATTACTGACTTATCTCCACTACCTCTTTCTCTTCTACTTCATTCCCTGAACCAGGTGAGGGGGCGCAAAAGTGTCACTTTGGCATATTGATTGTTTTAAATTACGGGCAATTAAAACACAGCCAGCTTAGGAAACTCTTATTTTATTTTTATTTTCTAAATCACTTTTCTTTTCTTTTTTTTTTACTGATTTTAGAAAAAGATTAAGAGAGAGAGAGAGAGAGAGAGAGAGAGAGAGAGAGATCTGTTATTCCACTTATTCATGCACTCATTGGTTGCTTCTTGTATGTGCCCTGACCAGGTATTGAACCCACAACCCTGGCATATCAGGACAGCACTCCAACCAACTGAGCTACCCGGTCATGCAGGAAAAGCTTTTAACCTCTTTATTTATTGCCTGAAAGAATTTTGAAAGGAGGCCTGTGCCAGGAAGAGAGCTATTACCAGAGATAAATTTTTATAGCAGAAGACTTATCTGCATGGCATAGGAGGCATTTATTTACTGAACATTTGCTTTTCTCATCTTGCTATGAATTAACTTCCTTCCTTTTGAAGCCCTACCCTCTTCTTCTTAGCTCAGGCTGGAATATATAAGCCTCAATTTCCTGACTGCTTTGTAGTTTAATATTTTTTTCAGGAGCTCCTGTACATATGATATTAAATTTGTTTTTAGCTATTAATCTGTCTTGTGTCAATTTAATTATTCAGTCAACTAAAGGCTCTAGAAGGAAAGAAAGGTTTCCCTCTCCTAAACAGGAGGGCATTATCTTTACCCTGGATTTCGATTCTGGCCTCTTATTTTTTCTCTGCCTCACACACATCAATGTATTCTTTCCTTCATCTCTCTACATTTCCTCCTTCATAAAGTTGAGATCATCAAACACCTTATCTCGTAGCACATGCAAGTTTCCAATTTGATTTATTTTATACAGTGACCTTTCTTACATGGAAATCATATTACACTGTTGATTAAAACCCTTTCATCTCTAAACTTTATAGCTTGCTATTTTTCTCATAATTTTGTCCCAGCTCACTGCACCAGTCTAATTTCTAATACCTGCCTCCAACTCACATTCCGCGCTCCAACCAAATTGACCTTCTTGGTTTCATCAAATGTTCTATGCATTTGCATTTGGATCTTTTCATAATCTATTATTCCTAATATACTGTGCATAGTTTTACCCCCAATTCCAAAGCAATCACTGGCATAGAGCAGCACTCAGGATAAATTGAATAAATGAATGAATGACTACTGTTCTATAAATAAATTATTACAGAAGTTTAGTTAGTATATAAATATATTTCCTGAAGCAGAAGATAGAAAAACTTAAGCCATTTTGTTTGCAAAGATTAATAATTATATTAAACATCTTTAAAACTGCCAATTGTGATTCTAAGCTGTTTCACTGAAGTTAAACTGCTAATCTTTTCCCTCCCAAATTGTTTTAATTTTGAACTTTCAATTGTTACTTTGTAAAATATTCATAGCATAACCTGGAAAATCTTCAAAATATCTCAGCAGTTTGCTTTAGCATCTAGGGGTGAAATAAAAATTAACTTCAAAGCAAATTAGCAGTTTTTCTTTTCTTTTCTCATCAAAGGAAGTGTAGGAGGATTTTAGGTCTTCTGAGAGCATATATTATAGTTCATTATACAAAAGAAAAAGGGGTAAAAATGAATCCAGGAAAAATTAATATGTGAAGTTAGTATGCTACAATACAGTATTACCACTGCTATATAGAAGGGTGTGTTTTTTTTAACTGAAGACATATTAACAATTAGTAATGCACATATATTATTAATAGAATTTTTATTATTATACCATTGCCATAATTCAAGTTTCTATGATCTGTTCCCAAGAACATGAATAGAGGTATTCCTTCCCACTTCACTAGGTTCTTCGGGATTTTAAAGGTAATAAAAGATATGTGGTAGTATTAGAATAATGATTAATTATATTGTAGGTGAACATACCAAGATTAAAAATTATATCAGAAGCTTCTAAGATCCAAACAGCTTCAAGAGTCTCCTTTCTCGGTGTCTTAGTACTTCAGTTCCTCAACAAATAAGAATAATATAATTACAAAATAATACAATTGAAAATAATTTTGCAGGCCATCTAGCACAATCCCCAACCTAATGGAATAACCTCTCTACAGAATATAATTGTTTGCTTTTGATTTTTTTCCAGTGATATGGCTTCCTACATTAAAAAGCAGACAATTGTATCTAGGGTCATTCTAATGGTCAGAAATTAGACATATTTTGCCATTTGAAAGGAAATAGAAAAAATCTAATCTCTCTTCCACATGACAGGTTTTTTTTGCTTGTTTATTTGTTTTGTTTTGTTGTTTTTGTTTTTTGTGAGTTTCCAGTCTAAAGGTTCCTCCTTCCTTTTAGGGCTTTTAAAAATACATTATTTTCACAATCTTCATAATGTTGGCACTCATTTTCTTTATAAACTTCAGTTTAGCATCATTATTAAACTAGAGTCCTGGTGCACAAAATCTGTACGAGGTGGGGGGGGGGGGGCGGTAGGTCCCTCAGCCCGGCCTGCACCCTCTTGCAGTCCAGGAGCCCTCAGGGGATGTCCAACTGACATCCTTAGTGCTGCCGCCGAGGCGGGAGAGGCTCCTTCCACAGCCGCTGTGCTGGCCAGCCATGAGCCCAGCTTCTGGCTGAGTGGCGCTCCTCCTATGGGAACGCACTGACCACTAAGGGGCAGTTCCTACATTGAGTATCTGTGTGCGTCATAGCGACCAGTAGTTCCACCAATGGGCTGAAACCGGCTCTCCAACATCCCCCAAGAGGTCCCGGATTGTGAAAGGGTGCATGCCAGGCTGAGGGACCCCACCAATGCACAATTGGGGCCGGGGAGGGACGCGAGAGGTTAGCCAGCCAGGGTGGGACTACAGGAGGGCTCCAGGGCATGTCTGGCCCGTCTCGCTCAGTCCTGATCAACAGTACCCCAGCAGCAAGCTAACCTACCCATCGGAGCGTCTACCTTCTGGTGGTCAGTGCACATTATAGTGACTGGTTGAGCAGTCAACTGTCTGCCCCCTGGTGGTCATTGCACGTCATAGCAAGCAGTTGAGCAGCCTTAGCATATCATTAGCATATTACGCTTTGATTGGTTGAACGGCCCACCCGACGACCAGACACTTAGCATATTAGGTTTTTATTATATAGAATGTGGCATCGAAATGTTTACTCATCCTGAATATTAGCATGTTCTTTTTTTAAAATATATTTTTATTGATTTCAGGAAGGAAGGGAGAGGATGAGAGAGATGGAAACATCAATGATGAGAAAGAATCATTGATCAGCTGTCTCCTGCATGTCCCCTACTGGGGGTCAAGCCCTCAACCCGGGCATGTGCCCTTGACCAGAATTGAACCCGGGACCCTTTAGTCTACAGGCCAATGCTCTATCCACATTGCTCTTGCAACTGAGCAATTTGCAAGTCTTTGGTAGCAACTTTGTGAAAGATCTCATAAACGATCGGGTTCCAGGAAACAAGACAGCTAAGCTTTGAGTTTCAGATGAAGTTCTCCTGAGACATTGGTCAAAATTCAGACTATTGAGATGATGGTTTGATGGCTACTTGGAATGAAGAATAATTACAGTAAATCAGGAACTTCTGCCTTAAGATTGCTGTCAACAACATTACACAGTGATGGAGCTTTGACAGAACCAGGGAAAATCAATAAAAGCAATCCTCAGGTATCATACTCCCTGAATTCAAATTATATTACGAAGCAACAATAATCAAATCAGCATGGCATTTTAAACAAACAACCAAAAAAAGCAGGCACACCAAAGGAACAAAATTGAGAGCCCAGAAATGAACCCACACGCATATGGGCAAATAATTGTCAACAAAGGAGCCAAAAACATACAATGGAGAAAAGGAAGCCTCTACAATATATTTTTTCTTAAAAATAATAATTAGTAGTGCTTTGTAGGTGTGCATATATTTTATTATAATAAGTTTTTGTACAGTAGTTATATAAGGAAGGAAGCCACATGTTTGGTGCAAGGTACTACTATACATTGTATTTATTTAAAAAATACATGATTACATTTTAAAATATTAAATTTATATATATAAAACCCTAATATGCAAATAGACTGGATGGCAGAACAACCGAACAACCAAACAACTGGTCGCTATGACATGTGCTGACCACCAGGGGGCACGCACGGAATATGGCAGATGTCAGCAGCAGGTGGCAGAGCATGGAACATGGTGCGCATTGGCTGTGGTGGGATGGTGGAGCAGGTGAGCGGGGGCACCTGACCAAGGCAGGGCTCCAGTCACTGTCATGGGGGTGCGCCTCTCATGGTTACTGAAAATTCTTTGCTCCCGCGCACACCATGGTCCCACCCAATGTTACACCTGCTGCCGGCGCCAGCACCTCCCCCTGCTCCTGAGGGGGGATTGGGGCAGCAGCCACCTCTCGCACCCCCTGCCGGTGCTGGCCCAAATCACTCTGCGCCATCAGCAGATAAGAGTGGGATGTGGGAGCAGCAGTGGCAGGAGTGGGGCTGCAACAGACAGGGGACCAGAGGCCGCGGTGAGAGGGGCTGGATGGGGGTCTCGACCAGAGACCCACCTCTGTGCCCACTGCAGCCTTGAGGCCCACAGTTCCTTTCAAGGTGCACAATTTCTTGGACTGGGCCCCTAGTATGAAGATATTAGTGTACCAAAAGTAACTGATGTATTACATTCTTGTTAATATTCAAAGGAAAAATAACAGACTGGGTAGAATACAATATATTCAATCTGTTTCCAAAAGTATAAATATATGATTTTTTAAAACATCAATGTCATCAGTTTTAAGCTATGTCTAGTGTGCTGATATACACTTAAAACTTGAATCTACCTTATCTATTAGCAGGCATTTGCTAGCTTTATTGTCATCAGCATGTTGGCTAAGTATACATTGCATATTCATTATAGCTATGCTTTTGTTTCTTTGAAGTTATCATTGATATTACATTTTTAATAAAGGTGCTAAATAGTAAATTTATAAATATAAAATGCAGTGGTATATTTTTCGAAGTTTAAGCCAAACTGCTATTGAATTTATACTCTTTAGATATAGAGTTCATCCACTATCTTGATGGAATTTATATATTTATTTTGTCATTGACATGATTCAAGTTTCTGTAATTTTGTATAGAAATTTGAACATGAGCAGAGATTCCATCACATTTTTTCAGGTTAAGATACCAGAGGTAACATTAACATAAAGGGGTTAATCATAATGAATAAGTGTGTGTGTTTGTGGTATGTGTGTGTTTGTGTGTGTGTGTACAGTAGTGCTCCAAAGGCTATCAGTCTAATAACTAAAAAGAAAAAGATGGTTTTTTTGGGATTGTTATTCTAAATGAAAATCTGCTGATTCCCAGTAACAACTGTTTCTGAATGTTGATAATCCTTCTATTTGATAATGCAACTTAGAATTGTGTCAATATTTCAACAAACCTGGTATTCACTATGCTTCCTCGAATATGATAGAAAGCCATTGTATTTCCCTAAAATTTATCAAAATTTAATAAAATCCTCTGCTCTGTGTAAGACATTGTACTAGATATAAACTTCTATTGTTTTGGCATGCAATGTATTTCAGCCTGAAAAGTTAGTCATTTAATTAAGCTGGGATCTTGGTTCATATTTTTATATGTACCATGAATTCCAATTGTACTTAGGATAGTTATTTTTCGTATTTTCTGATTATTATTTGAATTCTCCAATCCCAATGGATTTTAGTTTATTTGAAAGAAAGAACTAACATATAGTAGGTGCTCAACAATTATTTCTTATTCCGTTCTTGATGCTGAACTATTTTCACTTTTCCATGTGTAGGTGTCTATGTGTATTTTGTATCCCCTTGCTTCTCATTATTTCTACTCAGTGCTGTCTATTTGCTCTTTTTTCTTTGCTGTGTATAAATCAAGAACATGGAACACAGAATATGGAAAACTAATGATAAAGGCTTAGATTAAAGGTAAATTATATTTAACTCTTATTTTAAAGTTTTGGGTATGCTTTTGACTACTAGTATGTATCCATTGGTATATAGCTATTTATGAACACAAAGGGAAAAGATCCTGCATTGTAAAGTGCCTGGAGAATTTCGTATGGAGAAGCAGAGTGACTGAGGGGAAAGTACTAGAAGGTCAGGTCAGGCAGTAGGTGGTTGTTTATGGCATGGTGAGAATTTTGGATATTTTTCCATGTGAGAGGGAAAGCCATTAGTGGATGATTTACTTATGCCTTCAAAGAATCACTCTAGCTTCTGTGTATATCATATACAAGATGGGAGCAGGGATGAAGTATGGAGTCAATATGTATGCTATTACCATAACCTGGTAGACCTACAATGATGGCTTTGAAAATGTTGAGTTTTATCTGAACCTTGTGCTCCCCAAAAGTGACAGCAGTTAAGAAATCATCTCAATCCAAACATATCCCTATATCCCTGGAAATGGATAACTACAAAGGACCATCCTGCCCTCACATAAGCCTTCCTCGGGGCTCCCATAAAACTCAACAAGGACCCTTTGGTTAAAGGCCTCTATGCAATCCCTATCACCCATCCTTTTCTTTGAGCATTTTCCTTATTGTAATACCCTTAATTAAATCATCTCCTTAATTGTCCAGTACATTTATTCCTTCAGAGATGGGGGAGTGTGGTAATATGGCAAAATGGATTGCTCAGAAAACTGGCTGATAGATTTGCTAGTGGGATATGAAAGAAAGAGAGAAACTCACAATGGATCCAAAAGATTTGGCTTGAGAAAGGGAAAGAACAACCACAATAACAAAACAAAACAAAACAAAACAAAACAAAACAAAACATGACTAAGGAGCACAGTGAGAGGAACTATTCAGAAGAATCAGGGAAGAATTTAGGATTAATTTTAGACATCATGTGAATTATGAAGAACCTGTGGATCACCCTAATTATAATTTTAATTGGCAGCTAAATGTTCTAATCTGAAGACATCAAGGGAGAAGATGGCACTGGAAGTACTAAATGTTAGAGTCATCAGCCTGTTTCCAGCAATAGGCCTGTGTGCTTTTACCTAGGGCAGGGCTTCTCAAATTTCAGCATGTACCAGTATAAGAATCACCCAGAGAGACTGTGGAACACTGATTCCTGGGCCTCACACCAGATTCTGATTCTGTAAATCTTGGGTGGACCTGAGAAATCTGCCTTTCTAGCAAGTTCTCAAGTGATGTTGATGTTGGGAATATGATGACCATACTGAAAAAATGAGTCTATCTGGGAAAGAAAGAGATACTAAGACTTAAAGAGGTGGCATGTCAATGTTGAGGCTGAGAAGATAAGGTGGGAGGGGGTGAGGGCATGTGCCGGGGGGTAAGGGAGGCTGGGAGAAGGTCAATTGGGAAAAAAAGGAGACATATGTACTACTATCTGTAATACTTTAAGAGCCTGTAAAAGGAGCATTCAGGAACTTAAGAGAAGAACAACGAGACAGTGGTGTAATTATATGCATACTGTTATAGTTATATACCTCTGTTCTTTTTTAGAAAAAGGTAAATAGCTTTTATTGGTTTGGCAAGGAATTTTAAAACAATTAAAAGCTAGGTGGAAAGCTCCTCTTTTGGGCCATTGTTTTTCTTACTCTAACCTGGTAGGGGTCATGCTGCCATGATATACAGTTTCTGTTGTGCAAAATAAACTTCTATTATCTGATGACTCACTTTCCTCTTTAAGAAAATCTACAAATTAAAATTCTCACTCATTAAAGGAGGCAAAGGGCATATGACCCCGAACCACAGGTCTTAAGTAAATGCTGATTTATTTTTCTAAACAGATCATGCCCCGTTATGATCTTGTGCCCTGTTTAATCTCATTCACACAGGAAATTGTCTTCTCATTCAAAGTAACAAATATGTGTAAATAACACCTCGGTAAAGCAGACACACAAATTCTTTAATTCAATATTACTATTATTTATTTGAAATTGCATGAAGCCACATCTTATATCTGTAAGAAAAAAGATCATGTTAATAGACAAAAGGAAAACAGAAAGTAAAGAGTATTGATATAATTAATATAATTAAAAAGTACTTATTTTTCCCTTTGCCAAAATGTAAAGAAAAGTGAAATAATGAGAGTCCATGGAGACACCAAGGCATAGCATAATTGAGGGTGCTTTTAGTGTTTCCCAATGATTCCCTACCAGTGGTCGGCAAACTCATTAGTCAACAGAGCCAAATATCAACAGTACAAGGATTGAAATTTCTTTTGAGAGCCAAATTTTTTAAACTTAAACTATATAGGTAGGTACATTGTTATTCACTTAATTAGGGTACTCCTAAGGCTTAGGAAGAGCCACACTCAAGGGGCCAAAGAGCCGCATGTGGCTCGCGAGCCGCAGTTTGCCGACCAAGGCAAACCATTCTAAATCAACAAAGGTGAAATAAAAGCAGATACTCTGCCTAAGAAACCTTGCTATGATGCTTATCACTGACCGTTCAGTAATAATGAAGGCTTTAAATCCCCCCCTACATAAACAGTATAGAACCCCCACGGAATGGAGTAAGATCAGTGGTGGCAATGATGCCCTTTTCAAGGACTGCCAGGTTAATATTCTGAACAGAGCACTGTGGTGGAGGGGACTCTACTGTTATATCATATTGAAGCAGCTGCGGTATAAAAGTCTGAAATCTGTTTTAATAAACAAAAATATAATTTAAATAATTCAGCAATTCACTAATGGCAAAGCCAATGTGACAAAGTGGTATGTCATGGATATTAGTACCAGATAGATCTGGGCAAGATGATATCTGATGCCCATAATTTGTGAAATGGGACAAAATCTTTAAATTCTTGGAGCTGAAATTTTCCATGTATATTTTTATTTGCTAGAGCCATCATAAAAAAATACCACAGATTGGGTGGTTTAAACAACAGACATTTTTTTCCTCACAGTTCTGGAAGCTTGAAGTCCATGGTCAAGGTGTCAGCCGATTGGATTCCTTGTGAGGACTCTTTCTTGCTTGGAGATCATTGCCTTCTTGCTGTGTCCTCATGTGGCCTTTCCTCTGTCATGGAAGAAAGAGCTCTCATTTATTTGTCTCTTCTTTTTTTGAATATATTTTTATTGATTTCAGAGAGGAAGGGAGAGAGAGAAAGATAGAAATATCAATAATGAGAGGGAATAATTGATTTGCTGTCTCCTGCAAGCCCCACACTGGTGACTGAGCCCTCAACCCGGGCATGTGCCCCTACCAGGAATCAAACTATGGCTTCCTAGTTAATAGGTCGACACTCAGCTACTACTGAGCCATGTCCACCAGGCCCTTTCTTTTCTTGTAAGGACAGCAACCCGCCCCCCGCCCCCCATGACCTTATTTAAGTGTAGTTACTTCTTTGTGACTCTGTCTCAAAATAGTCATATTGAAGGTTGAGGTCTCAACACATAAATTTTGGGAAAATACAATTCAATTCTAACAATCTTAAAAGAAATTTTAAAAAGTAAACACATGTTCATAATTGCTCATTGCTGACCCTCTGTTTTGCCTTTTCTAAACTTCAGACCCATGAAATCTACTTGCCCCCAATCAGAGTAAGTACAGCAAAAGTGAAGGATGCCCCATATCAGCTTCCCCTGAGAACTAGCTGATTGCATGGAGACCCTTTTCCTATCAGACGCCACTGGTCATTTCCAGTTTCCCCACCAAAGATTCTGTTTCTGTCTGCTGGCCCCTGCTTTACCCTGTAAAAGAAAAATCTTGCTCTCTTTGATTTTGAGGTGTTCATAGATATCTGAGATTAAAACAGTCTCTCTATTGAAATATGCGGTTTTTCTAATTAAAGTCTCTCTAATAAGTCCAAATTTGTTTTAATTTAACAAAAGCTAAAAATGTATATCTTATTGACTTATTTTGAGAATGTCTAAACCAGTTGGGTTAATGCCTATTATATTGCAGGTGAATAATTATGTGTTCCAGGGCATTCGACTTACTTATTAAAGTCCATGTACTTTGTTAGTCAAATAATAATTTAAAAAGATATGTTGTTACATTTTTATGCTCTCAAACAATAGGCAGACTTTAGAAATTGTATCGTAAGAGGTCACATTCCGAAGACTTCATGGAAAATTATCATACTTAAACTTGTAGTTGCATACCAATGCACTGAGTCAAATAACATCAAAATTTCCTAGGGCAACAAATACACATATGGAATTTAAATGTCTGATTTTATTACTTTGACTTCTAAGGCCTGTCAAAAAATCTTTACCATATGCACAATGATGAATATGAAATGAATGAATAATATTTTCCCAAAATGTCACTACACTGATTTTTTTCACCAGCAAAGCTCCTGCTTTATCTTAGGAGAACTTGTTATACAGTAATAGGACAAAGGCATTAAATAAATTCATATTCGTGAAGTGCTCAGTACCGATTTGCTCTCTGTCTGATGCTTTAATTATGTCACATCGTTTACCTTGGAAACAACACTTTTGGGGTAGGTGTTATTATCTCCATTTGCACATCTGGATAGTAAGGATCAGAGAAGTCAAGTTGTTTGCCCAGGGTCACACAGCTCTTAAAAGGAAGAGTCAGGATTTAATGAGTTCTATTAATATATCCCATAAAGTGCTATCTTTTTACTATAACATCTTGTAGTCCTACGAAGGAATAATTCATAATCCTAGCAGCACAAGTGAGCAGGCTTGTGCTTTAGGAAATTAAGACATGAGGCAGGAAAATAGAGATTTCAGGAGATAGAAAACTTTTGCCTTTTGTTATGAATACAAGAAAGGTAGCTTTACATATCAGTAGCTCAAAAAAAGTGATAATGCATTTCTATGAGAAACCATAAATGAAAGTTTAAAACTGAGAGACCCTACTTCAAAATATTCATGATGTAGGTTCTATGCTTAGTCTCACAGAGATACCACTCTGTTAGTTTTTAAAGCTAAAATGTGTGAAATTGAAATTCATATGTTAATATGATCAAAACTATTTTAGCTAGTTAGGACAAAACTATTAAGTTTTATGTTAACCATGGAACCTTCAACATTAAGAAACAACAGTAACAACAGATACCACTTTCAAACTTGGTCTAAATAAAGGGGGCACAACAACCTTTAGCAATAAATGTCAAAAATGTTAAAAATAAAATAAATGTATTTCACGGGAGGAATAATACTTAGAACATTTAACTATAAACCTGATATTTTATAGAGTGGTTCATTTAATGTTTTCAAATAGAAACAAAGTTTTCTTCTTTTGTTAATTAATTCATTATTTTTTGATGTATATTCCTTCATAATGATATATTGTCCTTGGCACATAGATTAAATAATAAATAAATGTTTAAAATTTTGCACAGTTTCTCTTATATAGAGAGCAGTATGACTGAATCTGAATGGAGTTTTTTCTCTATTTACAGCTTTAGCTTATAGACTAACATTCATTAATTAAAAAAGGGGGGTAGGGAATAACAATTAATGTTTTTATGTTCTTCAAAAGAAACATATCAAAATATGATTTATCTTATTCCTGAAAAATCAACTTTATTTAAAATCTTGACTTTATTTAAAAAATAGATTATGAAGTATTTGGAAACAGATTAAACTGGTGAACTTTACCTTTTGCAATTTGTTCCTACTTTTGTTTGATTAGAATAAGTGGCAATATGGATGTGATAGTGCAGCGTTTCATTTAAAATCAATAATTTCCTCATTGCCTAGTAAGTCATTTATTATCCTAATAGTGATTCTAATTGCAATAATTTTGCTTCTGATTCAAAATGTTATTTTATTTTTTACTGGCTTCACTGCCTATGTCAAGTAAAATAACAAAGATATTATGAATGTAGAATTTCTTCCCCTATATTTCTTGTCTTTTTCATTAAGCTTCTTCCCACGATAATTCTCCTTGTGCTTTCTCGTTGCCCATCTTTCAGTGGGAGAATATCAGTAGCCTCTTTTGAGTGTGCCAGCAACTCAACCATCCTCTGTGAGTGACATCTCAAGCGTCCCTCTTCCTTTTGTATATTGCATCGATGTGGATCCCTGGAGGCCCAGTTAAAGTTTATACTTATTGGAGCACAGTAAGAGTGTTATCTGCAAGTCAAAGCCCATAAACTTCAACTGAAAATAAATTAAAAAGATTTCAACTTTTCCTACTTGCACAATAACTTAGTGACCAAATGTCAATGATTATATGTCTAAATAGCACTCACACATGGCAAGCGACTTGACAGCAGAAAGAAACAACATATAAATATTTCAGTACCATGAAATGAATCCAACTGATAACATTAAGTTGTGCCTGTTTAAAATCTTTCCCAAAGTGTATCACTTTTAATTCTTCACCAAGCCTGGCTGTGTCTACAATAGTTTAATGAAGTAAAGAGTTACCCATTGAATTTCATCTATGTCAAGAGAATCTAGGTGTCTCAATTATAATAGGCTGTTTCTCTCTCTGATAACCAAATTTTATTCCTTGAAACAAAATATTTGCCACTACTTTTGTGTCTGTTTGCAAAGAAGCACAGAGAGTATTATGAGTATACTAGAGGCCTGGTGCATGGAATTTGTGCCCCTCAGCCCAGTCTGCACCCTCTCCAATCTGGGACCCCTCGGGGGATGTCTGGCTGCCAGAGAGGGATGGGGCCTAAATGGGCAGTCGGACATCCCTCTCACAATCCGGGACTGCTGGCTCCCAACTGCTCACCTGCCTGCCTGATTGCCCCTAACTGCTTCTGCCTGCCAGCCTGATCATCCCCTAACCACTCCCCTGCCAGCCTGACTGACACCTAAGTGCTCCCCTGCCGACCTGATTGTCCCTAACTGCCCTCTCCTGCCAGCCAGGTCGTCCCCAGCTGCCCTCTCCTGTAGGTCTGGTCATACCTAACTGCCCTCCCCTGTTAGCCTGATTGCCCACAACTGCTCTCCCCTGCCAGCCATCTTGTGGTGTCCATCTTGTGACCACATAAGGGCAGCCATCTTTGACCACATGGGGGTGGCCATATTGTGTGAGGGTGTGAAGGTCAATTTGCATATTACCTCTTTATTATATAGGATATAATGCACAGTGGTTTTAAAGAAAACCAGAAAATTGTTCTTGATAACTAGCATTCCATTGCAGAAAAAAACATTTTAAAACCTTCAAAAAGAAGTGGTAAGAATATGAAATAATTGAAGAATAAGTTACCCTATTAAGAGACTGACTTCACAGAAGAAAAAAAGTATTTTTTTCCACTGATAAACAAGGACACTAGTTCTAGTTATACCCTGGAGGTGATGTATATAAAGTATCTAGTATAGAGCCAGTTCCATGATATATACTTAGAGTTAGTATTTATTCTGTGAACTGATAATAAGTGTTAATGTTCATTCACATCCATATAAATTGTGTCCACACTTTTAAAATGTGTTTATAAAGAAAAATTTGTGTTGACTATGTAATATACATAATTAGACAATAATTTCTAACAGTGGGCACTAATTAATATAATACAGTACATAAATGAAAATAAAGTAATAAAATTCTCAGGACATTAGATTTACACAGGACATTACTTTCTTTTTTCTGAATTAATACTTTCTGATTTACTTTTTATTGATATGTAAGTCAATTATATTTTATGAAAATAATTAGAGCAAATAGTGAATCTTTTAAAAATATATCATTTAAATTTACAAATATATACCTCAAAATAGACATACATGCTTTCAATTAATATAATTTTCCACATATTTTGTAGTTTTGATAATGAGGCATAGTAAAATTAATATCAGAGGTCAAAACCATGCCAATTTAAAGCACTGATGTTCATATACTTAGATTGTATTCAATGCAAATTAATTGATAGATCATCAATGTTTTTTGAGAGGTAAACACATTAAAAGCATTGCTGAGTACCAATATGTTTGATAAAGAATAAAACATTTTTTGCCTTTTCTGAATATCGCTTGTAAAGCCACCTGTTTACAATATAACTACTATTTGACTAGAAGAAATTTAAATGTGGTTCTTTCATCTTTTAATGAATGAATGTGAATTCAGATGTTTGGTTTACTCTGATGGAAAAGCCACTAATGATAAGTCAGGCCACACAGCAAGTTTTGGGGCCAGAGCAGTAAGTGGATTTGTTGAAATAAAGATTTTATTTGTGGATTTGTCAAAATAAAGTTTGTAGAACAAGTTCATATATATCAAACTTGAAGCACTATGCGAAGAACATGGGTTACATTTTCTTTTAAGAGATTTTAATTATGTGGTAGGGCCTGCTAAGGAGGAGTCCAAAGAGTGTTAGATGCTGACCAGTGAGAATAAAAGCATGAATTCTGTTTGCCATACTAATAAGGGACAATCTTTTTCTTTATACTTTTTTTAGTTTCTTTATTTTTGTTATTAAATTGATTGGGGTGACATTGGTCAACATGATCATATAGGTTTTAGGTGTGGGTTTCTATGTTATAAGATCTGTATATAGCACCATGTGTCCACCACCCAAAGTCACATCTCCTGTCACCATATATTAGGACCCCCTTCTCTTCTCAACCCCTTTCCTTGGGCAACTGCTGTTTGTGTTCACAAGTTTCAGTTGTATATCCTACATATGAGATAAATCATATAATTCTTAGCTTTTTCTGACTGACTTATTTTACTTAGCATAATGTTCTCAAGGTCCTTCCATATTGTTGCAAATTACGCTATTTCATCCTTCCTTATGGTTAAGTAGTATTCCACTGTGTATATGCACCACATCTTTATCCAGTCCTCTATCACAGGACACTTTGGTTGTTGTCATGTCTTGGCCCCAATGAATAATGCTGCAGTGAACATAGGGGTGCATATTTCTTTTTGAATATGTGATTTAGAGTTTTTCAAGTATATACACAGGAAAGGGATCACTGGCTCTTATCGTAGCTCCATTTTTAAAGAATTGCCAGATTGCTTTCTATAGTGGTTGTACCAGTCTACATTCCCACCAGCAGTGAATGAGGGGTCCTTTCTTTCCCACAACCTCTCCAATACTTGTTATTGCTTGTCTAGTTGATAATGGCCACTCTAACAAGTATCTCATTGTAGTTTTTTTTTTATTTTTAAGGTTATTTTTATTTT
Organism: Myotis lucifugus; assembly: GCF_000147115.1. NCBI lineage: Eukaryota > Metazoa > Chordata > Mammalia > Chiroptera > Vespertilionidae > Myotis > Myotis lucifugus. The sequence goes on from NW_005871222.1 coordinate 2,050,096, forward strand.
AAATCTTTATTGTTAAAAGTATTACATATGTTGCCTCTTTTCCCTCATTGACCCCTTCTATACCACCCCCACCCCCTGCTCCAGGCTTTCACCACCCTATTGTCTGTGTCCATGGGTTATGCATATATGCATACAAGTTCTTTGGTTGATCTCTTTCCACCCACCAACCCTACCTTCCCTCTGAGATTCCACAGTCTGTTCCATGATTCTATGTCTCTGGATCTATTTTGTTCATCAGTTTATTTTTTTCATTAGATTCCACATATGAGTGAGATCATGTGATACTTTTCTTTCTCTGACTGGCTTATTTTGCTTAGCATAATACTCTCCAGGTCCCTCCATGCTGTCTCAAATGGGTAAGATATACCTCTTTTTTTAACACTGCATAGTATTCCATGCATAAATGTACTACAGCTTTTTTATCCACTCATCTACTGATGGACACTTGGGCTGGTTCCAGATCTTAGGTATTATAAATTGCATTGCTATGAACATAGGAATGCATAGATTCTTTCTGCTTGGAGTTTTAGGTCTTAGGATATATTCCTAGAAGTGGGATCACTGGGTCAGAGGGCAGTTCCATATTTAATTTTTGAGGTAACTCCATTCTGTTTTCCATAATGCTGCTCCAGTCTTCAGTCCCACCAGCAGTGAACTAGGGTTTCCTTTTTCTCCACATCCTCACCAGCACTTGTCATTTGTTGATTTTTTTATGGTAGCCATTCTGACAAGTGTGAAGTGATACCTCATTGTTTTTTTAATTTGCATCTTTCTGATGATCAGTGACTTTGAGCATTTTTTCATATGTCTCTTGGCCATCTGTATGTCCCCTTTGGAGAAATGTGTATTTAGGTCATTTGCCCCTCCCCCTGCCTTTTTTTGTCTTCCTTTTGTTAATTGGTATGAGTTCCTTATATACTTTGGGTATTAACTCTATAAGGGGCAGTCTTGAAACATATGTCCAGGGCTACTGTCCTCCAGGCTGATACGGGCTGTGCACCATACCTTCTGGTTTGGTGATCAGAGAGCAGGCAGGATTACACCTGACACATGCTCTTTTGACAGCGAACACCCTACAAAACTGGTGGGATTTAAATCCATACATTCCAGTGCTAACATTCAAGTACTGGCTCTACCTTTTATTGAGTTAGAGTTATTTAACTTTGGGCAACTTAGCTAACCTCTCTAAACACCATTTTTCTTGTGTATCTACCTATAGAGATAATGAGAATACCTTCCACATTGGGTTGTGAAGAAAATATAAATAAATATCTAATACATAATGTTGCTGAATTAATGTTACTTATTAAGTTCTTCTGTATAATAAGGCCAACTCTATGATGATGTTTGCATGGATTTATAATATGCATTAATATTATTATATGGTATATTCTAAAATGATGGATAAAAATTATGTAAATAATTTCCATTGATTGGAAGATGTGGAAAGACATAGAGTAAATATTTTGTGGTTTAATATTTAAAAAGAGGGATTGAGCCTATCCAGCATTGCTCAGTGGTTGGTGTCAACTTATGAACTAAGAGGTCACAGTTTAATTCTCAGCCAGGGCACATTACCTGGGTTGCGGGCTCTATCCCCAGTGTGGGGCAGGCAGGAGGCAGCCAATCAATGATTCTCTCTCATCACTGATGTTTCTACTTCTCTCTCCCTCTCTCTTCCTTTCTGAAATCAATACAAATATATTTTTAAAAATAACAATAAAATAAAAAGATTGAAGCCCCTTTAAGGCTCACTACTGTATCAGGATTGGAGGATGTGCTCTATGCTCCTGACAGGGAAACTCAATGGTCTTTCTAGAGCTCATCTCTAGACAAGCATTGAGGGAATCAAACATCCCTCATACACAGCATAACAGCAGGTGGGGAAAATATACCTCCACAAGCTAAATCAGTGTATACTGTGGAAAATCATAAAGAAGGGAGATTATATCTCAAGGACTTAAACTCAGTAACACTGGAGGTTCATCAATAGCATTATGATCAGAACAACTGGCTTTTCAGAAGTCAGAAGGATAAAGGACTTTGAAAACTATAACTTTAAATTTAAATTAATTTGAACTAAAAACAAACTGCCATTAAATATATGTACTTTTAGTGGTAAGCTTGACACACAATCAAGAGGGTAGAGCCACTCAGTTCTTAAGAGTGGCTTGAAGAGTTTTGTAATGTGTAGGTGGAAAATAGGTTATGCTCCAGATGGAGCAAAGTTAAGTTTCTAGGATGTGTTACAGTCATGCTGACACTATTGACAAGAGACAGTTTCAATGATCTGTAAGACATGTATAAAAGTACCAGGCTTTCTGTGCTTTCAAAGTGATAACTATTGGAAATATTTAATTTTTAATAATAAGCATAGAGTTAGTGCTCTAATACAATTTAAGGATAATGTTCACTTGCATGTTAACAGTTATTTAATTATATCAGATAATTATTCTAAGATTGAGAAAAGGGTATATATTGTAATTATGACTTCTTCCCAAGAGAACCAATTTACACGAGTAAGCCAAAATAATAAAACAGGAAAAATGGTACATTACATACTCTCTAGAATTCAGGGAATCAAAAACTCAATAAAAAACTCATATTTTCCTTTCAAGAAAATATTGGCTTTTTAATTATTATTTCTATTATGAGCTGTAAATTAGTTTTTCCTACAGGTATAACTAAATCAATCAGAAGTAGAGATTAATTATTCAGTTATTTTTTCACACACATCTTTAGCAATAGTTCTAAGATTTAGTTATAATTTTCTTTTTAACACAAAGAAAATTTCATTAAATACAATAAGGAAATAATTTATTCTCTTATGTTGTAACTTTGTATGGTCTATGACTACAATAATTTCAATACTCACAATTTTATTTTAAATATCACAAAACCGGTAAGAACATTTATTACAAAGTAAGAATTAAGCAAATTCATTTATTTTTTTTTCTATTTATGTTCCCTATTTTTTACCATTTTAAAATGCAACTCAAATTTCTTCCCAGATGAGCACTTCCATTCACTCATCATGCAATCATACATTTAACAATATTAACTGAGCATCAAGTAGGTATCAGTCACTATGCCAGAAAAAGCAGTAAACATTTCCTCCTTGAGGTTGAAATTATGGATATATTAAATAAAAGCTGTTGGCTTTAATATTCAAAACACATAAATAAAAGTTGCTAACATAAATTCTCTAGTAAAAAGAACATAAGAGGATGACATAAAACTTAAGTTGTATGGCAAGTAAAGGATCAACATAGGTCATAATTATTATTTAGTATATATTTGAAAGTGGTATAGCTTATTATAAGAAAAATGTTGAAAAAAATTAGAATTGTTTTTATTTTTAATTTATTTTTTAAAAAAGCAATTTTGCATAGCTTGTAGAATAGGTTAGCAATTTAACAAAATAGAATTTTATTGCTATAAACACTGCTCTGGGTTAATGCTGTCCTAAATCATGGCAACATACAATCACAAGGACTTTTATGGAGTAAAAATAAAAATGAATAGAATAGCATACATGACATATTTGCTTCAAGGCATTAAAATTTTGGATGTCTATCTCACTATCATCTATCTATCTATATCTATCTATCTATCATCTATCTATCATCTATCTATCATCTATCTATCTATCTATCTATCTATCTATCTATCTATCTATTTATCTATTATCATTTATAATGAAATTTTAGAGCCTGAGAACTTGGAAAGCACACAGAAGAGCTGGGTGGAAAGACCAGACAGGATAAAATAAATCAAATACCGCTATCTCTGCAGACTTGCTAGCCATCTCTCTTTATTATATTCTTTACGACTGCCAATGCCACATACCATGTGCAAGCCTTTGGAAAAGATTTGCTTTACTCAATTCAGCCAACTGAAAGAACTATGGCTTTTTGAGCAATTATGTTAAATGCAGAATCTGAGTGTGTGTGAGGACGAATATATACACATGTATAAGCACATATACCTGTGGCAATGAAATAAGCCAAAAATTGCATGCTTCTTTATTAAGGACCTTCAAAATTGCAATTGCAAAATCCCATGTAAATAGGAAAAGTTTTATAAGTCCTTTTTGAATGTCATCTTCTTTCTTTCCTCTGAATATTTCACTTCACCTTGAGTACTATATTGAATTATAATTTTGATCAAAGTCCAGTGAAAATGAGTATTGAAGAATGGAGCAAATTGTTTGTTTTCCATTACAGTGGAGCTGCTGTGTTAATTTCAGAATACTAATACAGTAAAGGAATAGGGCTGCAAAAGTTTCTGATCCTATACATCATCTATACCATCATTCAATTTTCCATCCTTTCCAGAACAATGTTCTAACATCATGAGAGAGAAGTAAAACCTTTGTGAATTTAGCTGACGGTGTATTGTGTTGAAGTTTTATTTTCTGAAATGGTTTCTGGCAGTCTTAGCCCCAAGACTATAAGCAGTAAGAAATTCCTTCAGGAGCTCATGAAAGCTTTACATTTTATTCTTTACTTGAGGTAAACTTTTGAGAGTGGAAATAGTCATAATATTATTTTGAGTTGTTTAGAAATATCAAAAGCAACAATCTAACCCTGAAATCTGATGTTTCTCATCTCACACAGACCTCTGGCAGCAGGTTCTTTGTGTTTGCTAGCAACGACAACTGACCTTGGCTCACTTGAGTGAAAAAGAAGAGAAAAAAAGGATTTTATGAGAAGATGACAGGAGTGATTGAAAACTTAAAAGTGAACAAACATACGTTTAGATAGATCTCAAGACCTTAGCCGCTGGGGCTCCTGAGAGTTTCTGTATGGCCTCTCCAAAAACAACTATTTTCTTTGTATCTATCAGCTGAAGAATCAATATTATAGGAAAAGGAATCTGCTCTGTGTTAGGATTTTGCCCTTGTGTCCATCATCTCAAACCAGAAGGTAAAGTGAGGGGCCTGCAGTTAATCATTGAGAGTTCAATGAGCATGACAATTCTCAGTGTGGGGGTTTCCAAAACAGACAAAATCACAAATTAAATATCAAATGCAACCAGTTTTCTCCTTTCTCCCTATATATATTGATGTATAACATTATAAGAAAACTTAGAGAGCAACCAAAGGACTTGTATGCATGCATATTAGCATAGCCAATGGACACACACACTGGGGCGGTGGGGGCTTGCGCAGGGTGGGAATGGTGGGGAGGAGGGGTCAATTGGGGAAAAAAGAGACATATGTAAAACTTTAAATAAAAATAAAAAAAACTTCACATATATAAAAAAAGAAAACTTCATTATCCAAAATTTTTCCACCTTCAAATTTTTAAAACACCTTATGTTATCCTTTCTAATTTTCTTTTTTGAATGGACTGCCAATTTTGACATAGACTATCATTTTTAAATAACCAAATTTTTATTTCATAATAATACTTTGAAAGTTATGCTTTTAAAATTTTTCTATTTTATTAATTTCTTATTGTGTCTTATATAATAAAAGCCTAATAGGCTAAGTGTCTGGTCATCCATTCAATCAATCAAAGAGTAATATGCTAATTATATGCTAAGGCCACTCAACCGCTGGCTATGATGTGCACTGACCTCCAGGGGGCAGACAGCCGACCGGTCGACAAGTTGTTATGATGTGCACTGACCACCGGGCAGCAGACACTCCGAGTAGGTTAGCTTGCTGCTGGGGTCCGGCCGATCGGGACTGAGCAAGAGGGACTGGACATACCCTGGAGCCCTCACGAGATCCCTCCCTAGCTGGTCAACCTCTTGTGTCCCTCCCCAACCCCAATAGTGCACTGGTGGGGTCCCTTGGCCTGGCCTGCACCCTCTTGCAATCCAGGACCCCTCAGAGGATGTCAGAGAGCTGGTTTAGGCCCTACAGTGGAATGACCGGTAACTATGATGCACACTGACCACCAGGGAGCAGACGCTCAATGCAGGAGCTGCCCTCTGGTGGTCAGTGCGCTCCCACAGGGGGAGTGCCACTCAGACAGAAGTCAGGTTCACTGCTGGCGGGAGCCTCTCCAGCCTCCGCAGCAGAGCTAAGGATGTCTGAATGATGGCTTCGGCCCGTTCCTGCAGTCAGACATCACCCAAGGGCTCCCGGACCACAAGAGGGCACAGGCTGGGCTGAGGGACGCCTCCCCCCAGCGAGTGCATGAATTTCATGCACCAGGCCTCTAGTAATATTATATTTTTTGTTTTACTTCTTTTACTATATAAAAATTTACTTGTATTGTTCAGTTAGTTTTTATTTTTAATTGCTTCTCATATTTAAATAAACTTGCTTGATTCCAGGTAGAAAATATTCTGGGAGTTATTTTTGTAGTACTCAGGTTTTTCATGATCAATTTACAATTTCAACTTTGACATCTTTTCCCATATGCTTTGAAATATGTTCAAGGTAGACTGAATTAAGGGAAGAGTGAAAAGAGTATATTTTTATAATGTTATTTGGTTATAAGGTTTTATGATGCTTTGTTGAGAGAAAGTGGTTGAATGTAATATTTTGTGTTTGGGATATGTTGAGATTTTCTTTTGGCCTAATAAATATTTTATAATGACTTGTTACAAACTCAATGTATTTAGTATTGGAATAAGTGTATTTGTGTGTGTGTGTATTGATATATATATATATATATATATATATATATATATATATATATATTCTAGAGGCTCAATGCATGAAATTCATGCATGGGTAGGTTCCCTAGGCCTGGCTGGCGATCAGGGCTGATCTGTAGGGGTAACCTGTGGGCCTGTGGGGCGATTGCCCCTCCTCCAGCACTGGCCCCTACCTTGGCTGGCCTGGGGCCTGAAGGGTGGAGGCAGCTCCTGCATTAAGTGTCTGCCTCCTGGTGGTCAATGCACGTCATAGCGACAGGTTGTTCCACAGTTTGGTAGATTTGCATATTAAGCTTTTATTATATAGCAGCGGTTCTCAACCTTTGGGGGTCGAATGACCCTTTCACGGGGGTTGTCTAAGACCATTGGAAAACACATATATAATTACATATTGTTTTTGTGATTAATCACTATGCTTTAATTATGTTCAATTTGTAACAATGAAATTGGGGGTCACCACAACATGAGGAACTATATAAAAGGGTCGTGGCATTAGGAAGGTTGAGAACCACTGTTATATAGGACATATATATGTATATATATATATTTTTTTTTTTCCTGAACATCCCTAAACTTAAACTTAAAATTCTATAAGTTCACTTCTAAACAAAATTTTAGTCCACTATTAAGTATTTTCTTCTATTATTTCAGCAATCTTAAAAAAAAATTCCAATCATACTAATTATATGTTTTGCATAGTAACGTATTCTTTTTAATAGTATTTTCTATATCCCTTCATCCATCAAGAACACTTAGGTGGTTACTATGAAATATGCTGCAATAAACATGGGAGGGCAATTATCTCTTTGAGATAGTGATTTTATATCCTTTGGATATATAATCTCAAAATGGGATTGCTAAATCATATGGTAGTTTTATTTTTAATTTTTGAACCTCTATACCATTTCCATAATTGCTATTCCAAATTACATTCACACCAACAGTGTTTTCCACATTCTTGTCAGCACTTAGTATATTTTTATATATGACTAGAGGCCCAATGCAAAAAAATTTATGCAAGAGTAGGCCTTCCTTCTCCCAGCTGCCGGCATCGACTTCCCTCCAGCACCCAGGACCAGGGCTGCTTCCTTCCCCTGGCTGCTGGCAGGCACCCAGGAACCGGGCTGCTTCCCTCCTCCAGCCACCTGCAGGCACCCAGGACCCGGACTGGCTTCCCTCCAGCCCTGGCTTCATCAGGAAGGATGTCCGGAATGACGTCCGACTTCTGGTCTAATTAGCATATTACCCTTTTATTATTATAGATAACAGCCATACTAACAGGTGGAACATAGCTCATTGTATTTTGACTTGCTTTCCCTGATAATTAATGGTATTAAGCTTCTTTTTATATAAAAGTTGACCAATTACATGTCTTTTTAGAGGAAATGTAGGTCCTTTGCCCATTTTATTGGATTATTTGTTTGCTATTGAGTTATGTCAGTTCTTTGTATGTTTTAGATATTAACTCCTTATTGAATATATGGTTTTCATATATTTTCTCCTATGCAAGGTTGCCTTTTCAGTTTGTTGATTTTTTTTCTTTTGTTGTGCAGAAATTTTAGATTGATTTAGTCCTACTTGTTTATTTTTGCTTTAGTTTCCTATGCTTTAGGTGACATTTCAAAAATTTCTGCCAAAACCAATGTCAAGAAGTTTTCTACTTATGTTTCCTCCTAGGAGTTTCAGTTTTAGTTCTTACATTTTAAGTCTTTAATCAATTTTGAGATAATTTTTGTGAGTGATATAAGTGTTCAATTTCTTACTTTTGTCTGTGGCTATACAGTTTTCCCAATACCATTTACCGATGAGACTGTCCTTTTCTCATTTTGTGTTCTTGGTACTGTTGTTGAAAATTTGTTGAACATATGTGTGGATTTATTTTTTGGTTTGCTGTTCTATTTCATTGATCTCTGTGTTTGTTTCTATGCCAGTATTATACTGCTTTAATTACTATAGTTTTGTAATATAGTGTGAAATCAGGATATGTGATGTCTTAGCTTTGTCCTTCTTGCTCAAGATTGCTTTAGCTATTGGGGTCTTCTGTGGTAGAATTAATCTTCTTAAAATACAGTGACATAATTAAATTATTTCACTTTAGAATTATCAACTTACACAGATAAGTGATTTTTCCCCTTCAATATTGCATTATTATATATTTTTTCATTTTTTATTATTTAATTATTTTATTTTATTTTATTTATTTTGTTTTATTAGAGGCCCAGTGTACAAAATTTGTGTCATGGGGGTGTGTGTGTGTGTATCCCTCAGCCAAGCCCGCACCCTCTCCAATCTGGGACCCCTTGAAGGATGTCCAGCTGTCCGTTTAGGCCCAATCACACAGAATCAGGCCTAAGCCAGCAGTCGGACATCCCTCTCTCAATCCAGGACTGCTGGCTCCCAAACGCTCACCTGCCTGCCTGCCTGATTGCTCCTAACTGCTTCTGCCTGCCAGCCTGATCTCCCCCTAACCACTCCCCTGCCAGCCTGATCGATGCCTAACTGCTCCCCTGACAGCCTGATTGCCCCCAACTGCCCTCCCCTACAGGCTGGTCCCCCCCAACTGCCCTCCCCTGCAGGGCATCTTGTGGCGGCCATCTTGTGGCCACATAGGGGCAGTCATCTTTGACCACATGGGTGTGGCCACTTTGTGTGTTGGAGTGATGATCATTTGCATACTGGTCATGACTAATTAGCATAGCATGGCTAATTAGCATATCCCTTTTTTATTATTGTGTTGGAGTGATGGGCAATTTGTATACTGCTTGTGACTAATTAGCATATCTGGGCTAATTAGCATAGCCCTTTCTTATTATATAGGATTTTATTTTATTTTATACCAGAAGTAATCTTAGACCAGTGTTCGGCAAACCGTGGATCGCGAGCCACATGCGGCTCTTTGGCCCCTTGAATGTGGCTCTTCCACAAAATACCACGAGCGGGTGCACACGTACAGTGCGATTGAAACTTCATGGCCCATGCGCAGAAGTTGGTTTTCGGCCTGCGCGAGTCTATTTTGAAGAAGTGGCTTTAGAAGAAGTGGGGGGTGTCGGTCGGTCGGGCGATGGGATACGCAGTGCAGGGGAGGTACATTGTTTTGAGGTACATTGGCTGAGGTCGACCCCTTCCAACTCTCCCATCCACACTCGTCTATCTGAAGCAAGTATATAAGATGAGTGTATATGGGAGAGTTGGAAGGGGTCGACCTCAGCAAATGTACCTCAATCAGATTGAGGACATTTTTAGCAAAGGCCCTAATTAAGTTAATAACAATGTACCTACCTATATAGTTTAAGTTTAAAAAATTTGGCTCTCAAAGGAAATTTCAATCTTTGTACTGTTGATATTTGGCTCTGTTGACTAATGAATTTGCCGACCACTCTCCTAGACCATGTAAAACTTGTTAAAAAAATCCATAGGTAAGTAATAACTCTTCTGCAAGTAAATAACGTTAGTGAGCCTGCCAGGAGGTCTGTCATTAGTATATTTATGACATGACACCAGGTCTTCTGGTATTCCCCTGTACCCCTGTAATGAGGGCTTTTATTAATATTTTCATATAGGTTTAGAAGTCTAGTATTTTCTTTCTGTCTAGTATCTTTGCTTTATTTTCTTTTCCAGATTATACTGGCCTCATGAAGTAATTAGGCATTATTTTTTAATTCTTTTTTTTTAAGACTTTGTGTAAGATTGGCTTTAGTTCTTTTTTTTGTTGTTGTTGTTGTTAATGCTCACTTAAGGATATTTTTCCATTGATCTTTTGGAAAGAGGAAGAAAGAGGGAAAGACAGACAGAAACATCGATGTGAGAGAAACACATCAATTGGTTGCCTCCTGCACAAGCCCTGACCAGGGCCCAGGCCGGGGAGGATCCTACAACTATGGTACGTGCCCTTGATCAGAATCAAAGCCAGGACCCTTTGATCCACAGGCCAATGTTCTATCCACTGAGCCAAAATGGCTAGGGTAGTTTTTTTTTTGTTTTTTTTAATATCTGGTAGAATTACCAGTAAAACCATCAAGGCCCCAGAGCTTATAACTTTAACATTATAGATAATCCAAATCAGATCTGGATTCTGTTATTCCCTCTGAAAAATGTCATTGAGATAAGTTGGCTAAACTCAGTCTATATTCTGACCCTCCTGTGGTGGGCAGCAGTTACATTCTCTGCTCCGTTATTTTAGTCTTCCAGCCACTGCTCTCTGCTGAGTACCCTACAGCATCCTCAAAGCAAAAATAGAGCTCAGACAAGAATGTGGGCAGAGTTTATATGCAAACTTGCATCTCCATCTCAATAGCTCTTTATTTTTGGTAATTTCCATCTTACTTTCTAGCCAATTCTGTTGGAAACCCACAAACACCACCCTCTGGCCCCTCAAGTCAGTAAGATTACTATTTTCTGATAGCTTCTCAACTCTCCTGGACAGAACCACTAGGGAGTGCCCGCAGACCAAAGGCACATCATTACTAATTGCAACCGACTTGTTACCCTTTTCAAAAGTTAGACTACCAGTTTTTGTCTGCTTATGGTCACATGCCCAGTGCATTAAAAAAGTTGTATTATTAAAAAATGTTTTGTCCAGAGATGTCAATATACACTGAGTGGCCAGATTATTATGACCACCTGACATTTGTAGGCAAATTAGCCGTACACTGCATCGTATGGTATATGGAAGACAAAGGCCTGTTCAAACACCTTTGCTGTCTGCAGTTACCAAGATGAAACGTCTCCAATTCACACAGGAACACAAGGATTGGACAGTCGAGCATTGGAAAAAAGTCATGTGGTCCGAAGAATCATGTTTCCAGTTGCATCATGCAGATGGTAGAGTGAGAATTTGGCAGAAACAGCATGAAAGCATGCACCCCACATGCATGAGTAAAACCCTTAAAGCTGGTGGAGGCAGTGTTATGGTTTGGGGCATATGTTCCTGGCATGAAGTGGGCCCTTTAATTCATGTGGAACAATGTCTGAATAGCACAACATACCTAAGTATCGTTGCTGATCAGGTTCATCCTATCATGTTGATGGTGTATCCCAATGGAGATGGCTTCTTCCAACAAGACAATGCACCATGCCACGGTGCTCGTATTGTGCAGGAGTGGTTTCAAGAACATGAGGGAGACTTTACCTTGCTTAGGTGGCCCTCACAAGCAACAGATCTCAATCCAATTGAGCATTTCTGGGACGAAGTTAAAAGAGCCATCAGGCAGCTGGTTCCACAACCATCAAATCTCACAGAACTGGACAGTGCTATTCATTAGGCATGGTGTCAGATTCCTCACATCACCTTTCAACATCTCGTGGAGTCAATGCCAAGAAGAATCGCCACAGTATTGAAGGCAAAAGATGGCCCAATGAAGTACTGATGGGGTCCTCATAATAATGTGGTCACTCAGTGTGTGTGTGTGTGTGTGTGTGTGTGTGTGTGTGTGTGTGTTCAAAGGCTGTTAAATCGCATTGTTTACCCATATCTTCAGAAAAAAATCACTTCTACTGTCGTGGTAAACAACCTGCTTCTCTATTTATATGGTCTGGCCCTCTAGCAACTTCAGTGTGAAATTATAGATAATTTACCTACAAATGTCAGGTGGTCATAATAATCTGGGCACTCAAATATATGTATTTGAAAGCAAGCAGTAAAACTGTCTTTATCCACAGACAATAGAATTGCCCATATGGATAATCCAATGTAATTTATAAAAAAGCTACTTGAGCTGGGCCACTGTGGCTCAGTAGTTGAGCGTCAATCCATGCACCGAGAGTTTGCCAGTTCGATTCCTGGTCAGGGCACATGCCCAGTGGCAGGCTTAATCCCCAGTGCGGGACATACAGGAAGAAGCTGATAGATGTTTCCAGGTATGTTCATGTTTATCTGGGGGGGGGGGGCGGTCGGGAGTAATAAGTCTGTTATAGTTTACTAGAGGCCCGGTGCACAATAATATGTGCACTCGGGGGTGTCCCTCAGCCCAGCCTGTGCTGCCTCTCAGTCTGGGACCCCTCGGGGATGACCACCTGCTGCTTTAGGCCCGCTCTCAGGGATATTGGGCCCAAGATGGCAGTCAGACATCCCTCTGGCAGTCCGGTAGCCCTCGGGGGATGTCCACTTGCCAATGGGGAGCAGGCCTAAGCTGCAGTCGGACATCCTTAATGCTGCTGAGGAGGCGGGAGAGGCTCCCACCACCACCGCTGTACTGGCAGCCGTCAGCCTGGCTTGTGGCTGAGCAGAGCTCCCCTGTGGGGGCGCACTGACAACCAGGGGGCAGCTCCTGCATTGAGCGTCTGCCCCCTGGTGGTCAGTGTGTGTCATAGTGACCAGTCTTTCCCAGTCGTTCTGCTGTTAGGGTCAATTTGCATATTACCCTTTTATTATATAGAACTAGAGGCCCAATGCATGAAATTTGTGCAAGAGTAGGCCTTCCTTCCCCAGCTGCCAGCACCGGCTTACCTCTGGCACCCAGGACACGGGCTTCCCTAGCAGCACTGGCTTTATCTGGAAGGTCATCTGGAAGGAAGTCTGGTCTAATTAGCATTTACACTTTTATTATTATAGATTCTCCCATTACCATAAATGTAACTCCCTTCTATGAAACATTTTGAAATGCATAATCTTCCTGGACTCCACCTCAGAGCTACTAAGAATTAGCACTCTCTATTGTTTAATATTTATTTTTTTTTGTATTGCTTAAGATTTCTACAGTTTATTATAGCCATCAGCCCACATTAGAAACTTTTCTATTTAAGCCCAGAAAACTCTAGAATATTTTTAATAAATCCTTGAGTCTATCAAGAAACACTTAATAGATATAAAATTTCTACTTATATGTTTAGAATTTTAATAAGTAAGTAATGTTTTTCTATAATTTTAAGAGCTATAATTTGAGGTCAAAAAAGAATAAAGACTCTTTAAACATATGTAGGAGAGACTTGAGGCAGTAATTGTCACTATATTAATACTTGCTAACTGTCTCAAAGACTTCTGACTATAAGGAATACTCATTGGGCTGTGTTGTCACTATGTTGAATAATGTTACAGATGATATTTTCCCAACCCATTAAAATTCAATTATGTATTTGCCTCAGATCTTGGCTCAGGAAAAAAAAAAGCATTTAGGGAACAGGAAAGGAAATTTCCAAAACAAAACAAAAATGCTCAAGAAACAATACTTTCATGTTGAAAGAGCAATTCCAAGCCCACTTTAGTCTGATTATTTGTAACACAGAGCCATTTCGGGAAAGCTTAACCTGGTTTGAGACTGCTAGAGCTCACACTTAAGGAAGCAAAGATTCAAAATATAATTTAGCATCCATTAAAATATGTCTGAAAATGAAGTTATCAGAGACATTTATTACATAAGACTAAATTATGACCATCTTTTAACATCATTATTCTTAAGTTGAATGTAATAAAATTAGAATAATTTTATTAGAATTTGGGAACTATGCAAAAACAGCTAATTTTCATAAGGATATATATTTTAATATCATATCATCTGTCATTAGGATCTCAGTGAATTGCACCTTTCTGCAACTGTGCAGTGCATTCCTGTGGTACAGAAATTCTAAAGTGATACACACAGGTCTGTGAAGCCAATAATTAGAGAACAAGGCAAGGTTAAAGTGTGATAAAAAAAAGATCTCTGCTTAACTGAAAACTTACTTCAAAGATTAAACCTTTTTTAACAATAAAAATGAAAAAGAAAAACACCACAATAAAAAATTTTGTTTTTCAATCAGTAAACAAACTTGGAAAACAAATTCAAGAGTTATGAATAAGTACATTGCTAATCTTCAAATATAATAAATACCTAATAATGTGTCATTATGAAAGAGAACAATGATGAATAATTTTGCCTCACTGTCATGAAAAAAAATTTGTCTTTATAATACATATTTTTTATTATTAACCATTAGTATTCTCATCTATAAACTAGAGATGGCAATAACAATACATGTTTTTTTTATAGCACTAGGGTAAAATGAAATGTGATAATGCACATATTTAACTGGGTCTCTGGCATATAGTACCAGATCATAACTAACCAAAATTATAACTAGTTTTTATCTTATTGTTACTACTTGTATTATTTTTTTATTATTATTTTGGAACTTGACTGGGAATTCTTAACCATTAGAAAAAATCTCATCTCTATGCTCTGAAGACCCGAATCAGAAAAAAACTACATATTAAAATTGAATTTCCTCTCAAAACTTTAGAAGCATCGATCAGATGCTCAAACCTCAGAAGGAAGGCAGGGGATGGTGGGGCTAAGGGGTAGAGATCAACCAAAGGACTTGCATGCATGCATATAAGCCTAAGCAATGGACACAGACACCGGGGGTGAGGGTGAGTGGGGGAATGGGGGGACATTGGCGGGATAAGGACATATTGGTAATACCTTAATCAATAAAGGAAAAAAATAATTAAATAAGAAAAAACTTTAAATTATGTATTGATATTGTTATTATTATGCTGATGATAAAGATCAGTCTACATTTAGTGTCTTTCCTAGAAGTTGGTATCTTTTTTCCTTTGGCTTAAAAGGACCACAGGATAAATAAATGGCTTATTTTGGGAGGGCCGCAGTTTGAAACCATGTGCTTCTTTGAAAAGGAAAGCAATTAATGACTAAAGGACTCTTTCACTAGAGATTTCACTATATATCTATGCAATCATAGTGGCCAGGATTTAAGAATATTTTTCCTTCAAGTTTTAATAATGAGAAAATATTCAGATTTTTTAAAAAAAATATATTTGTTTTATTTATTTCAGAGAGGAAGGGAGAGATAGAGAGAGAGAGAGATAGAAACATTAATGATGAGAGAATCATTGATCAGCTGCTTCCTGGACCCCCCCTCTGGGGATTGAGCCCACAACCTAGGCATGTGCCCTCACTGGGAATCAAACCCTGACCTCCTGGTTCATAGGTTGATGCTCAACCACTGAGCAACACCACCAGGCAGTAGTTGATTTCTAATTTTATTTTATTGGAATCTGAGGAGATGCTTGATATGATTTCAGTCTTCCTGCACTCTTAGAGACTTGTTTTGTGTCCTAACATGTGGTCTATCTTTGACAACGACTCATGTGCACTTGAGAAGATTGTATATTCTGTAGCTTTGGGGTAAAATGTTCTACAAATGTCAATTAAATCCATCTGATCCAGTGTATCATTTAGAGTCACTATTTCTTTGTTAATTTTTTGTCTGAAAGATCTAAGCAGTGAAGTCAGCCAGGTGTTAAAATCCCCTACTAGGACTATATTACTGTCAATTGCTCCCTTAAAGTCTTCCAGAGTGTTTTTTTGTTTGTTTGCTTTTAATTTATATTGGGTGCAAATATGTATACCAGGGTTATATCATCTTGTTGGATAGATCCCTTTAGTATTATGTAGAGACTTTTATTGTCTCTTATGATAACCTTCATTTTGAAGTCTATTTTGTCAGATATGAGTATTGTTACTCCAGCTTTTTTTCATTTCCCATTATGTCTTTTTATTGGCGCATTTAATCCATTTACATTTAAAGTTATTATTGATAGGTACTTATTTATTGCCATTTTAATTCTGAATGCCTGTGTTTCTCTCTATATATATTTCTTCTCATTACAGCAGTCCTTTTAGCATTTCTTACAGTGCTGGTTTGGTGGTGACAAATCCCTTTAGACTTTTGTCGGATAGCATTGCTGGATATAGTAATCTTGGTTTTAGAAACTTGCTTTTCATTCCCTTGAGTACTTCTTGCCATTCCCTTTTGGCCTGTATATTTTTGGATGAGAAATCAGGTGTCAGCCTTATCTATCCTTTGTAGATAACAGTTTTCTTTTCTCTTGCTGCCTTTAAGATTTTCTCTTTGTCTTTAATTTTTGGTATTTTAAGATGTGTCTGGGCATGGGCCTGTTTGGGTTCTTCTTGCTTGGGGTTCTCTGTGCCTCCTGGACTTGTGTGACTTATTCTTCACCAGGTTGGGGAAGTTTTCTGCCATTATGTCCTCAAACACGTTCTCTATCCCTTGTTCACTTTCTGCGCCTCTGTTACTCCTATTGAAACAGGAAAATTGGACTGGAACACGTGGTGTTCCCTTGGGCAGGATGGTTCCAGGGCTCTGTTCAATGGAGTCGAATAATGAAACCACGGACGAAAAGTGGTATAATAAAATGGGGAACTTTATTGAGAAATAATTACAGACTCCCACGTGGGGAGGGGGAAAGCGTCCCACTGAGTCCCTTTTCAGTTTATAAAGGCTGTAGGTCTTTGTGCCTTGATATCCCCTCTGATTGGTCACTATCCCTTCTGATTTGGTTACTATAGCAACTTCAGAGCTCAAACCTCCCATGAGGTACAAGAGGTTCCCTCCTTCTTCTCCCTTATTGTTTTCTTATTCCCTTTGGGCTTTCCTCTTTCCTCTCTGAATGAGGGGCTTCCTTTTCTTTATTTTGTAAATGTATATATTTTTGAAGCTCCCAGCTTACTTATTCTATGGAAATGTACCTTCTGCTGCTCTGTAGCCCTGTCCTTTTTCCATGGACCCCTTAAATCTTAAAATTTCCTAAACCTGCCTATTTCACCCCTAAAAACTCCTTTCACTTTGATGTGAATATTATTATGTTTCATGTTGGCCACAGCTCCCTTAGTTCTGATCTCCTGTTTTTTAATTGTTTTTTTTTTCTTTTTGGTTCTCTGACTGAGTGATGTTCTCTACTCTGTCTTCTAACTCACTGATCCAATCCTTGGCTTCCCCTAATCTGCTGTGTACTCATTCCCATATGTTCTTTATTACTGCTATGTTATTCTTCATTTCTAGCTGCTCTTACTATATCTTTTCTCATGCTAGAGAGCATCCTTGTAGATTTTTCTTTGTTAAATGGCATTTAAATATATAAAATAAATATCAAAAATATAAGTCTTTGTTTTACTACGGTTGCAAATATCAAAAAATTTCTATATGTGACACAGCACCAGAGTTAAGTTAGGGTTTTTCAAAATGCTGACACGCCGAGCTCTAAAGGTTCACCATCACTGCTATAGAGCATCCTTGTAATCATTATTCTGAGCACTACTAGTATATCTGATCAATTCTTATCTCCATTTCATTTAACTCTACTTCTGGAGAATTCTCTTACTCTTTCACTTGGGGCTTGTTTTTTTTTTATCTCCCCATTTTGGCTGCTTACTTGGGATTGTGTCTATATATTAGGTAGATCTGCTATGATTCCAACTATCTAATGCAGGACAATATCAGATGCTGTTTGTGACTGGCCTTGTGTACCCTGTTTGGAGCTATCAGCAGTTCACAGCTTGCGGCTCCCTCTGCTGGAGCTGGGTGCCTTTGGAAAGTACCAAGATGTGCAACAAGATCTGCTTTTCCTAACCCTAGGCTCCTATGTAGATCCTGCAAAGATTCAAAGCCTCCAGAGACCTGCCTCTGCCTGAAGTCTGATTGTTATTCAGTCTTGATTAGCCTCAGGCTACCAACCACAGATTGGGATGGGAAGTTTTCCAACAGGATGGGGCAATTGCTTCTGCCTGCAGGCTGTTTGTTATTTTCAGTCTCTTAATGGGCCTCAGAAACTCCACAGGGTTGGGCAAGGGGTTTTCCTATAGGGTGGGGAAATTGCTTCCCCACCCCCACCAACTCCCAGACTCCAGTCAAAAGCTGTGTGGATGGTCTGCCAGAAAAATATGACCTCTGCAGTATGAGGAGCTGACTCAGCACAGGAAACCACAGTGGTTGCCTTCTGAGCTCTAACCTCAGAGCTCCCAAACATGGCTCCTGTTCACACAGCTTCAGCCCACTCTGCCCTCCCTCTGCTGGAGCCCAAGGTGAGTAGCTGCACACAAAATTTTGTGTATAGGCTCTTTAAGAGGTGCTGCATTTCTAGCTATCTCTCCCTGGCAGACAGCCACCCTGCTGCTTTTCACATCCAGATGTTATGTAGGCACCTTTCTCAGTTCTGGGGCTCTGGGCTGGGGAGCTCAGCTTGAGGTTTAGACCCCAGAGTCCTCAGTGGAGCCCCCACAGTTCAGCTATCCCTCTGGAACTTCAGCTGCTGTCTGTGGGAGCCCAGCCAGGCCTTTTGCATCTCCACACTTCCTACCAGTTTCTATGTGGCCTTCACTTTCTGTCCTTGGTTATCAGGGTTCTCTCCAGCTAGTCTTCAGTTGATTATTCAGATTGATTTTCATTGTCATTCCAGTTTGGTCCTCAGACTGTGTCAGTGTAACTTCCACATACTTTGCCACCATTTCACTACTCCCTTTCCATTGATTTTTAGAGAGACTAGAATAGAGGAAGAGAGAAACATGGAGGTGTCACACATGATTGGTTCCCTCCTGCACCACCCTGACTAGGGCCGGGAATGGAGCCCACAGCCAAGGTATGAACATGCACTTGATTGGTATTGAAATGAGGACCCTTCAGTCCTCAGGTCGATGCTCTACCCAATGAGCAAAACTCACTGGGGTGATGTTTGACTTACTATAAAAAGAAATTTAGCTCTACAAGAGTTTTGTTTGTTTGTTTGTTTGTTTTTATGTTTGACACGTTATTATATAGCCTTAGTGAACCAATTTTAAATTATTTGTTTCTCAAGTTGGATAAAATATCATGTTTTTAGATGCTAGAAAAGAACTTCCACAGGGAAGGACATCAGAAATGATTTCTCTCCAGCCAAACACTCAACATACAACTTTTACTTGGAACTGACTGCACTCTACTTCTGGCTCCCCTATCACCATGCTTCATGTTCGTATAACAGCAAACCATAGAGCTAGAGATTACATTCTAGGTCCTGGGATTCAATTTGAGAAGTGAAATTTCAAGTTACATAAGTGTAAATTACACTGGAGAGTTTCATAAGAATACAATTGAAGGCAGCCTTTTGTATTTTATAAAACCATAGTAACCAATAGGGGAAAGGATATGCTGTTAATTGGTAGAAATAATCTTCCCTAGATATGGATTCTATACCAAATATTAAAGTACTATCTATAAAAAATAAAGAAGATACATTTACGAGATTTTTCTCTATAAACACACTTGAGTAAGAAGTTAATTTGTTAAATAAGGAGAAGAGATAGTATTGTAGCAAAGTTCATTTAATACCAGTAATAACTATCATAGCAATGTTTGTTAACTCAAATCAGAGAAAATGTACTTAGGCTTGCAGCCTTTAGTATTCCTTTAAAGATTATTACTTTAATCTTTAAAGATGAGTAATTCTAAATAGAGACTTTAAAACAAAATCTAAAATAAACCTATATATTGTACTTCTTTAAAAAAGAAGTTACAAATATAATTTTATGCATACTTATCTATTAATAGTTGGTTAATAACTTTATGCATATTAACATCTGTATTTGTCATGATGGGAGAGACTATGATTCAGTAACATATAAACCTCAAGCTTTCAGTGGCTTAATGCAACAAGATTTATATGTGAGTTATTAAATGCCCAATACGATTCTCGGGGGCAACCTTCTTCATTCAGGGACTCAGGAAATTGGGCCAGGAAGTATACCGGGATAGATATTTAGTAGGTCCTAAATATTGATACAATGCAATCAGGCTTTGAAAGCCCATGTTTTAAGAGGTGATTTTTTTTGTTATTACTAATCTTGGAAGCTTAAATATGCTTATAGTGATTTATATATCCAGTTAGTGAAATTTTTGATTGTTTACATGTGTAGAGACTGGGTAGACACATAAAATGATGAGCAAAACAGACTTCTCTTTTTTCTAAGGAAGCTTACAGTCAGGGGTACGTTTGAGGAGAGGGTGAACAAACATTAATCATAGAATCACTCCAAATTATAAGGGTCTATGTAAAAAGTCTATGCTACATGCTGCCATTTTTATTTCCTAAAAATAGATTCTAAAATGTTGGGTATAGAGCAGGTGATCAAAAAATATTAGTGACTGATTATTTGATATGACAACAGAAGCATCTCACATTTTCCCCAAATGTCAAGGATTAAAATTATTTACCTAATATTTTGGCCATTTATGTTTCATAGTACCTAGAATAGGCTTTTGAAAATGTTTACTGGAAGAATAAGTTAATGAATAAATGCATAAGTTTGCATATATTACCTCCATTATAATTAATTGTGCACACCACTGTATCCTCCATTTCCCTGTTTACAATAGATATTCAGAAATCACTTTGAAATAAATAACTACAGTAATAAAGATCAGCATATCTTTATTTAATTGTGTTCTCCCAAAATCCATATTTTGAAGTTCTCATGACTATATTTGCAAATGAAGCTTTTAGGGAATAATTAAGGTTAAAATGAGGTCCTAAGGGTGGGTTCCTAATCTGAAAGGATTGGTGATTTATAAGGAAAAGATCTTTCTCTCTTTCTCTCAAGGCATGTGAAGAAACAGGTGACCATCTACAAGCTAGGCAAAGAGGTCTCACCCAAAACCAAACACCCTGCAACCTTGACTTGAGACCTCCCAACCTTCAGAACTGTGAGAAAATAAATTCCTGCTGTTTCAGCCGTCCAATATATGATATTATGTATGGAAGCCAGGGCAGATTAAGCATGAAAAAAATTATCTGACTCTTGTCAACTTCATGTTGATTATAATGTGGTGTTGAAAGCTTTATAGCATTAATGAGAATCTTGTCAATGGTAGTAAAATATGTCTTGAAAAAATAAACTTTTTTGGATGATTGTGTAAAACAAAGCCTGAAATACAGAACTTTATTTGTTTCTCTAAATGACTATCCTTTACCCTGCCTTTGAATTGCAATGGTGTCATGATCAGATCTTATTTCAGGCCTACTTGTTACTGACTGGGGTTACCAGCTGGGACTTCAGTTCTTCTCATCCCCACAGAAAAGATTTTAAGGTCAACAAAAATTAAAATAAAGAAAACAAGAATGTATTGACTTCAACAAAAAATGTACTTGGGAAAACGAAACAAGGAAGGGCATAGAAGAAACAACAGGAGAGCTTATGCTGGGCTACTTTAGCTCACTGGGAAGTCAGAGAAAAGGGGACTTGGAGACAGGTTCATGGGGTTAGCCTGGGATGAGCTGCCACTGCCCATTGCTCCCCTGGTTGCATGTCTCATGGGGTTCCTTAGAGGTTAGGGGAAAATTCCTTTGGGGGAATGGCACAGGTATACTCTCTGGAGGGAGAGCCCATTTGGGTCCTCTGTCCTGAGTGTATTTATCTCTCTCTCTCTCTCTCTCTCTCTCTCTCAGGTAGACATCTTGGAGCAGGTCTCAAGGGGGGTCTTAATAGAATATTCATCAGCTTTCCAGGTGTGGTCTTTCAGGGTCCTGGTCTCCACTGATTGGTTGGTGTCAGGGCAGGAGGTCATTAATCAACATAGCTGGTCCTGATGCAGCCATAGCATCATTTGTCTTGTTTTGCTGTTTTTCTGGACCTGGAGCTGAAATACAACTGAGGCCTAACTGTTATCTTTAGGGAGGAAAACATCAAGAGGGGGAGGGTGTCTAAACTGCCAGACCAACAATATGAAAGATCAGGGTTCCAATCTGCATGACCAGTGATATGCTAGGGAAGGAAAGGTTATCCTGAGGATGAGGTTCTTGTTTGCCCAGGTTTGCTCCTTGCCAGGCATCTGGGCTTTCTGCCCTTGTGAGTTTCTGTACCTGGCCCATCATCCTTGCTCTACACCACATGTCTAACATACTGGAGAAGGTGGGTCAGACATAGCCTGCTAGAACTTAACAGTTTAACATATTGGAAAATAAACACAGTTTTTGGTTCCTTTATGTTGCTTCTGGATATCTTCCTTAACTTTATTTTGAATCAAATTCATTCACTCTGTTTTTTTGTCCCCATTTATACCAGTATTTTTCTTGTGTGTATGTACTATTAATCAGATTTTGCTCATTTCTCTACAAATACAATTTTTACAAATAAGTTTCAAGTTTATAGACACTGAAAGCAAGTAGCAAGTTGTGTGACACAAAACAAGTATTCAAAATGTAGTGTCTCATCTTCCTTTTCTAATATATCTTGTTTATATTTAAAACATATTCTATGAAATAGTCAATACTACTTAGAGAAAACACTAAACAAACAGAAGTAATATATAGAGTTGGAAATGCAGAAATAGTTTTAGGTACTGACTTAAGAGCCAATAGCATTGTGGTCAGATAGCTGTTTTGTGCAGGAGAAGGCAAAAGCAAAATAGTATTAAAATCACAAAAACAAGTATGTTAAAAACTAAAAAAGAAATAGTGCAAACCATTACTCTAGGTTAAGGTCATATTGACCTACTGACATTTAAGTGGTAATAAAATAATTCTGCACAAAACTAAAAGCATGTATATTGATTGAATATAGAGAATTAAATTTTATTAAATCTTTGGTATACACTGTATCTTTCAATGATAATAGCTTTGTTCAAATACATACATATTAAAATTTTTATTTTGTTTTATCTGTTTTATTTAAAAAATATAAGATTATATTTAAAACATACCTACTTTTTTCCACTTAAAAATATGGATATCCTTCCAAATTGATAAAATATATATGTTTATGTAATATATATTACACTTACCATTTTTTAATAGCTTATAGTTTCTATCAATCCATATTCAACCAATTTTCTCTACTTGGGAATCCACACTGTTACTGAATTTTTTTAATTGTAGTCATGCCAATATCTCAATTATTGATACTTTCATATCTGTAGAGAAATTTCATCAAATAAAAAGGCTATTTTCAAATGTACATAAAAATTACATTTTAATAAATACTATAATTTACTAAAATTTTTATAATTTACAGTTGCACCAACAATGTGTAAGAATATTTATTCCTTTATACCTTTCAGCGTGACAGTAAAAGATGATATCTAATTTTTAATTCAATTTACATTTTCCTGGCTTCTAGTAATGTGAGATATCTTACAGAATGTTAATAGTCCTTTTGCATTTCTATTCTGTGAATTATTGGAACCTATAATATTTTTAATTAAGTTATTTTACTTATTAATTTATAGGAGTTGTTTGCGTTAATTTAAAATTATTATTTGTATTTCTCTATCAAGTACATTAATAATATTTATCCCAGTGGTCTATTATTTTTGTTTCAATAATGTTTATTATGTCTTTTGTCAAATAAACACTTTCATTTTAACTTATTCAGTTCCTTAGTCTTTTTATTTATGTTTTTGGTTATATGTCCTCTTTACTTGGAAAGATAATCTATGTAGCCTATACCTAACCTTATTGTTTACTGATATATGAATGTTTATATTTCTATGAAAATCTAGAGAGAATAAGAGGTACTATCCCTTTGTCATCTCAAGATGGTAACTGAACTTTTACATTTTTTTTTACTTCATATGTGTGAGCTTTGAATTATGGAACCAAGAGATGAAACTGCCTAGTGCCCAGGAATCAACCTCATTAAATTTTGTTGGGACCAATGTGAGAAAAAATATGTGATAACACTATGTTAAATAATATACTATTTTGCAGGACTGTGAGACATTATCCTGTTGGCATTACTGGTAAAAAAAAAAAAGGTCAATATTGCTTTTTTCTGAAGGCCACATGGGCAAGGATCTGAGGGTGGCAAGAAAGTTGGGACCTTAGCTTTACAGTCATGAGGAACTGAATGAGTCACCAACCTGGATGAGCTTGGAATAGCACCCAAGCTCCAAACGCAGTATTAGAGAGATCCTTACTTTTAAGATCCTGGCAAAAAAGAGGCTTGTTTCTTCCCTCCAATCACTGATTGGATTTCCTAGCACTCTGAATAGAGTTTCTGAGTAGATTAAATTTGACTTATAAAAATTAGGAATTTCAGCATTCCTTGAATCCTAATATTCAAAATAATAATTATTTCTACTACATTAAAGAGATTGAAATATTTGTAGCATTATTTATTATTTTTATACATTTGTAATAAAAAAATAATTGTTAAATACAAAAGATCTGTTGTTTCAAAATTTAGCTTCATTCTTACCAGCAAGTATTTTGTTTTTCTGTATCTTAGTTCCATTATATGTAAACTAAAGTTAATTGAAAAATTACTTGGTGCAATTGTAACAGTGCTTTACAAAAGCACCTGGAAAAATATAAACATAATGATTATTAGTTATAGTCACAATATTAATTATTCTTGTATTAAAATATTTAATTTTTATTGAATTTATTTTAGCATGCTGTGGAAAGCAGGGATATAATGTATATTCTTGCAACTGAATAACCTGTTGGCCCTTTTCATTTTCCTGTATAAGTGAGCCCTTCCTTTAATTGTCATATTACCTCCCTTATTTATATCTTAATTGGATCTATTTTTAAACTCTGTTCCAAATACCTATTTGCCTCTCCTTCCACAGATACTACACTATTTTTATTATGGTGCTTATAATAACTTTTAGTCAAGCATCACAAATTTTTACTCAGTATTTCATTTATTAAAATTTTCTTATTTACGTTTATTCAATATATAAATCATAGAAACATTTAATCCAGTTAAAAAGGTGATAAATTTAATATATCATTAATCCATTTGGTATTTTAATGATACTAAGTTTTGAACTCTTGGAAAATGGTTTATTTACCATTGGTTACAATTTTTTATTTATAATTAAATTTAATAATGCCACGATGGTTATCTACATCATGCATTTTCAGTGTATGTAGTTGTCATAAATTTGACTTTTTTCCAGGCTCCAGGAATAGAGCATGTAGCCTATACCTAACCTTAGCCATGATGGCTGGCTAGGTGTTTTGCATGTTGACAAAAGCATGACAATCAGGTTTCATTGAACTTCAAAATTAGGAATGTGTGGTGCTGGAGGTGGTGTTAGGTACCATTTTATTCTGTGGAATCTCCTGTTACAGTCAAATTTAGAAAACCCAATAACTTCAACCAGATGCTATTTATAACTGTCAATAGATTGGTAAGATGCTTGGAATGCTGTATAACTACTGTTTGCTTTTAAGTGCTAATACACTGGGTATCCCTTCACTTGCTTTGTCCATCTTATCTCCACAATCTATCCTACTTGGTACATAGGATTCTATTTCTTCCTGAAGCTTTTAGCTGTTCTGGGCATTAGAAAGATAGAGTCCACATGGGTTATAAAAAAAAAGAAAAGAAATACCAAACAATATAAGTTTGACAGAGATGCAACACCTATCTGATAGACAGGAAGTAAGCAAGTTAATGGATGAAATTGGAGGGGAGTCACCATTGGACATTGATAGGGAGTCACCTGGCAGAGGTTCTTGGAACAGGTAGTTAGAAATTCTCCGTCAAGTGAGTATCGATGCATTAGTGAAGGAAGTTTTGGCTCTCAGGGCTAATGGTCATATGGACAATTTTACTAGAAAGAGTCCTTTTGTATTTACTTACCTGGCAGCTGACCCTCTTTCTTGGGCAACTTCTGTATTAACAGCAAGGCCCGGTTTGGAAATACTGCTATTATTCTTCTTCTCCTCAGTAGTCAGATTTCTTTCAGATTTTTTTCACTGCCTCACTCACTAAATACCCATTCTCTATCTTTGTCTTCTGCTAAAGTATATTTTTATACACATTGATGGCTTATTAAAACAATGCTCTTAAATCATTAATGAATAAAAACTTATAGTTTTTCTTTTCCTTGAAGACAGAAATAATGTTTGCAACTTGTTATGAGGTGAAAAGAAAATGCCATTATTCTAGTGTAAAAAATAAATGAGAATAAAAATAGTATAGTTTACTTTTCATTAAAACTCCCTGAATATTCTTAGCCTGTTGAACCAGCAATAACCAACTAAAATAAAAATGACAAAACAAACTTGTCTTGATAAAATTATATAATTATCAAGAATGTGTTTAGCAAAAAAGGTACAAGATCTATATAAAAAGAAATTTATAAATTTTGATGAATTTCCTAAAGTCAGAATCTCATATTCCAGAGCCAAAACTATCAAGAAGCTATTTCACTTATTATTATCTATAATAATAAAAGCACAATATACTAATTAGACCGGATGTCCTTCCGGACATCCTTCCAGGTGACCTTCTGGACGCAGCCGCTGTGGCGGGAGCCAAGGCAGAGGCGGCAGAGGCCCCCAGCAGCTGTGGGGGGCCGAGCGAGCCCCTTGCACGAATATCGTGCATCTGGCCTCTAGTAAACTTAATTAAACGAGAAAAACACAAGATACAGTATATAGACAGATGTCTGTGCATTGTACATAGCTAAGAGAATGGGGACTATACTGCTGCTATCTTAAAATGCTGTGATGTCTGTAGCCTCATATCTGCTTTACTACCATGTTGGCTTTTCTCTGCCTAGTGATGTGCCTCCCTATGTTAGGCCTATGTTCTGGAACTTTAGATATCATCTGCTGCCAAACATTTGCATTTCTACCAGGCATTTGTGTTCAATCTATTTCCTTGATCTCATTTTATTTCTTTAAATTTACTTCTCTTGGTGAGGGAGATCTTTCACTTCCACTATGTATGTGGAGTCTGGTTATACCTATTGTACATTTCTTAACTTGAGTCTTAGCCAGACACATGAAAAGTTCTCTCTCTCTCTCTCTCTCTCTCTCTCTCTTTTTTTTTCCAAAAGCTACCTACCTCTACCAAAAGCAAATAAGGAGAGTCATAGTTTCATGTTTTCTCTTTCTTTACTCTTCAAGTGTGTGTGTGTGTGTGTGTGTGTGTGTGTGTGTGTGTGAGAGAGAGAGAGAGAGAGAGAGAGAGAGAGAGAGAGAGAAAGAGAATGCTATCTCTTTGGTACTTATTTGAGAAAGAGAAAATCAACCATTCATGTAAAATTACCCCAGAGTGATATTGATTCTTTGTATAAAGAATGGAATTAGATCTTTTATATTCCTATTTTTAATATTTATGACTCTTAACAATGAAATCAATCTTACTATCATCTGAGTTCCACCAGGGCTGTGATCTTTTAATGTTGTGTAGTAGTGACCTAAAATATATTTTAAAATATGCTAAATGAACAAACAAATGATATCTAGCTCTACAAGCAGAATTCCAATTTTGAACACAGTCACAAAAAATAATTGTTATTCTTTAATCTGAAAGATCTGTGAAATGTAGAAATCTAAAGTGAGCTGCACTGAGGTATTCTATAAGGTGAAAATTTATTTTTAAAGTTATTTTTAGGGAGAGTTGGGGGAAAAGCTGGATCTATAAAAGGTAAAATTAAAGCTTAAAATAATTGTTATCATTGAATGAGAGTATGTCATGTTGCAGCTTGAATTATTTACATATATTTTCTGTATGTTTTCAAAATACTTTTTTACACGTACTCTGCAGACTATTTCCCAGTTTTACAAATGAAAAAAAAAATCCTGTAATTTTTTTCATGGTCAAATAGTAAATAGAAGATCCAGAATTAAAAATCTATCTCTGTCTAAAGAATGTTTGCCCCCAAGGTCACACTGCCTCTTCAAAGATAATTGTCATTTCCTAGGAAACATTTTATGTGCTAATTGCTTGATATAAAGATTACTTAATTCTCACAATAACACATTTAAAATATTCAGTCTTCAAGTAGAAGAGAAATCTTGTCTTCCTTTTGCAGCCTCATGGAAGCTCAGGTAATTTGCTTTGAGACTCTATAGACAGAAACACTGAAAAGAAGTGTGAATACACTCATCATGTCTCTTTAGAAGATAGGAAACTACCACTACACTGTAGGGAAAGCACTACAAGACCCTTCAGCTCTATCCCTCTATATATCCTCTAATACCTTCCCACCAGAGGGCAATTCAGCTAATTGATGAGCTGTGGAGAAAAAGTTCTTATATTTCTGTCTTAGTCCATTTAGGCTGGTATAACAGACTGTGTGGCTTATAAACAACAGAAATTTATTTCCCACAGCTTAGGAACCTGGGAAGTCCAATATCAAGGCACTGGCAGATTCAGAGTCTAGTGGGGCCCGCCTGCTAGTTTATGGACTGCCACCTTTTCCCTATAATCTCACATGGCAGAAGGGGTGAGGAGTTCTCAGAGGTCTGTTTATAAGGGCACTGATGCCACTGCCGAGGGATCTGCCCTCATGACCTAACTACTTCCCAAGACCCCACCATCTAATAGCATCACACTGGGGATTAGGTTTCAGCACATGACTTCTGGGGGACATAAACATCCAGTCTGTAACATACAGCATTTAAGACTTTCTATGTCCTCACTCTTTGGAGTGGCCTCTTCTCTGGATTCATGTACTCTGTCTTTCAAGATGGGGCCCTGGCCTACACTGACAGGGAAAGCTGAGTTTAGGCTATGCCAGTGATTCTGGGGAAAATCTGGACACTGACCAGTGGTGAAGTGTTAAGATCTCCCCTCGTGTCTCAATACTGAGACATTTTCCAGTTCAGTTTTTGTCAAAATTATAACTCTTTTTATTTCGATTTGTGTTACACTTCGATCAGTTCAAACATCCTAGGAGGAATAGTGAACTCCCTACACCTCTTTATCACCTCTTTCTTTCTAAAATCAGGTCTTCCTCAATTCCTTGAATATTGTAAATTTCTGTTATGTAAAAATGAATCAATTTAATATTTGTGAAAGCATTCTATAAACAAGAGTGACTTTAAAAATGTTAGCTATTTTACATTGGATGTAAGTGAAGACAGGCACTTAGAAATAATGACATACAGTCTACATTTTTTTCACTCCCCAAAAAAGAATTATATTTAAAATGAAATGTAAGAAAAATAAATGTTGGAATGTTAAAATCTGCTAAAGAAAGGACATCTGAGCAGGCCCTGTCATAGATCATAACAGTCATAATGATATCATTGTGTCAATAAAAGTATAATATTAAAAAGTGTTCTGTTACTCCTATATAGT
This sequence comes from Myotis lucifugus, assembly GCF_000147115.1. Taxonomy (NCBI): domain Eukaryota; kingdom Metazoa; phylum Chordata; class Mammalia; order Chiroptera; family Vespertilionidae; genus Myotis; species Myotis lucifugus. The sequence goes on from NW_005871222.1 coordinate 2,079,531, forward strand.
GACATACATTTAAGTCTGGAAATGAAAATATAAATAATCCAGTTAAAGGCTAATTTAAATGGACATAGCTTTGAGACAGAACAATTACCTGGAGGTTGCATTTCTGCTTGTCCCAATGGCAAGAATAAAAACCAGGCCTTCTTAAATGAGTGTTTGTATAAATCATACCTATTGTAGGATCTAGTACAATGCCTAGATCTTAGTAAATATTCGTGTATTCTTTACAATTCAAAGATTGGAATTCTTATATTCCATTTGCTTCTACTTCTGTTAGTTAAGAGATTTAACCCTTTCCATGTGGTCGATGGAAATGTGTCAAGTGAGTAATTTTCAGAGAGGAAAAAATTTTTATTTTTAAAAGTGATAATGTCTCATTTTGCCCAGTTAAAGCTACCTCATTTTGATGGTAATTGTATTCTAAATAAGCTGAGTTTAGACAAATTTGGAAAATGGAATTGTATTCCATATAGAAGGGAATGGCTCAAAATAGAACAAAAAATGTTGGTAGATATTGTAATTGAAAACCTCTCAAAATGTAAATATTAACTCAATAACCTATCTGCTGGCAATTAAATGTTTTGCCTTTTGTGTTTTTTGGTGTGTGTGTGTGTGTTTTAATGTGAAAACTATTTTTAATTTCTATAGGATTTAGATATACTAGCATAAGAGTGGGCGTGTGATTGAACATGGGTGTGAGTGTGGACAGTATGGGTTAGTAAATGTGAGTGAAAGTGTGCATGTGTGAGAATGTAAGAGCACATGTGAACCAACCTGCAGGCCAGTGTATGAGTGTAAGTGATCAGGCCCTTATGGGACTGGGGAGAAGGCTTATATATGTAGGGAGCATGTTCAATATTCCAGTGTTCATTAGAATCTCTGAGCTTGCTTTACCTCTGCCAGCAAGTCTGCTGATGCCTCTTGGATGAATATCACCTTTATTTATATGGTTTGAGAAAGTTCCCAATGCATTCCTGACACTCCTCCCCTCTCTCCATGAGAGGCCTCCTATAGATTATTATTTTCATAAGATCAAACCAGTGGTGTGCTTATTTTTTCTTTCCTATTGGAAGATATTAAGGTTGCTAATATCTTCTCAGTTGTGCAAATGTTGCCTAAAAGACAAATCTGACTCACAGTTAGGTGACATTATACATATGCAAAAGACTCAACTTTGGGTTTTTAATCTTGTAGCACTTTTGTTCAAAGTGACAGCCTATTTTTGAATGTAACTGCTGAGTTAGTCAAGGTTCTGTCCTTTTCCATAGCCTTCACTATTGTTCAGCATCAATAATATTTTTTATAGGTACAAAGCTAATATTCAGTCTTTTTGTGAAAATATATTTTTTCACTTATTTTTCTTACTTAATCTATTCCAATAGATAATGTCTTGCCATTCTTTTCTATCCTGCAAAATCAATCCAGAATTTATTAGTTAACATTGAAATATTTTTTTTTTGTTTTGAACTACAGTGTAACTCTAAGAGACAAATTGTTTTAATTTTTAACATTGATGAAAAGATAATTTCAACTGAAAGTTTAAGTTTTTAATGTAAGCCAACTAGTGTTTTGTTTGTTTTTCTACTTTTAATTGTGCATGGCTCTATTTGTTCCTCTACATGTTACTTTGTATCAGGATTTTATAATTGATAATGGACCCTTATGTTCAATTTGACTGGCTCAGTGTTTTTTAGTGTTGGGTATTTCCTTCCCACGTCCCGCGTGGGTCAGGGTTCAGGAACTGGAAGCAGAGCCACACACAAATGAAAATGAAAAGACAAGAGATAATTTGAAATATTGGGGGACCAACTCAAGGGAAAGGACTTCCTCCAGTGCTCAGGCCTCACCAAGCTTTTATTCAACTGTAATGCACCCATAGCATAGCCCTTAGGCAGGTGACCCCTGGCAACAGACAGACTAGCCCATCAGCAAGGATTCACATAATAATAAATGGGGGAGTAGTTTCAGCTACCACTGTCTGGACAAACAGAGGTGGCGCCTAGCTCTGACCTTTGCTAGGGCTTCAAAGGCACCCAGCCTTCGGGGAGCGGGGGGGGTCTCTGTCTATGCTTATCAGATAGTGAAGGCAATAAACAGTTTCCCACATTTAGGAATTTGAATAATTTTAGAAAAGGCATCAAGTTCTAATTATCTAGGTTTCTAATGACTGTATATTTCATGAGCTTTCATATACATAAATTTATCCACTTGGCCCCTCCAAATATTTAAGACTCACTAAATAAAGGGATGTTAATGCCCTGTTAAAAAAAGAAACAAGTTCAATGAATGCAGAACAAGATGAGCACCACCAACAACTTGAAAAGCTTAAATACAGCAATTTTTTTTAAAAAAATAGTTATATACACTGCTCCCATGAACACATATAGATGGCCAACAAATATATGAAAAGATGCTCAACTTCACTAGCCATTAAGGAAATGCAAATCAAAACTGCAGTGAGATACCACCTCACACCTGTTAGAATGACTATTATCAACAAGACAAGGTATAGTAAGTGTTGGAGAGGTTATGGGGGAAAAGGAACCCCATTCACTGCCGGTGGGAGTGTAAACTGGTACAGTGACTATGGAAAACAGTATGGAGGTTCCTCAAAAAATTAAAAATAAAGCTACCATATAACCCAGCAAACTCTCTACTGGGTATCTACCCCCAAAATGTGAAAAATGTATTTAAAAAGATATATGCACTCCTATGTTCATTGAAACATTATTCACAGTGACAAGACATGAAACAACCAAAGTGTCCTTTGATAGATGGTTTGGATAAAGAAGATGTGCTACATACATACAATGGAATACTACTCAGCTGTAAGAAAAGATGAAATACTGCCATTTGCAACAACATAGGTGCATATTGAGACTATCGTGCTAAGTGAAATAAGTCAGACAGAAAAAATCAAGAACCATATGATTTAACTCATATGTGGGCTATAAAACTGAAACAACAAATAAACAAATTAGACAAACAAAAAAAATTCATAGACACAGACAATAATATGGTGGTTACTAGAGGGAAAGAAGAGTTGGGAGTGGCAAAGGGTAGAGGGGGTCAAGTGTGTGATGACAGAAAGAGACTTTACTTTGGGTGGTGAACACACAAAGCAGTATACAGACGATGTATTATAGCATGGTATAATTGAAACCTATATAAATTTATTAAATAATGCCACCCCAATACATTTAATAAAGATAAATAAAATATATATAATATGTGATGAGTTTACAGATTGTAGTACCGCTGGATACTTAGGAAAAGTGAAGGAAACAAGTACAATTTATTTCCAATCTAGGAAGCCCCCTGGAAGAACTGGGACTTTAAAATCTACAGTTAAAAAGAGAAGATATTAAAAACAAAAGACATGCTACTCTCGAAAGTTACTTATATAAACTGAAAAAAAAAATGGACAAAAATAGAATTTTGGGAGGAAATTATGGGAAGGCGACACAGAATAAAGAAGAATATAGAAATCAGGAGAGCCTGAGTTACCTTATTGAAGGTAAGGACATAATTATCTGCTTTATGTATGTCTTCAGCTTCCTATTTAGTTAACTCAGTCCTATAATTCTTATATATCTTTGTAGCATTTTCCTCCAGTGCCTATGAATTTCACTTTTACTGAAATAAAAATCACCTCCTATTTTGCCACTGCATAACTGCTATATGTCAGGCCAGGCCCACCCTACTGGTTTCCCATATTTTACTTGGTAAAATGTGAGGACACAACATTTTTAAAAGTTTACATACCAGAATACTAGGAAATGCAAAGCAAAATCCACAATCCAAGTGTACTTAGGTGCAAGGCACAGGAATATGTATCTATGACCTCCTTTGAAATGAAATAGACCAATAAAAATACAATCTCAGGATAAAGTTACTCATTAACTTTTTTTTTTTTTCATTTAGGCCAAATGATATATACCGTGTTCCCAGAGGTATAATGTGTCTCTTTATCTGATGATATAGAAAGCCTATACTTGCTATGTTGGCTCTTAAAATGGTGGTTAGAGAGATGGTTAAAATGAGTTTAGTTATATATTACTTGGCTTGACCAGATTAGCACATATTAGTACAATTGTTGCAATTAGAAAAATATTTGAATTAATTTAAATCTAATTTTGAATATGCTTCCAGTGAGTTAGCAGATGCAAATAAGATCTCATAAACAGAGCAGTTGGTGAAAAGACATGTGATATTGAAGTCTTTCTTAAAATTGTACTATTTTCCCTTTTATTTTGAGTTAAGATATATACACCACAGAGGTTTTATATTTCCTTAAATCCTTTTGGGTAGTGATCTAACCTTTAATAAGCTAACCTTCTGAGTTCAAATTCAGTTCATAAAATGGCATTTCCAAAGAGCAGGAGGAGTCATATTTAGAAAACAAGAGGACATTAGCCAAAAGTCAATTTGTGCATTTGCTATTCATTTTCCTCAATGTTCTCAAATCATCCAAAAACATCTTTCTAGGTGCTGAAGCTGAAATAATGTTTTTCTTTATATATTAACAACATATCCCTGTTGGATAAGATTATTAAGTGTTTCTTTCTTCAAAGCACCTTAAAATTCAGTTGGCATTTCATACTTCATACTTTTTTTTTATAAGCTTGTACAAAATATCTAGGGAAAAGTATATTCCATGGATGAAATTTGATTATTAATCTTTTGAAACAACTACAACAGAAAACTTAGCCATATATATATATATATATATATATATATATAGAGAGAGAGAGAGAGAGAGAGAGAGAGAGAATGGTGAAAATGTGTTGAAACGGACCCTCAAACCTGCTTGAATTCTAAGTTAAATTAAGGTAATTTTCTAGTGAAAGTTTAGAGAGATTTAATAGTGCTCAACACTTCAGTGTTCTCAGAGAGCTAGACCTGCCTCTGCAACTTTACCAAACACACATGATTTGCAGATATTGCACCTCTAAGAAACGGTGCTCCTGAGTAGATAGACATTGGGAAAAGGAAGCCAACATAAGGCTTAGCAAATGCATCTTAATGCCACTGGAATCTATTTAGTATGAACAACTTACCTAACCCTGTGCCAGGTACCTGTAGGTTGAGAGAAAAGCTAAATAAAAAACAAAAAAACACACACACCAAAAACAACTTCTGAGAGCCACAGAGCAACCAACTGTCAGAAAAACAGAGCCCTGTTGATTTTTCACTTGGTTTCTGGCTCTCAGAGATGGGGTTGGGTTTGGAGAATCATGAAAACAGCCAAATACACAAACACCATATTATTTTTTAGTAGGAACATACATTCTAAAAAGCAAACATAATTATGACAGCCTGCTTATATATGAACTCCCTCTTTCCCTTATTCATAGCTTTAGTATATTATGTAAATCTCTTTTATTGTAAGCTTCAATAATAAATTATTTTAGTACTGTTTTGAACAAAATTTTAAGAAGACTGCTTTCTACAGAAATTGCCAAACTTTATGTAAACAGCATTTTCCCTCTTTTCATATTTTTATTATGATTTGTAATGTTTTCTCTCCTCCTACACTCTTTTCCGTACATATGTTCCAAAAGACTCATAAATATACTATGTACATGGAAGTGAGTGACAGGCCTTTCAGGCCACTGTCTGTTAAGGTGCTGGCTAGTCAGGGCAGGCCAGCAACATCGAGCAATCCTTTGTTTGGAGGGCTTTGCCACACACCAGCAGGATACTGGATACTGGAGAGAAAATAATCTACAATAATAAAAGTGTAATATGCTAATTAGACCGGACAGCTGAACGACCTTCTGGATGACCTTCCAGACAAAGCCTGGGCTGCAAGGGCCGAGCCCCTTGCATGAATTTCATGCATCGGGCCTCTAGTACAAAATAATCCTCTGCTTTGTAGAAATCCATGTTTGTATATAAACAAGATATATACATATGTATGTATATCTATTTCTTATTTTTTCAAACACTCCATGTGTTGTGTATGTGTGCACACATGTGTGTATATGTGTATTGTATGTATGGGTAAAACAAGAACCTGCTAATTAGAGGGTTATCTGTTTGCTGAGCTCTGTAGTAGGTTTGGGTATACACATTTTTAAAAGTATATTTTTATTGATTTCAGAGAAGAAGGGAGAGAGAGAGAGCGTGAGATAAAAATATCAATGATGAGAATCATTGACTGGTTGCTTCCTGTATACCCCCCTACTGGGGATTGAGCCTACAACCTGGGCATGTGCTCCAACTAGGAATCAAACTGTAATCTCCTGGTTCATAGCTTAACACTTAAACACTAAGTTAAACTGGCCAATGGGTGTACACATTTTGAAGTAGGGACAGAGACAGAGCTGAACATCCCTGCATGATTAAGGCATGAGGAGCATGACAGAGACAGAGCTGAACATCCCTGCATGATTAAGGCATGAGGAGCATGAAGAACCTGAAGAAGGTAATCAGGAAAGCTGTTTAAACAGAAAGAGAAAGAAAAAGAACACAGCGATCCTTTGTTAAGGTTGACCACAAAAGTGGTTTTGGAAAATTACATTTACTGAGGATGGAAGTTGGTTGTTATGGGTACTTCACTTAAAAACTTCCATTTCCATATATATATTCCTCAGTATATTATTTGTTTGTCATTATTGTGTTTATGTGTATTTCAGACATACAAAATGTATAGTAAATTATATAATAAGCACATGTGAAACCACCACCTAGTAAAAGAAATTTCATCTTTACAGTTATAATTGAAGCACGTTTTATATCCTTTGATTCCCAGAGGTAGCCACTGTCCAACTTTTATTTATGATACAACTACATGTTTATATAAAATGTAGCATGTTGTTTGGATGAATATAATAGACATCTTAGAATACTTATTCTTTTCTGTACTTTTTAATAGACTATCTTTTATAGCAATTTTAGGTTTATAGTAAAATTGAGTGGAAGGTACAGAGATTTTTGATATACCCCTCACTTCCACACATGCATAACCTGCCCCTTTTCAACATCTCCCACCAGAATGGTAAATTTGTTATAATGATGAACCTACATTGACACATTCTTATCACCCAAAGTCCATAGTTTACATTAGAGTTCACTTTTGGTGTTGTACATTCTACGGGTTGGATACATATATAATGGCATGTATTCACCATTTATAGTATACAGAGCTGTTTCACTGTCCTAAAAATCCTGAGTTCCACCTATTCATCCCATCCCTCTCCCCTAACCTCTGGAAACTACTGATCTTTTTACTGTCTCCATAATTTTGCCTTCTCTGGAATATCATATAGTTGGAATCATACAGAATATACCATTTTTAGATTGGCCTCCTCCACTTAGTAATATGTATTTCAGACTCCTCCATGTATTTTTATGGTTTGACAGTTCATTTCTTTGTAGCACTGAATAATATTCTATTTTCTGGATGTACCACAGTTGATCCACTCAACTATCAAAAGGCATCTTAGTTGTTCCAAGTTATGGCAATTATGAATAAAGCTGCTATAAATAGCCATCTGCAGGTTTTTGTGTGGACATGTTCTCAATTCCTTTGGGTAATTATCAAGGTGTGAGATTTCTGGATTGTACAGTAAGACTATATTTATTTTTGTAAGAAACTAAACTGTTTTCCATATTGGCTGTGCATTTCCGCCATCAATGAATGAGAGTTCATGTTGCTCCACATCTTTGCCAACATTTGGAGTTTTCAGTGTTCTAGAATTTTTGCCATGTTAATAGGTGTGTAGGGTTATCTCATTGTTATTTCAATTTTCACTTTTCTGATTATCTATAATAATAATAAAAGCACAATATGCAAATCGACTGAATGGCCGAACAGCAGAACAACCAAACAGCAGAACAACCTTTCGGACGACCACACTATGACACCCACTGGTGCCAGGCCAGCCAAAGCAGCTGCGATGCGATTGACCCATGAGCGCCCTGTAGAGGGAGGCTCAGGCCACCAACCAGCGGGCTGTGGCAGGTGAGCGGGGCCTCCCTCTACAGGGGTGATCCATTGTGGAGCCCCGGCCAGGTTGCCCCAAAGAGGGTGGCCCAGGCTACCTGGCTGGCAGTGCTGCGGGGCCATCGATCATGGGAGTCCCGGACTGTGAGAGGGCACAGGCTGGGCTGAGGGACCCCGCCCCACCGAGTGCACGAATGTCATTCACCGGGCCTCTAGTATATGATATGGAGCATCTTTTCATATGCTTATTTTCCATCTGTCCATCTTCAGTGAGGTAGGTACCTGTTAAGGTCTTTAGCCCATTTTTTAATAGTACACTTATTCTTCAATCTGTTATGTGCTCCATACCCTTTTTGGAGACACATTTTGGAGAGTCAGTTTATTCATATAAATCATTTATATAAATTTATTTATTTTATTGGTTTAATCACTTTTCATAATTCCTCCTTTTTTGATTATTGCTTTGAGAATTATTTAAGTTTATTTCTAATCTTATAGAAATTACCTTTAAAAAAAGTCAACATGAATACTTCACCTAATAAAGTCTGAAGTTACTGAACATTTTTACTTTGTTCCTAAAATAATTAAAGAATCATAGTAGTGAGACCTGACCTGACCCTCGTGGCCCCAACAATTACTCTTCCCTGCATCACACACACAACTCAAGAAAAGACATACAAGCCCTTTTTTGTGTGTAATCTTTCTCTTTTGGATAAGAGATTTTTTTTTTCTAGACTATTTGATTGCTGACTCTATAGGCCACAGAACATTCCAGCCTTATATAGGGACTCAGTGCAGCTCTGCCCTCTCCTGCAGGACTACATGTCTCCTGTCCATGAGTTGTCATTTCTGCCTCTGAGATCCTGAGAACTGTTACTCCTTTACCCTTCAGTCACCCATGAAGGGTGTTACTTTTCAGCTCAAGTTTACTACTCTGGTTTTTGTTCCCACTTTATTTATGGCTGCTAGGACATTTTTTGCTTTCTAGAAAGTGAAGGTATATATTCATATAGTCAACCACAATTTATTGAGCACTTACTCTATGCCAGATATTAATTCTTGACACAAGGCAGACAGCATTGAACAAGACAGACAAAATTCTTTTGCTTCAGAATGTTAGCTAAATGTCATCCATCATTTCTGGGTGGTTTATGACAAGAGATTTTGTTCTTTTAGGTATAGCTACTCCATTGTATTTCTGGAAATGATTCCCTTGACTATCTATTCAGTACAAATATGCACATACAATTATGACAAAATAAATTATTATGGTCAATAAACATTCTTAAATTGGTTATAGGCTCAGAATTCCCAAGTTTCCACTTTTTTTTGTCTCTGCTGGGTTATTACCTGAAGTAATGACCTACATTAACTTTAAAGATCATAGAGACTCTCTGGAATGTAAAAATACTTAGCATATTGCTTAGTGTGATATAGTTGCTCCATAAATAATAATTACCCATCTCTTTGTTCTCTGCCATGAAATGGGGCAGATTATTTTTCTATCTTCTTTCGTTACAAAATAATAAGACTTAACTATACAAGAAATAAGTGGGTCATTAAATATTGCACAATAGATTGTGCTGTCCTCTGGGTATTGATGTTTCTTTTAAGTCTCATCTCCTTATTTGAAGGTGAATACCCAATCTACTAATTGCCCTGAAGTCAACTGCTGCCTGTCATTATAGTGCTACGCACCTTGCAGCCTATCTGTTCTTCCCTTGAATGCCATGACCACAGTTAGATTTCGCTTCTGTTTTATTAGCAACTCAGAAAGAACTTCAAAGAATCATCAAGGAATTAGCACAGAGACTGATATCAATGTTTGCGAAATAATTAATATGATAATTTTGATTGTTTATTATTAACATAATGTGACTTGCAGAATGTGTTATATGCTAGAACTTACCATTTTACATGTGACCCATCTCTCTCATCTCTCTTTAGAGGTTTCTTTTTCTTTTTTCTCCCCCCCACCCCGTCAATTATAGCTGTAATGGGTAACTAACTCTGGCCCTACTGTGTTCAATTTAGATGACACATTTTACTCTCACCTGGTTTCTTCTTGTCGCTTCTGAACACCAGCACGGGATAAGCAGCCTTAAGTTACTGTAGTAGACTGCTTGTGCTGTCCTAAGAGAATACCACAGATGGGGTGGCTGAAACAACCGTCATTTATTTTCTAACAGTTTGGGAGACTGGAAATTAAAAATCAAGGTGCCAGCAGGGTTTGTGTCTGGGGAGACCGTCCTTCCTGGTTTGCAGAGAATTGCTTTCTCATTGTGACCTCACGTGGATTTTCTCTGTGTGTGTCTGGCCAGAGAGTGAGCTCACTGGTACTCTCCTTCTACCTTTAAAAACAGGCGTTTTATCAGGCTAGGGCCCCACCCTTATGACCTTATATAACCTCAATCACCTCCTCAAAGGCCTGACCTCCAAACTGTTCCAGTGGTGTTAGGGCTTCAACAGAATTCGGGGGCAAGGGAGGATACAATTCAATCCAAACAGGTTTATTGCATTAAATACAGTTCTTTTTGTGATTACATACCTATAAGACAGTATCTATAAGTTAATGCTTGTTTATTTGATCACATTTTATTTCTACATGTTTGCTGTAAAACAAAACATTTCTATAAAAATACCATTTCTATAAGATCTTGGAGCAGTGGTGCTCAACTGGGATTACTGGAATCACCCAACTTCACTATTATAGCATATATGTCACCAGAGAGTCTACCCAGTAGGTTTGAAAATATGCTTGAAGACTCTAGTCTTGAAAAGCCTAATAGATCATTCTAAACTATCTGGGAATTTAAAGCAACTACCTACATCTATTGGGTGGCCAATAGTTATCCTACAAGTGATCATTTTTTCCAGGTAAATTATGTGGATATTCCTTCTTCAGAAGGTATTACTCATGCATAATACTTTTGTTGCTTGGCACAGAACAGTGAACATATCAGGCATCAAAGTTTTTGTTTTGTTTTTTGTTTTGTTTTGTTTTTGTTTTTGTTTTTGTTTTTGTGGACTGAATTAGCCGATGAACTAACAAACAAATGATAGGGGACAGTGATGAAAACCTGTGAGGAATAAAGGTGTATTTCTAAAATGTGGCAAGACAGAGTAAGTTCTATGAATGAGCATTTTTGATGGACATTTTGAGAGAGGAAAATAAAGGTAAAAGGAAATCTGTGACTGAGAAGGGAAAATCATATTTAAGAGCCTCAGAAAACTTAGAAAATTGGAATGATAACTTAATAGAACAAGAAAGTGACTCTGTCTGGCACAGGTGCTTTATTGTCCTTAGCATGAGTCACAGGCTGTTGGTTTATTTATAGCTCCGCTGCCATGTTCTGCAGTCATGTAAACCCTTATGATAAAATAGAGTGAGGGTGCATCCAGCAGGGTCAGCTCTACTTTTCCACACATTTTCTTTAATGAGACCTGGGGGCTTGCAGAGGCTGACTGCCTATCATGGAGCTGACTGTTGACCAGGCACAGCACAGGATTACTCTTTAAACTACTTTTCCGATGATTACTGACCTCAGCAACATATTCTTTCTTATTACAGAGTAGGAAGCAACATTAGTGATTAGCACCTTAATGCTTTAAGGAAAAGAAAAAGAATGCAAAAACTTTTGAACCCTGCAGAGACTAAGGAATAAAAGAAAGAAAATATCGGTATCTCTATGATAGCAGGGGCAATTTTAGTGCCGTTGAAAGGGAAGTTCTTTCTCAGAAAACCCAACACCATGAGATTGCACTTAGAGCAGAATTGGTTTTATAAAGAGGCTTTCTGCTTGACCAACTATATTTTCACACTTAAATGTCACAGTAGGAAAGCCAAGAACCAGCCATTAGAAAACTTTTTTTTTTTAATGTAAGAATCAATGTTTGTCTTTAATCAGGAACAAATGACCCCCTTGAATCTAAAATGGGGAAATAAACAAGTCTGGCTTTCTCGGGAGATTAGTGATAGGATACAAAGATGTTAACTTCTAGCTCAAAGATGCATTAAATTCACACCAAACCACTAGTGACTAAACATTATAATATCTAATAGCTTTTTCAATGGCCTAAGTGAAATTACTTGATATCCCTGTTCAATTTCTAAACATAGACGAAACATAAATACAAAACATGGCTCAATTAGTGATTTCAATCTTTAGCTTCAGCCACACGTTAAAGAAGCATTTTTGTTCTCTTGAATCTGTAAAGGAGACCTGCAATGCAGTTGGAAAATATTTGTTTGTGATTCAAATAGTGACCTCAGAGCAAGAACTCTAAAATCAGAAAATAAAAGTTAGCAGTTAAGAATTTGAACATTCTTTCTAAACTTAAAGTTGTCCTACCCAGTTTTGAACACTCCAGATGATTCTTTTTGAGGTTTCTTTTCATAAGATTGAATATAATTTCTTTCTGAATAAATAGCTCTTTGTCTTGTGAAATTAACAATAAATTTCATAGCAGAAGCATAACATTACAAAATAACTTTCACCATGCATAAAACAGGATAATGTTAAACTAGAAAAGTTAATTCCTTCATCTTGGGAAGATACTTATTCTGGGGATATTTATTTCAAAATACTCTAAAAATGTCTGCTGGATATCATATACTTTTTATTGTCTACTTGTTTACTTTTTAAACTTATTTACTATCTACAGATGAAAATTCAAGTCCTCTTCATATGAAAAAAAAGATGAAAAATTATTGTATAGTAAATAATCCTAAAATATCTGTAATCTTAAAACCTAGTACAGTTACATTAAAATCTATGGCATACACTTATTTTCTAAATGTATTTCTATTTAACATTTCAGTCTGTAAACTTTGAAATATTCTACAAATAGCAAATGTATTCAATTGGACACAATAATTATTTAAAATTTTGTCATGGAAACTAATAGTTCTCTTGATATTTATAAATCTAGTCTCTCCAAATTTACTTCTTCTATGTCTACACAGTTCCACACAATAGGCATAAGCCACATGTTGGTATAAAATTAAAATTTTATTTCTATAGTCTCATTCCCCATATTTCAAGTACTCAAAGCAACATCTGGCCAATAACTTCCTAATTGGACTGTGAAAAAAACATAGCATTTATATCACATCAGTAAATTCTATTGGAAAGCACATACTAGATTATAACACATTGATTCATGTGAAATATATATCATATATGATATATGTGATTACATTTAGTTCATGTATTTTACCTTCCTGTTATGCATAATTTATATTTGCCTCAATACATTAAAATTACTTTCAGTTTAGTATACTTATCTACATAAAAGAGAAACATGCAAATTGGTGTCACTCTGCTACACCCACCATCCAATCAGAGTGACTATGCAAATTAACCCAACAAAAGATGGTGGTTAATTTGCATACGCAGGCATGGAGCAAAGACTAAAGGCTCCAGCCGGAGTGAAGACTGAAGACTGAAGACTGAAGACTGAAGATTGAAGACTGAAGACTGAACACTGAAGAGGCTTGGTTTCTCCGTTGCGGCCAGACCAAAGGCCTGGGTCCTGGGTGCAGGAGGAAAACCTGTGCCGGCCGCCAGGAAAGGGAGGCCTATTGCGTGAATCTTTATGCAATGGGCTTTTAGTCTATATAATAAAGAGCCAGTGTCCCAGATTGTGCCATGGCAACCCAGCACTGACTGACTAGGGAGCTGCAGATCAAGCCCAGAGAGAGGCCTGCAGAGAGAGAGGCAGGGTCTGATCCGAAGCCTCTGTAGCAGCCATTTATCAGAACTTGCCTCACTTTCTCTCCCAGCCTACCCAACAGCCTCACCTCCATTTCTCTCCAGTCCTCCACGGGGGCTGCTTATCAGCCCCGCCTTTCTGATCAGGCCCTGTTGATAGGCCCAGAGACACTGACTAGCATAGAAACTGACCAATCAGAACCAAATCTGGGTCAGCTGTGAGGAGCCAATGGCTACCTAGGAGGCGGAGCTTTTGACACTGACTAGTATAGAAACTGACCAATCAGAACTAAATTGGCAGGCAGAGGAGGGCAGTTGGGAGCAAGATCAGGCCGGCAGGGGAGGGCAGTTAGGGGCAATCAGGCTGACAGGGGAGGGCAGTTGGGGGCAAGATCAGACTGGCAGGGGAGGGAAGTTAGGGGCAACCAGGCTGGCAGGGAAGGGCAGTTGGGGGCGCAATCAGGATGGCAAGGGAGGGAAGTTAGGTGTGATCAGGCAGGCAAAGTTATGGTTGATCAGACAGGCAGGCAGAAACAGTTAGGGGCAATCAGTCAGGCAGGTAGAGAGGTTAGGGGTAGGGGCGATCACGCAGGTAGGCAGAGGGGTTAGGGACAATCAGGTAGGCAAGCATGTGAGTGGTTAGGAGCCAGCAGTCCCAGATTGTGAGAGGGGTGTCTGACCACCAGTTTAGGCCCAAATTTTGTGCACCAGGCCTCTAGTCTATATATATAAAAGCCTAAGTGACCATTTGACCATCCGACCATTCGACCAGTGGCTTTTGTAATGACTACCAGGGGGCAGATGCTCAACCCACAGGCATGGAAACATGAACAGACTGATGAATCTCAGAAGGAAGGGGGGAGGGGGACTGGGAAGAGACAGGCATGGAAACATGAACAGACTAATGAATCTCAGAAGGAAGGGGGGAGGGGAGTGGGAAGAGATTAACCAAAGATCTTATATGCATACTAGAGGCCTGGTGCATGGATTCATGCACTAGTGGGGTCCTCAGCCTGGCCTGGGGGCATCAAGCTGAAACCTGCAGTCCAACATCACCCAAGGGGTTCTGGATTGTGAGAGTACCTCTAGTTTAATATAAACTCTCTCCCTTTTCTTGACTCTCTAAATTGTAAACCAGGAAGGTATAGTGTACATATTTTACATGTATTAAATTATTACAATGAAGAAAGCCAGATGAAATAGATGGATAAAAAGATAGATGGGGGGAAAACAAAACAAAATGATGGTCAGAGAGAAAAAGAGGAGAGAGAGATAATAATAAGAAATAATAAAATGTTCTATTATTATCCCATTCATCTGCTTAAGCTTTTCTATCACTATATTGACATAATAAATTACTCATTTTCTAAATAAGTAAATAAATAAATAAATTATTGCTTATCTTATAGTTTTTTTTTTCAATTTTTATTTTTTCTTAATGTTCTATTCAGGGAAGAATTTACGGATCTGTGGTCATATCCAATGATATTATTATTTTACTATATCTGAGACACAGATTTTTTATTTGAACAAACAAGCCTTTTTTTTTATTAACAATGTATACAATAATATAAATGGAGCCAGAGCCACCATGCCAGAGGAACTGCCTTGCATGTCATGTGAATTTTTGGAATTTTCATTAGAACAGGGTAAAGTAATCTGGACTGGGCCTATGCAATCTTGTTTCCAAGAAAAACAAAAACTGTTTCCAAACTTAACAAAAAAACAGTTATTATGAGTACTAGAATGATTACTGGGCTGAAAATTAAACAAAATGTTTAAAATGAATAACACTATGTTATGTTATCTGCACCAATAGAAATGTCTTCATTCTATTGGTGTAATTATTCCCCTTCCACTTCTCATAAATACCCATTGCCTTCTCTCTCCTCATCGGAATAGCATTTGGGCTTCTGCTTAATCGGTGCATACTGCATAGGGATTCTTAATAATCTTCATAAACACGTGTTGCCTCTTGCTTTGAAAGACCTTTTATTTTTAGTTTAACAATAAGGAAGGCCTTTTTTTCATAAGGGACCTGAAGATATCACCTGTGCTCATCACTCAGTAAATAAAGGGAAATTATCTTTTAAAGGGCATATAGGTCTTAAAGTAACTTACCTAAAACAAAGTCAATAGGCACAACCTCTTAGTTACATCTGCCTTTCATGGGAAATAAATGTGATTCATGGACTTATGTGAGAAAGATAGGTAGGCTGTTTTGTTTTACTGTTTCCTGTTTTGATTTTGTTTTTATCCAGAGCTATTCTATAAGGGAATGTGTTCATAAGTTCTAGAATAATTATGGACATTTTGGCAAGTTAAGTTAGACCTAGAAAGATTGCTAGATTTGGATAGAAAACATTAGTTTTTGGTATGTGTTGAAAGGTAGAGTTGATTGATTAAAAAAATGCACAGAAATAAAAATGAAGAAAATATTCTGATTGAATAATTTCTGGTATTATGAAATAAATTTTGAAAAAGGAACAAAATATAAGTTAGGGTAACTGGGTTCAATGGTGGCAAATGTCATTTCACTGCTATTTTGTCAATTATTCATTATTCATGTTTCTCCTTTTAAAAGAAATTGTTTCATTTACATTTTAATGAGAAAAAAATTAAGACTCATTACTTCATCTAAGAAGTTGGCACATTATATGATATAAAGTAATTTATGTATATTATAACATGTACTATAGTATATTATATGTAATATGTTATATAAATATATAATACATAAATATAATAAATATAATATAATATTAATGTATTAGAAATATTATTATTGAACATGTAGTTTGGTACTGCTTTCCCCTCTGTTTTTAAAGTAATCATGCAAAGAGACTTTTGGTTCTGTATGTCTAAAACACTGACCCTTTATAAAATGTACTAGAGGCCCGGTGCACAAAATTCATGCACAGGTAGGGTCCGTAGGCCTGGCCGGCAATCAGAGCCCATCAGGGCCTTCCAGCTGCCAGCTAGGGCCTTCCTTTGTTCTGTGACACCCTCTGGTTGTCAGTACATGTCATAGCGAGCAGTTGAACTCCCGATAAGCCAAACTCCTGAGGGGACAATTTGCATATTAGCCTTTTATTATATAGGATTTCTGAAATATCATAATGTTTTGACTGATTTCAGCCATATATCTGCAGTAAGTATTACCTGGATATTTTTAATGTCTTTTATTTGTCTTTAATGATCTCCAATTTGATCAAAATGTATTTATATATGATTTTTTTTTCCTTTTTAAAGAAATAAATGATCATTTCTTAAATGTGAGGGTTGTGTCTTTCATCATTCTAGAAATTTTTCAGATGAAATTTCTTCCAATATTTTCTCTCTGCAATCACTTTACATTTAGATATGTATTATCTTTTCTCATTTTATTCTCCAAAATTTCTTAAATATTTTTTATTTTATATTCCTTATATTGTATTCTCTGTATTTTCTTCAGATGGTTCATCGATGCAACTACTTCTTTCTTTAATTGTCTCTATTCTTCTATTTAACTCATATACTTTTTTGCATTATTAAAATTTTTAAAATCTCTACTAGTTGGTGTTTAGTGCCCCCCAAATTTGCATATATATATATATATAAATATATATATGTATATATACATATATATATTTATATTTATAGTTTCCTCTCTTCAGAAAAAAATTGTTATATTCTAACAATTTAAGCTTTTTAAGTGTTCTTATTTGTATATGTATTAGTTTCCTAATACTTAACAGATTATCACAATAATTTGTGATAACTATTACAACAGTTATCTTAGTGAATTGAAATTACACATATTTGTTTTCATATAGATGTGAAAGTCAGAAGTTACAAATGAGTTCTTAAAGGGCTAAAATCAAGATGTCCTCAGGGCTGGTAGCTCCAGAGTAGGATCTTTTCCTTGACTCTTCCAATTCTTTTCTTTTTTTTTAATAAATATATTTTTATTGATTTCAGAGAGGAAGGGAGAGGGAGAGAGAGATAGAAACCTCAATGATGAGAGAGAATCATTGATTGGCTACTTCCTGTATGCCCCACACTGAGGATCAAGCCCACAACCTGGGATGTGCCCTGATCAGGAATCCAACTGTGACCTCCTGGTTCATAGGTCCACGCTCAACCATTGAGCCACACTGTCTGGGTGACTCTTCTACTTCTTAAAGGCTGCTGGCATCCCTTTATTATTTGGCTTAGAGCTGCATCACTTCAGTCCCTGCTTCTTGTCATCACATTACTTCCTCCCTATCTATACATCTCCTCATCGTATAAGGATATAGTGATTACAGGAGAATTCAGCATAATGTCTCCATATTAAAATCTTTAACTTAAGTCACATCTTTTAAGCCCCTTTTACCATGCTCCAGGCTCCAGGGATTTAGATGGCAACATAGTTGGGGACCAGCCTACCATAATGTGCAATGATTCTAATATATAATTTTTATGTATCTAGTCTTTAAGTTTCCTGATGAATATCATTCATGGAGTCATGTTTCTTGTGATATTTAATTTAATTTAATTTAATTTGGGTTCTTCTTCTTCTCCTCCTCCTCCTCCTCCTCCTCCTCCTCCTCCTTCTTCTTCTTCTTCTTCTTCTTTTTCTTCTAACTCTGTGTGGCACTTCTAGGATACCTGAGTCTAGGATCAATTCCCTACAGTGGATGATTTTTCTTTTCTGCTGAGACCTGGAGGAAATACAAATCCAGCCTACTTTAAATTAATTTTCTTTGTATTTTTTTAACCAGACAAGTAGTACAAATTTATTTCCCATACCTAGCCAGTTGCCATAAAATCTCATGGGAAGTAATTTCTATTTATTTCCACCTAGAGCCTGAAACGGGAGAAATACATTTTTCTTACTTGCTGTCTTCAAAGTTATTTTTTAGTTAACTGTTTTTCTTATAGAGTAGGTCTTTATCCATTCCTAACTTTATTTGTGGTGGGTTCCTATATAGTTCCATAACCTGCACAGTAGAGGTTCACAGACGCCCAACAGACCACCTCAGAAGTATACGGATTCCAGACCTACCACAGCTTCAGCAATCACTTATTTTCTTAGCTTTTTCTTACCATTTGTTTTGACCTCAAAGAAACCTCATTTATCTATGGCATATACTGCCACTCTTTTAAGAAATATTATTTTTATTTTGTCTAGCAACTTTAGATATTTTGTAACCATTGGTTCATATTAAAATAAGTATGCCTTAGTTTTTGTAAATATTAATTTATTTAATAGTTTAAAAATGAAATTTTTGTCAGATGGTAATTTAATTGTACTTCAGAGTTATTTTAAATAATTAGAGCTTACAAAATAGGTTATAGCAATTCACTTTCATGTCCTAAGTCTTATTGTAGCAGTTACTACTTATTGAAAGTTTATCAGTATGTACTTAATAATTATTGATAGTTATCCTTTTTGAAGTAATATACTACATGCTTTCAGGATACAGTTTTCTCCTTGGTCTTTTGAAGTTAAAAAGAGTTCAAAGTAGCTTTTAGATTAAACAATTATGGTGGCAATATTCTGTAGCACAATGATAGGCATGGTGTTGATAAAGAAAAGAAGCTATATGGGGGGGGTAGTAAAGAAGGGTTACAGTTGTTAATATGAAAAACTATAAAAATTAATAAATAATAATACAAGAATAAACTCTGTGTTTCACGTACTCACAACTGTACTAGTAAACTGACTTTTGCCCCACCCTGTAAATTCCTTTCTCAAACCTAAATGCTAATTATTAGGAAATAGTATCCTTTTATTACTTAATTTTCTAAAATTCCTTGTTCACAAGATAATAATATAAGCCATCTTACATTTATTGATCAGAACAAATCATGTTATAGTAAAATCATGTGTGTGCCTTTGTATATGCATGTATATATTTGTTTGTGTGCATGTGTGGTTTTGTGTGCACATATCGATATCCCATAGGTGCATAAGGTATATGATTTCGCCAAACAGGATCATGTAAAGAAAGTTTAACTTACAATACTAAAATAATCAAAATTGAAAGTAATCTCTTATTCTGTAAGTTATCCAGTATCAAAAATAAATCTTTCAGCCCTATCTGGTTTGGCTCAGTGGATAGAACATTGGCCTACAGACTGAAGGGTCCCAGGTTCAATTCCGATCAAGGGCACATGCCTGGGTTGTGGGCTCTATCCCCAGTAGGGGGCGTGCAGGAGGTAGCTGATGATTCTCTCTCATCATTGATGTTTGTATCTCTCTCTCCCTTCTTCTCTGAAATCAATAAAAATCTATTTTAAAAATAAATAAATAAATATCTCACATTCTCAATGCTCAATGCATTTTTGTTCAAAAGACTTAGGAACTCTAATTTCTGTGTTAAGTATTCTTAATACTTATAAGTTTAAAATATCAAAGTCAAGGGGTAAAGAAAATTTTTTAGTGTGATAGATCAATGATCTAGCCCCAGAAATACCTTTAACATTTCCATTGAAGCTGTTTCAGTGTTGTTCTTCCCAGATTCTGCTTCATTCCTCATTTGTAAAAACAAACATTTGTTTTGAAGACATAACTGCCAATTTAGCCTAAATAAGACAAATGAGATAATAAGATCAGTGTCAGTTTCTAGTTGACAAACTCTGCAGAATGCTGGACTCCAAGTAAAGAGCTTTCCTTTTCTGCCAAAAGGTCTATATGCTAATACTAACTAATTTGCCAACCTTGGCCCTACATTATTTGACAATAGCTGAGCATCCCAATTCCTTACAGTTGTGACATTAATTTGGATGTAAAATGTAGCTTGATATAGTAATCTATCCAACCTTTTAACCCAGCAAGGAATCACACAGATGCTTACTTTGTACTGAAAAGGCTTAGAAAAGCATATATATATTTAAATATCAGAAAATATTAACATTTAGAAGGAAATAGTATGGACACCATCACTTTCACTTGCTTATATCATTGTTAGAGCAAAAGAGGTGAAATAATGTTATTTACTTTAATATTTTAAGGTCATTCAGAATATTTAGAGTATTACATATATATATATATTTCTTTGGCACTTTCCATAGAGTTTCAAAATAATCACAGGTATTGAAATCTCATATATATTTCAATCAGTTTTCCATATATTTAAAAGAAAAATGTTGCTATGTGTTTGCATTACTAATACGCCTTAATTTTGTGTGTTAGAATAAAAAGAAGTTACATTTTCAGTTTGGAGAAATCTGGAATTTAAAAAGAAAATTGTTTAGAGTTAAGTAATGATTTCTTTAAAAATTATCTTAGACCCTCCCAGAGGAAAGGTGGAGGTGGGTGGGTGGGTGGGAAGAGATCAACCAAAGAACTTGTATACATGTATGCATAACCCATGGACACAGACAATAGGGTGGTGAAGGCCTGGGGCAGGAGACAGGGTGGGCTAGAAAGGGTTAATGGAGGAAAAAAGGAGACATATATAATACTTTAAATGATAAAGATTAATTAAAAATATCTTAGATTAAGCAATAAGAGTACTATAATTGAATACAGAAAGAATGGATATTATAAAAATGTTTATTTTGTACAAGTATAAATTGGTGTGATAATGGTTTAAGAAGTAGACTGGAATCTCAGGGCTTTAATTCAGAACTTGTAAGCTGCAGATAGCTAAAAATAAACATAAAACATTTTGTAATTGCAACTATTTAATAATCCTACCATTATAAAATCAATTAAGGAAAAAATATTTGCCATGTTTGGGAAAATGTCATTTAAAAGAAAAACCTATCAAGCAAATAGATATTTGGGCAAATATGTTGACAATACATGATAATACTTAAAAATTTATTTAAATAGAGAGCCTTTTAAATTTCATTTATAATAGATATAGAAGGTTAAATACTCTAAAATTACAAAAAATAGAATTTTGACTAAGTATTTTGTATTTTTATCTTCTGAGTTTGTTTTATTATTAAAAGAAAAATAACCTATAAAAATAAAAATCCATTCAATTTTTCCAATTGTATTCAAAATGTTTCTATAATTTCTGTATTCTATTATTAAATTACAAAATTATAGAAATATAGAGTTAAAAATAACGTGGAAATCATATGAACTCCTTCCAGACAAATGTTAATTTGTTGCTTGAATAGTTTCTATCATAAGTGTGGTAGGCAACCTTTAAGATGGCTCCCAGTGATTACCTCCCCCCAACGCCCAGGACTCATACCCTTAGATAATTTTATTTCCTTGATTGTGGGCTAGATCTAATGACTAACTTCTAACAAGCAGAATATGGCAAAATTATGGGATGTCCCCATTGAAATTAGGTTACAAAAACACTGTGACTTCTCCTTCTGTACTTTCTTCTTCATTTGAAAATGCAGTGAGTGTTAGATGATTAACTAGATGTTAGTCTTGATCACATTTTTCATGTTTTAATTTTTTTAACCAATTTGATTTACTTTTTACCCCTTCATTAATTATTAATTGTGCTCTTTAAAAATCAGTATGAAAGACATATATCTAGTTATTATGAAACTGAATTTATTTCCTCTTTAGTCAAGTCAGTTTCAATGGGACCTACATCAATTGAGGATTAAAATTTTTCCAAAATGACATTATGTGATTTTTTTATTGGAATATATCTTTTTCTACTCACTATCTTTCAAACAACCAAAAAAAATTTTTATATACCAAATACTAGCTGTGTTAATAAAGTAATATTTTGCACACCAAATATATATGCACGGTATATCAGTGGTGTCTCATTCATTGTATATTCTTCTAATAGAAAAAGTAGCTATTAAAATTGACCGTTCATTAAATTTGGGGCCTATCAAGTCTATGCTTCAGTCATAACTCAGTTACAATCAGTTTGACAAATATTGAGTTTTAAATATCACTGTGAACTAGGGTCTATTCAGTTTCTATTGGTATGACTCACTGCAGACTATATTTGCCCTGTTCTCATCAATTATGTTACCAGGAAGCCCCTGCTAGTCAATGGTGCTCTGTGACACTCTTTACAATTTGGAATTTTCAGACTGTTTACTTCCATGAGTGAGCGCCTCTGTGCTGTACTTCCATCATATTCAGTTATTCTCTTCACAACATATTTGGCTCCAGGCTTGTCAACACATAAGACAGCCAGCCCATCCTAAGCAAGGGGTCATGCCTTCTCCCAAAGTTTCACTCAAGAAAATTGCCTCATCATTTTATGGATATAAGTGCTCCAAACACCTTTCCAACTCTTGCCAAATTTGGCTAGTTTCTTGCCAAAGTAATCCCCTTGAAATTTCTATATGGGATAATATGTACTTCTCAAATGTGTGGCATGCTTCCAAAAATGCTATTTCTGTTTGGCTCAAAACACCTAGTTACAAATCAATAGTTTCTAAATCCCTTTAAGACCAATGGGGTCAGTGTTGACTTCACCACTACACTTGCCATTGCTACTATGGAGCATGAGTGTAGTCCAGAAAAGTTGTATTTTGCATACACATCATATCGTAGTTATTAGTATATTATTAATTTGCACATTCTGCTCCTAAAACCCACTCAGTCTATGTGTACCATAAGAACAACTGAAGAGAGTTTCTTTGGAGTTTTAGAAGAGAATATCAGTGAGTATGGACCATGCATCTTCCCTGTATTAGCCTTCTTATTACTAGTATCATCAGCCTCTTTTCAAGTCTCATTCTTGAGTTCATCATATTTACATTTAGTATATTCAGATCAATAGAACACAGACTCTGGCATACAAAGCAAGTCATAGCAATGCAACATCCCTCATATCCCAGCCACTGCTTCAGCAGTGCATCTGCCTGGTTTGCAGTTACCTAATGCATATTGATAAAATATTGTTCAACTACAGATCTGTGCAGGTCAAAAGTAATATCTCCTTGAGATTATTTTGTAAGAACTTGACTAGTGAACACAGTCTATAATCCTTAAACTAAATGAAGGGTCCAAATGACCAAGATTCAATAGGGTCATTAGAGAGTGCTGCATCACCTTTTCCCCTCTGACTTCCACAGGAAGACATTTTCAGTAAAGTTCCTACCTCTTCTTCAGTGTAATGGACATTCCCCGGAAGGAAACAGTGCTGGTGGTCTTCCCCAGGGAACAAACACTAACTTAGGTCATTCTCTTGACTTTAGACACTCTCAAGGGAACAAACATGATCAGTTTTTCTGTTGTTATCACTCACTTAACATTGCTTTTGCATTAACTACCACTTCCCCTGTTTTTAGATATTCCTGGATTTACCCTGAATCTTTCTACCTGGATTAGGTTGAAGATTTTAGGTACAGTCCTCAACCATGTCCACTAAATGCTGACATCTTTATATTCAAACTAGAGGCCCTGTGTACAAAATTCATACATGGGGGTGGTCCCTAGGCCTGGCTGGCAATTGAAGCTTGAATGTCTGGCATGGAACAGTCCCAGCTGACCTCTGGGGCCTGGGAAGCACCTGGACTCCCGGGACCCCACACACCTCCCTCTGCCTGAGTCATCGGGCCCCCACCCAGCTCCTTCAGCTCCTGGGAGCTGGGCAGTGGCCCTGCACCCTGTTGCTGCAACTGGTCACCATCTGTGGGGCTCTCTGGCCCGGCTTGCACCTACCTTGTCCTGGTGCCGCCCGCTCACCTGCTCCACCACCCTGCCACGGTCCCGCTCTCATTGGGACCCATTGGGGCTGGCAGCATCTCCACTGTTGTCCACTGCCAGTGCCAGGTTGCCGATGCCCGCCATGTTCATGCCACCCCCTGGTGGTCAGCGCACATCATAGAGAGTGGTCAAACTCCCAATCGAGGGGTTAATTTGCATATCAGTCTTTTATTACATAGGAGTCTTCAGAAATAGTAATTTAGTTCTAATTTTGGAAAGATCTCTGAGGCAAATGACTCCCAAATTTCATATTGTTAGCCAGTTTTGAATTTTCAAAATTTATCAACCATTCTTTATAAGACTTATGTGTAACTTTTGTTGTCAATCATTTTTCCCTCTTTTCTCCATTCTGCTACTATTATAATATCAAGAGCACAATGATTCAGCTTGCTCTTCACCAATATTATGCCCATACTAGGGGCTCAGTGCACGAATTCGTGCACCTTGAAAAAAGCTGTGGGCTGCAAGGCTGTGGTGGGCACAGGGGCAAGTCTCGGCCCATCCTCTGTGCCCCCACCTGGCCCCTCCCACCACAGCCCCCAGTCCCCTGTCTGCCCGCAGACTCGCTCCTGCCGCTGCTGCTCCCATGCACTGGCAGAGCAGAGTGATTGGGGTTGGCAACAGCAGTGGGTGCAAGTGGGGCCAGTGCTGTCAGTGGGTACGAATGGTGGCTGCTGCCCTGATCGGCCCTCAGGAGCAGGGGGAAGTGGAGAAGCCCTGAGGAGCGATTGGGGCCAGCAGCCTCCGCTCGCACCCGCTGATGGTGTTGAGCAATGGGGACTGGCGCTGGGCGCCCGCTGCAAGTATGAGCAGGGCCAGAGCTGGCAGCGGGTGTGAGCAGAGCCATCACCAGCAGCAGGTGCAAGAGGTGGCTCTGGTGCCAGCAGCAGGTGCAAGTGGGGTTGACGCTGGCAGCCGGTGAGACCGCAGTCCACGGGAGCAAAGAAATTTTAGTAACCACCAGAGGCTCGCCCCAATGTCAGCAACTGGTGCCCCGCCTTGGTCTGGCATCCCCAATTACCTGCTCCACCATCCCACCACGGCCGATGCCCGCCATGTTCCGCACAAGCCCCCTGGTGGTCAGTGCACATCATAGCGACTGGTTGTTTGTTCTACTGTTTGGTCTACTTGCATATTAGGGTTTTATACTAGTATATATAGCTAAGTATGGTAGTACTTGGTAGAATTTTAATACCATAAGCAATTTTGTAAACATGTATTGAATTTATATCCACAGAAAGGCAACCATGAGTTTTATTTTTGGCTCCTGTAAGTATGAAAAACAAAGCACTAGCACAATCAGTTGCATTATACCAATCTCCATTAGCCTATTTCATCTTTTGGATAATTTATATCAGACACTGCTATCAAGTGCACTACATTATTCATTTCTTCTGAGTTTACCATCATTCTCAACAACCCTCTTACCTTTCTTATTAGTCAAACTCAAATTGTTATGAGGTGCATTGATATTCTAACCCAGTTTCTACCATTTTTAAAGTCAAAGTGGAAATTTTCTGCTGCCCTTTTGGAATTCTAAATTGCTGAAAAGCACCACCAAACATATCTACTAAAAGTTTCACTTTGTATGTCCAATTTATTCTGAATGAGGATGGACTTGGCTGAAATGTGACCGAAAAGAGATATCAGCCATGTTTGCTATTTATGTCACCTTCATTGCAAACATGAATTTAGGTAAATACTTTGTTGCTTCTAGTATTTTGATCTGAAATTTTATTTAATTCATGAATAATTCATTCATTGTTTCACAAGAAGCATGTCTATAAGTCCCCAGTCTCACGGAAGTCCCTGCAGTGTCTTTGCACTGTCATAGGCAAGGAGGTTGGTGTATTAGACTTGTATCCAACAAGCCCAAGACGAATTGCTCTGCACACCCTGTATTTTAACCTAAAAATTTTTACATAATCTTAGAGATCCTTCATGGAGATGCATGTACAACTTCCTAGAGTAAACCATGCTTCATAGGTGAGATACATTTTGCACCATATTTCAGCTCTCCTATTTAGTTCTTTTATTTTACCTACTTAAAATTCACCTAGGTGAGGGTAAGTTGAATGTGACAAGATACTTTCAACTAGGTGACTTGTAAAGTAGATGCTTGCTGGTACCAGTCTATTTTTTTTTCTATTTTAATTCCTCCCCTTTAAAATATATAGTAGAACAACTCTACCCTGACTTAATTGTTCTTTCTTTTTTCAACCTTAGGCTGTTTTTTTTCTTTGCTTTTTATTTTTAATTGCTTGAACTTTTTACACTGTCAAACTCCATGAAAGATAATTGAGGAAGTTAATCTATTACCATACTACAATTTCTCTGAATTATTGTACTCAATTGGAATTTCTCTGAATTATTGTACCCAATAATGTTTGGGGAATAAGGATGTCATTATTGACTATTCTACTTTAATTATGATATAATAAATCCAATGGTGTTGCCACTCTTAGTATTTTATTGTTCCACAGGCATGTTCTATTTTAACATGGAATAGGAAACAGGACACTTCACTTTTTTGTTTTCATTTCTTTTTGTGAACACTCACATAATTGGCTTTTTCTACTTTGAAGAGAACTGCTGCACTGTTGTCATTAATGGGTTAAATCATTCTAAACAGATCTCTTTATTCTATAATATCTAAGCATCAAACTATTAGATGAACTAGAAATTTCAAATAGTACTAAAACAATATGAACCATTTTTTCAAATACTGATCTTATTTTTTAATGTTAATCTCTAGTTAATGGTTTCATTGTTGCGATGTAGTCAACTGTAGTCACTATTTTTTTTGGGGAGGAAGGTAATTTTCACTGTTTGACTCCTTTTTTTCTACTTAACTGTAGTTAAATTTACATCTTATAATTTCTAAGGCAAAAATTTTCACCATCTCAGACCACAAATGGATTGACCATCAGTGATTAAAGTCTTATCAGTTCTTTTTTTCCCATATTGTCTCGTTCCTCTTAAATCATTTACTATATTCAATAGGAGTCTTTGTGTCAATTACACTTTTGCCCCCAATGTGCCTCTATACCACCATTGATTGAACATCAGGTAATATTAACTTTAGAATTTATTTAGATTCACAAGAGCCTGGCCGGTGTGGCTCAGTGGTTGAGCATCGACATTTGAACCAGGAGATCATGGTTTGATTCCCTGGTCAGGGCATATGCCCTGGTTGCAGGCTCAATCTCCAGTAGGGGGTGTGCAGGAGGCAGCCAATCAATGATTCTCTCTCATCATTAATGTTTCTATCTCTCTTTCCCTCTCCCTTCCTCTCTGAAATCAGTAAAAAGTATATATATTTTAAAAAGAAAAGAATTCTGACAGTTAGATGCAATTACCCAGCTTGGTAGAACATAAGGTGTCATTTCACATTTATTTCTGGAGGCAGTAGTCCTGGATCATACTTCCAGGATTTCCTGAATCTAGGCTAATATCTGAGCAGCTATTATCTTCTCATCTGCATATGTATCCGAACATGTCAGCATTATAGTTATCTTTCTTTATCATCTTGTCAAAGATATTTTTTAATTGTGGATTTCAGAAATAGACTCCATACTCAAGATGTGTCTGACTAGCAGAATCATAGAGACTTTATTACATTTTCAGGAAAATTTTTCTTCATTACAAGTCACTCCAAAACTTAGTAGTAGCTCTAAACAACCACCATTTGATTGTTCATATTTCCACCAGCTGACAGTTTGGTGAGCTGGGCTCAGCTGGGCAGTTCTTTAGCTGGTTTTGCTTGTGGTGACTCATAGT
The DNA here is from genome assembly GCF_000147115.1 of Myotis lucifugus. Taxonomy (NCBI): domain Eukaryota; kingdom Metazoa; phylum Chordata; class Mammalia; order Chiroptera; family Vespertilionidae; genus Myotis; species Myotis lucifugus. The sequence goes on from NW_005871222.1 coordinate 2,107,597, forward strand.
TACAGTTACCTGGGGCTGGATGGTCCTAGATGACCTCACTTACATGTCTCAGGCTTTTCCTGGATGGATGAATGTTCTTTGTTCATGTGATGTCTCCACATGATTTCTCACCGTCAAGGAGACTAAACTGTACTTACTTGCAGAATGAGGGTCTCGGGGTTCCAAGAGTGCATATCTTGTTGGTCAAAGCAAGCAACAGGACCATCCAAGATTCCACAGGAAAGACTATAGATCCAGCTTTTGTGGGAGGAGCAGACAAAAATGTGACATTTTAGCCCACCACAATCCACTCAGCACACTGTATTTCTAGTAAAGCAGAAGGATAATATAGTGGTAAAGAGTGAGGATTCTGGAGCCTAGTGCTTAATGAGAGATAATCCTATCTAATAATAGACAAACAGGGTAATTGGCCATACCTTCGCTATGCCTCCCATTGGCTAATCAGCGCAATATGCAAATTAACCGCCAACAAAGATGGCAGCTAATTTGCATACTGCAGGCAGGGTGGGCCAGTGCGAGCCGCCACCCGGCCCCTGTGTGCCGCCTAAGCCCCGCCCCCAGCCGGGACCCCCATGTGCAGCCCTGGGCAGCGGGACCCCTGTGTGCGGTCATGGGCTGCGGGTCTTGGTGGCGTGATAGGCCCAAAGAAGCCCTATTCTTGCAGGGGCTGCTGGGGGTCCTATCAGAGACACAAACATGCAGGCCCGGCACCCAGCAGCCCCAAGGCCCACCACCTTGGTGCTGGGGCCTGATCGAAGATACAGATCCTCAGCCCCAGCACCCAACAGCCCCAAGCCCTGCCATCAGGGTCCTGGGGCTGCTGGGGGTATCAGAGACACAAACCCGCAGGCCCAGCACCCAGCAGACCCAAAGCCAGCCACCACGGTTCTGGGGCTGCTGGAGGCCAGATGAGAGACACAACACACAGGAGGGCCCGGCACCCAGCAGACCCAAGCCCTGCCACCATGGCGCTGGGGCTGTTGGGGGCCAGATCAGAGGCACAAATGCGCAGAGGGGCCCTGAACCCAGCAGCACCAAGCCCCACCACCACAGTGCTGGGGCTGCTGGGGGCAGGATCAGAGACACAAACCCTGCGAGCCCTGCACAGGACAGGTGCTCTGCTCCAGGCAAAGTGCTTTCCCTCCAACCCAGCTCTCCCTGGGAGTCCGGCATGGAGGATGCTCTCCCTGGGAACCCGGCAATCCGCCTCTGGGGCGACTGTGCAGCAGCCATGCCTGGCGAGCCACAGAGAGGGTGACCTACCCATGCAGATGTGTACACTGGCAGAGGCCATGCAGCTGCCATAGTTGAAGTCATCCTTGATGTAGGAGCGGGGGTAGTGGGTATCAGAGTGGGCCAGGTTGGCAATGGAACCCCAGCTCCCTACCGAATGACTAGAGAACACGGTCCTCAGTCACTTCCTGAGCAGCAGTCAGCCCCGACCGGGGATCAACCCGAAACCTAAGGAGGTGCCCAGGCAGAATGGAACCCAAACCTTTGCTGTAGCAGAGGAGCTCCGACCCACAGCAGGGGCCAGGGCAACTGGCGAGTGCAGCGGCGGTGGCGGGAGCCTTAGTGGCAGCACTAAGGAGCAGCAAGCTGAGTGGTAGGAAGCAGCAAGCAGGTGGGCAGTAAGGAGGGAGGGGTCCTGGACTGTGAGAGAGCACAGGCCGGGCTAAAACCCCCCCACCCATCCCCAGTGCATGAACTTCGTGCACCAGGCCTCTAGTAATAGATAAGGTAGTAGAGTCATGTGGTTAAAATTAAAGACATTGGAACCAATCTGCTTAAGTTTGATTCTTGGTTTATTCACCTAATATATCTGTACCTTGGTTAGGTTACTTTAACACTATGACTTGGTTTTTCCTTTGAAAAACAGAAATAATAATTATAATAACACGTGTCATCTAGTTGCTGTTTCAATTGAATGAGCTAATTTTGTGAAATGCTTGGTCTAGTTCCTAAATCATTTCAAGAGCTGAATAAATGTTACTTAATCCTTTGTGACTTAATTTACATTTTACACGGCTCATCACATAGTTATTTTTTTTAAACAATTTATGAATGGTTATTTGGCTTGTGGTCAACTATACCTCACATTATTTATTTATTTATTTTTTGTCACCTTTATTACAGTTAATTCCAGGTTGACCTAGATGCAATTGCCCAGCTTGGTAGAACATAAATAAGGTGTTTCAATTATTTGAAACTTAAAACTTTGCACTGTTTGTTCTAATAAATTACTGGTTTTATACCCTCATTTTAGTTTATAAGTATATTTTTGATTTCTAATTGTTATGCTAAATTATAAAATAATTTATTTTTTCTAGCTATGTTTATTTGTCTTTATGTGTGACATTTAGCAGTATATTTTCATTCTACTGTATATTTGTTGTCAATTACAGAGTATTTTGAACCGCTATCTATTTTAATTTGAATGCTTTCCCAATTATTCCATTCTATGTTACTGAAACTTCCACTAAATATAATTCAGAATTACTCAAACTATCTTTTATGTTTTTTTATTTCATAATGTCTTAGATGACTATCTTTATTCTACTGATTCAGTCTCTCTTTCCCTGTTTCCATACTATTTATCTTTTTCTTTTATTTTTATTTCAATAACTACATTTCCCCATTTCTACAGCTTTTATTTAGGTATTTGTAATATCTTCTGGTCTTGTTTTATGGATTCTATTTTATTCGTAGTCACTCTAAGCATTAGAAACACACTTATTTTAATATTTTGAGGGCACGCTGCTATTTTCAAGTCACCTATTTCTTCTGGGTTTATTTGCTTTTCTCTGTGGGCTTTGGGCTTCCTTTTGTGCATTGTAATTTTGTTCTCAGGGTCTACATTTCATATGAGCTTTTCTTTCTCTACACTAATTCATCCTCTCAAGCATTTTTTTAGTTGTCTCACACCTCAGCTATTTCCTAGGGATCAGCTCATTCAGGGGCAATATTGCTTGTGGATACCTTCAAGGGGGCTGTCTAATAATCTTAACAGTGCAGACATGCACTAGACTTTGGGGCTTAAAATTAGTTCTATTTTCTCCCTTTGTAAAAAGATAAATTATGAATTATACACCCAAGTGTGAGGAGATAGTTGGATCTTCTATTATTTTTTCTTTCACTTGTGAGCAAGCATAGTAACAGTCCCAGACTTCACCCACAGTGCACTTACCCCTACTCATCAGGGTATGTGAGACCTGTTTCACCTTGATTCTTTGCCAAGATTGATGTTCTAGGCTCCATCACCATCTCACGGTACCCAGAGATCTGTCATCAGCTCCCACTCACTAATGTGAGTTTTCCTCTGATCCATAAACTCAGTTCTATGGGATGAAGAAGACTTTGGAAACCTGAATATCCCATGTTGAGGATGACAGTCTCTGTCAGCAGGGTCACAGAGTAACTGTGGAGAAGAGCTGCTCTGTGGACCTGTTTATCTGCTCACTAATGTTACATGAGCAAGAGGAAGACTGCCCTTGCATTTAGCCTTTGCATGATGAGGCTTATTGTTACCAGAGGCTCAGCTGACCTGACTAATGAACTGTCTGAATTGAGTGTTTTATGCCTTTTGGCAAATGTATCCTTTTATTAAGTGATAAAAAAGAGGATGCGCTTTTTAAAGTGTGCTTTTTTTCTCTCTCTCTCAATAGTCATTTCTCTGTTGGAGTCTACCCAAAAAACAAATTCATTAATGTATGAAAATGTAAAAGTCATTTATTTTCTGTATAATATTATTAAACAACTTTCTAAAATTATTTCAAAATTAAATCAGTCATTAACATTAATTAACTTTCTTCTCCAAATGGTATAAGTTTGGCTCTGCACACATAACAATCTGAAAATCTTTTTTCCAACATAAGACTTATGAAAGACTTCTTGCTATCCTTATCATCCACCCAGAGGTCACAATTCCTTATCATTCCCCTCTAAAAATATGCATTTCTAAATTAGAAGCCATGAACTCCAGATGGGGAGCCTATTAATGTATTACATGCATATAAAAATTGTATGTTTGGTGAAAACAGAATACTGTTGTGTTACCATAAAAGAAAATGAGCCCAAATTCATACAGTTCACAGACTTTGAGGAATGGTGATATACTAGGGAAGTCTTATAAGGATGCTAAAATAGATTATTTGATCTTTCTGAATACTGAGATAACATTGCAATTAATCTAAAGAAGAAATTAACTTCATTCAGAAAAGAATATAATAACTGACAAGACCTCATGTACCCTTTGGGGGAAGATAAGTACTTCATTAGCACCTAGACAGCCACATCCTGTAGGGCCTAAGTATGATGTTGTGATGTTGTTGATAATGTTGTCGTATGGAAATTTGACATGGTAGAGACATTTATATAGTTACTGAGGAGCTATATGATGGTATGTCTAAAAGTCTCTATTGGATCTTACCTCCACACAGATCCATCTATATTCTTTTTTGAGTTATTAACACAAAGTTGTGTGTTTGTGTGTGTGTGTGTGTGTGTGTGTGTGTGTGTACACTAACCATATACACCGAATACTGGAGAATTCAAAATTAAAAATAAATCATCTATAGGGACTCTGGATGGTTTAATAACAAACAAATACTTACCCAGAAACATAAAAGATTATAGGAGGTTTACCAGGTAAACAGGGGAAAGGGGACTAAGATTCATTACAGAAAAAATAGAGAATCTAAATTATTAGGAATAATCTCTGTGCCCACTGTACTTATACAGTGTACTATGGCATGACCAGTATACCTTTTTGTCAGTGAGCACCCATGCCAAAGAATGGAATCTATCTTTTTTACCTGCCTCCTGCTCACTTACTGATGAGCACATAGCCCCTAAACTTTAGTTTTAAAATATCCCCATCACATGGATACTCTTAAAATCATGTTATTGGTGAAACAAGAACTAAGATGACTTTGATATGAAATAATATAACTCTCTAATAAGCTTTATCTCATTTCTGATTTAAGTTTTTAGAGTTCATCACTTCTGTGCATCAGCAAATCAAAATAGTGTATTGTTGATAAAGTGTATTTCTGATACAGTTTAATCTGACATTAAGGAGCAACTCTCTGCTATTATAGGTCAGGCACTGAATAAACCTCTCAGTCCTGGGAACTTCAATATTGTCACATAATTAGGCATTCAGAAAATTCTTGTTCTATGTGACAGGTTTAGAAATAGTTCATTTTTGAAGTTTTCTAAAGGTGCAGAGACCTTTCTGAGCTTTTAATTATATGGTCATGCACTCTGATTTTTTTCCTGCAGTATGATTTGCACCCTGCAGTTTTTATTCTAAACTATGCTTAAACAGTTATCAAAGATGAGAATCACAATGGAGTGACAGTTACTTTTATTTACCATTACAGTCCCCATGAAAGGAGACAGCTTCATCTAGACTGTTTAGAAATTATTTAACAGGAAGCTTCTCAATCAAATCATTTTAAATTATACATTATCACTAACTGTTAGGATTAAAACCTACAAATAAAATGCTGCATTCGGTTCACTAACATACAGATGGTAACGGTGGTGGCTGAGAACTATAAAGTGGCCTGATTTTTCTTTTACAGTTCCACAAAAACGGGAGAACTGGGTAAATTTCAACAAAAGGGCAAATGAGATTTATTGCTTCTGCCTTGCATTCGTTGTCTTCTGCAAACATGTGAATAAAAACACCCAGGTGTAATGGAAAAGAATCTTCAGCTCAATTGCCAAATGCTTGTCAAATACAGAGGAGCAGAGGACAGTGTCCTCAGGTCTGGCTGAGGGTGTCCAAATGCAATTCCATTACAGACTACTTCAGTCATCATTTTCTCAAACCAGGTTCAATAGGGCAAAGTCCGTTTTAACAAAATTAATCATTGTGTATGTCCTTTCAAGCCAGTGAAAAGCATCACCTTTCATCTCATTGAGAAATTGCCTTTGATGTCCACAGAGGACACTAAATTCCCATAGTTCTAGCTGGTACGTGGACAAGCTATGCTGCTGTTGAATGATGTTCTTATTTTGGATGGATCAAGGCCAAAATAGTATGCTTCATTTAAACATATAGCAAGGTATCAGTTTGTTTTTATTTTAAAGTAGAGTTGTCAAATTGAACAACCTTCTCTATAATAAAACCCTAAAACAAATGGACAGTCAGTTCCTAAACTTTAACTTGATTAATCCTGCTCTTAGCAATTGCATCATATATGATTTTTAGTTATTCAATGAAGGAATGAGTAGGTGTTTTCATAAGTGAATTTCAGATCTGTATTAAGTTTTGTAACAGATTGGTGGTATTTAGAGATTATATGTTCAACATGCATTATGTTATTGTATTTGTCATTACTAAAATCAAGATATTGTGAACATTCTCATTGTTATATGACCCTAATTTTAAAAGGTAGAAATAAGTAACCTAATTGTATCATGGATGATCAAAATTATCTTTATTTTTAAAATGATTAACTAATGATTCCAATTTAATTAGCAATAGCGAAGAAAATAATCTTAATAAGTAAATAATCTAATTGTTTTTAAGTGATCAGTAACTTTAATTAAAAGAAAAACAAACAGTTTTTAACCTAATCATACTATATAGCTTGCTTTATGATTTATAGTAATAAGAAAAAAAATATAAGTAATCTCACAATACAATTGTGACATTTATCTTAATTGTATTCATGATAATTAATATTAATAATATTCTATGCATTGTGAACAAACCAAATATTCTTTTGGAATATTATATTAATGATATATTTAGATTGATAAATATAATATTTATCAACCTTAGTAAAGTACTATCTATTCAGAAAAACTAAATGTTATAGCACAAAGGCCAAGGGTAATTGTATCAACATGAATATTTTCAACTTCAGAGCAATCATGTTGACAGATTAAAGGGCTAAATTCCTATAACAGAATGGCATAGTCCAAATAAAATCTAATCAACTAAGGTAAAATTATACCCAATCTGTGGAAGAAAGACTAGATGGATAAAGCAGGATTCTTAGGAAAATTAAATTACTTTCAGGATGATTTTTATATTTATATTTTTAGCATATTTCTGAACTAATAGAAAACAAAACTTGTTTCCAATAACAGGGCCAGATGCACGGGATGATTAGTTATGTTTCTACATTTGCCTTCAAATTATGGATCTTTGAAAAAATAGACTTGTACACAAACTGATTTTCATGTTTTTTGGCATCCTTTATTTAGTAACTTGTGTTTTCTGTTGCTTTATGATTTTGTTAATTAAATTATTTAGTTTTAATTGAACTAATTTTTAAAAAGGAGAAGAAAATGAACACATGCTTGAATTAACATTGCTTGTTTCTGTTTACTCTTGCTTTTATCACAACTCAGCTCCCCCTAGTACAGCAATATAATACAATGATATATTCTGAACTTACTAAAATATAGACATAAGTAAAGTAGCTTAAAGGTGTTTCCTTTTTTAATAATTTTTTTTATTGATTTCAGAGAGAGGAAAGGAGAGGAAGAGAGAGAAATATTGATGATGAGATAGAATCATTGATCAGCTGCCTCCTACATGTCCCCTACTCCCCTGACAAAGAATCAAACTGTGACCTCCTGGTTCATGGGTCCATGCTCAACCACTGAACAACACTAGCCAGGCTAGAGGTGTTTCTTAACTGGCTGTTAAGATAGACAAAAGAAAAAAAAATCATCTTACAATAGAGATAGATAGATAGATAGATAGATAGATAGATAGATAGATAAATGATAGATAGAAATAAATAGATATATAAAAATGACAATATACTATAGCTTAAATTATTTCAATATATTCTTCTAATAAATGTTTACATTTACTAAAGGGAGAATTTTAGATTGAGAGGAGAAATGAGGCTAAATCAAAATAAGAACAAATATTTAAAAGTACTAAATTATTGGTAATCTATCCTTGAAATGTGAACAAAGTGAATGTGGAAGCCTGATCAAGGTATTTTGCCTAGTTTTATCATGGGTATAGTTTAACTCTGTAACCCTATGTATAGGAAATATATATGCACAAAGTGTATTTCCGTTTAATTGAGTCAAGTAATAAATATTAGGAAAGTTTAGAGAATATTTTTCTAAAGTATTTATTCTACACTTTGTTTCTCTGTCTTTGGGAGGTTGGTAACACAAAGGATGATAATTAACAGTAAGTGCCTAATCCAGATTTTGGCGAATCTATATATATAAAACCCTAATATGCAAATAGACCAAAATGGGGACCAACCAAACAACCAAACAACAGGTAGCTATGACATGCGCTGACCACCAGGGAGCATATGCTGAACATGGCGGGTGTCGGCCATGGCCAGATGGTGGAGGAGGTGAGAGGGGGCGCCAGACCAAGGTGGGGCACCAGTAGCTGTCGTCGAGGCAAGCCTCTAGTGGTTACTGAAAATTCTTTGCTCCCGTGCGCTGTGGTCTTGCCCGGTGCTAGTACCTGATGTTGGCGCCGGCCCTGCTCGCACCTGCTACCAGCGCCAGAGCTGCTGCTCACATCCGCTGCTGGTGCCCAGCACTGGCCCTGATCACTTTCCTCCGTCAGCGATTGCAAGAGGAGCAACGGCTGCCGGTCCCAATCATCCCTGAGGGCTTCTCCACCTGCCCCTGCTCCTGAGGGGCAATCAGGGCAGCACCTGCTACTCGCACCCACTGACAGTGCCAGCCTCGCTTACACCCGCTGCTGGTGCCAGCCCCAATCACTCTGCGCCATCATTGGGTGCAAGCAGGGCTGGCTCTATCAGTGTATGGGAGCAGCAGGAGGGGGACTGCTGAAAGAGAGGGGATTGGGGGTCATGGCAGGAGGGGCCAGGTAGGGGCACGGAGGCTGGGCTGAGACCCACCCCTGAGCCTACTGCAGCCTCACAGCCCACAGTTCCTTTCAAGGTGCATGAATTCGTGCACTGGGCCCCTAGTCCTATATAATAAAAGCATAGTATGCAAATTGTCCCATTGATCGGGAGTAGATCCTGAAGTTCAACCAGGAGGCAGGGCCAGCCGGCCGGCGGAAAGGAGGGAGGCCCTGGTCAGCAGTGGCAGTGGGCAGCTGGGGGAAGTGAGGGAGGCCCCAGCCAGTGGCCATGGTGTAGGGGGTGGCAGGAAACTGGGGGAAGGGAGGGAAACCCCAGCAGCGGCAGGTGGCCAGAGGAAGGGAGGGAGTACCAGCCGGCAGCCAGCAGCTGCTAGGGACCCTACTAGTGCACAAATTTCGTGTACTGGGCCTCTAGTTATCATATGATTGCACAGTTGACGACATCATCTCCCTAAACCCTAGGCATGTTTGGCTCTTGCTTTCAAGTTTATAAGTATGGCCCAATCTGCTTATACATACACCTAAATATCACACACACAAAAAATCTCAAACAGAGCTTTTGATATGTTAGGTGACAGCATTTACAAATGAGCACCTTCATTCCACTTCATAGTGAGAATTTGACTTGTTTGCTTTCTATATTGTCAGCATTTTATTCCTTTTGGGAAATAAATTGATATCTTTCTTAGAAATGACCAAACAGAGTGTCAACCTATTACAATGAAGGGCTACCTCAAGGACAATTTTTTGAGTGTGTTGAAATTTTCATTTTAGTAGCAAAATTGAGAAGCATTACTGATAGCATGAAGGAGTAGTATTTTTTTCTAAAATTATTGTTCTCAATTTTTATAGGCTCTGCCATCAAAAATTTTTGTAAATGACATGCAGCACAATTTTTTGCATATTAAATTGACAAAATTATTCTAAATAAAAGTAGAAGAAAGATTATGTAAACAGATATTCTCCAAAATCAAACAACTAATATTTTAACTATTAAATAATGATACTTGATACCTAAATTGAAGCTCTATAGAAAATTATTAATAGGATTTGTTCAACTTTTTTTAAATTTACTTGTTTACCGCATTGACATTTATGTTTACATTTGGTGCAATATGTGGGACTGACTCTATAATGCATTATCACCTTATAAATCACAAATTAATTTTCAGATAAGCAAGCAAATTTAAAAGATTTACACTAACAATACTAATCTAATATACACTGTCTCAGGGTTCAGATTTGTTCAAACTTGGTGAAATATTTTTAATAAAGACCATCTGTCATAACACCTTTTTATACTACATACTAGAGGTCTGATGCATGAAATTTGTGCAAGGGGCTCGGCCCTCACAGCCCCAGCTTCATCCGGAAGGTCAATCGGCTGTTTGGTCTAATTAGCATATTATGCTTTTATTATTATAGACTAGTGGCCCAGTGCACAAAATTTGTGCACGGGAGGCGGGTCCCCTCAGTCCAGCCTGCATCCACTCAAATCCTGGACCCCCTGGGGGATGTCCAACTGCCGGTTTAGGCCCAATCCCTAATCGGGCCTAAACTGGCAGTCGGATATCCCTCTCACAATCCTGGACTGCTGGCTCCTAATTGCCCATCTGCCTGTCTGCCTGGTCACCCCTAACTGATCCCCTGCTAGCCTGGTTACCCCTTACTGCTCCCACTGCCAGCCTGGTTGCCCCCAACTGCCCCCCCCCCGGCATAGTCACCCCTCACTGCCTACCCTGATAGCCTAATCACCCACATCTGACCCCCTGCCACCCTGG
>NW_005871222.1:2118711-2119757 GCF_000147115.1 Myotis lucifugus
GATGTCAGCGCTGGTCCTGCTCGCACCTGCTACCAGCGCCAGAGCTGCTGCTCACATCCGCTGCTGGTGCCCAGCACTGGCCCTGATCGCTTGGCTCTGTCAGCGATTGTGAGTGGACCAGCGACTGCCGATCCCAATCACCCCTGAGGGCTTCTCCACCTCCCCCTGCTCCTGAGGGGTAATCAGGGCAACACCTGCCACTCTCACCCACTGACAGTGCCAGCCTTGCTCACACCCGCTGCTGGCGCTGGCCCCAATCACTCTGTGCCATCATCGGGTGCAAGCAGGGCTGGCTCTGTCAGTGCATGGGAGCAGCAGGAGCGGGGCTGCTGAAAGAGAGGGGACTGGGGGTCGTGGCAGGAGGGGCCAGGTAGGGGCACGGAGGCTGGGCTGAGACCCACCCCTGAGCCTACTGCAGCCTCACAGCCCAAAGTTCTTTTCAAGGTGCATGAATTCGTGCACTGGGCCCCTAGTCCTGTATAATAAAAGCATAGTATGCAAATTGTCCCCTTGATCAGGAGTAGATCCTGAAGTTCAACCAGGAGTTGGGGTCAGTTGGGGGAAGTGAGGGAGGCCCCAGCCAGTGGCCATGGCGTAGGCGGCAGCAAGCAACTGGGGAAAGGGAGGGAAACCCCGGCAGCGGCAGGTGGCCAGAGGAAGGGAGGGAGTACCGGCCGGCAGCCAGCAGCTGCTAGGGACCCTACTAGTGCACAAATTTCGTGTACTGGGCCTCTAGTTATCATATGATTGCACAGTTGACGACATCATCTCCCTAAACCCTAGGCATGTTTGGCTCTTGCTTTCAAGTTTATAAGTATGGCCCAATCTGCTTATACATACACCAAAATATCACACACACAAAACATCTCAAACAGAGCTTTTGATATGATAGGTGACAGCATTTACAAATGAGCACCTTCATTCCACTTCATAGTGAGTGTTCAATTCAAAAGAACTTGACTTGTGTGCTTTCTATATTGTCATCATTCTATTCCTTTTGGGAAATAAATTGATATCTTTCTTAGAAATGACCAAATAGAGTGTCA
>NW_005871222.1:2119857-2132504 GCF_000147115.1 Myotis lucifugus
TGAGGCTCGGCTCCCAGCTCTAAGCCCTAGGCCGAAGGAAAGCAGGTTTTTGGTTTGTTTGGGTTCTATAATCGAAACACCTGTTTCAACCCCAGCTTTTGAGATCCTGGCCCGGCTGAAAACCAGGGTTTCTGGGGTTTGGTTTTTGTTTAGCCTTCTTATATTTGTAACCAATGTTTTCAAACTGCAAAGCTCAGAAGGCCCACAGCAGGAAGGCCAGGGAAACATTGGCCTTCTTCTGTCCCTGAAGCAAAGCCAAGGCTTCATGTTGGCTTCCAAACCTGCATGGCTGCCCGACCCCCATCTTGGCTGGCAGCTAATTTGCATATCCCCCTGATTAGCCAATGGGAAGGGTAGCGGAGGTATGGCTAATTAGCATGTTTCTCTTTTATTAGATAGGACTAGAGGCCCGGTGCACAAAAATTTGTGCACTCGGGGGGTGGGGGGGTCCCCCCCAGCCTGGCCTGTGCTCTCTCACAGTCTGGGACCCTCGGGAGATAACGATGTGCTGGCTTAGGCCCGCTCCCGGGTGGCAGAGGGCAGGCCCAATCCCTAGGTGCAGCCCCTGGTTGGGCTCAGAGCAGGGCTGATTGGGGAGTTGGGGTGCTGCCCCCTGTCACACTCAAGGCAGGGTAGATGGGGAGGTTGCTGCACCACCCCCTGTCACACACAGAGCAGGTCCGATCAGGGGGTTGGGAAGCTCACCCCTGTCACGCATAGAGTAGGGCCGATAGGGAATTGGGGTACCGCACCCTGTCACACACAGAGCAGGGAAGATCAGGCTGTGGGGCACTCCCCCAGTCACACTCAGGGCAGGGCCCATGAGGGGGTTGGGGCACCGGACCCTGTCACACACAGAGCAGGGCTGATCAGGGGGTTGGGGAGCTCCCCTCTATCAGGCACAGAGTAGGGCCAATCAGGGGGTTGGGGCGCCTTCCCCTGTCATGAACAGAGCAGGGCAGATAGGGAGGTTGTGGCCCTGCCCCCTGTCACACACAGAGCCGCAGGGCGATCAGGGGGTTTGGGCTCTGCCCCCTGTCACGCTGCTCCAGGGGCCAGGAGGCCTCGCCGCTCCGCTGATCCCAGTGCCGGGAGGCATATTACCCTTTTACTATATAGGATAGAGGCCTGGTGCACGGGTGGGGGCCGGCTGGTTTGCCCTGAAGGGTGTCCTGGATCAGGGTGGGGGTCCCCTTGGTTGCCTGGCCAGCCTGGGTGAGGGGATGATGGCTGTCTGCAGCTGGTCACACCCCCTTCAGGGTGGGGGTCCCCACTGGGGTGCCTGGCCAGCCTGGGTGAGGGGCTGATGGCTGTTTGTAGCTGGTCACACACCCTTCAGGGTGGGGGTCCCCACTGGGGTGCCTGGCCAGTCTGGGTGAGGGGCTGAGGGCCGTTTTCAGGCTGTTGGGCGACTGAAGCTCCAAACCTGTCCTTTTTTTCTTTTTTTTTTTTTTATTCTTGGATTTATTTACCTTCTATGGCTGTCACTGGAACTGAGAGCCGGCTTTCTCTCTGAGGCTCGGCTCCAGCTCTGAGACCTCGGCTGCTGAAAGCAGGTATCTGGTATGTTTGGGTTCTATAATTGAAACACTGTTTCAACTCCAGCTCTGAAGCCTGGCTGGCTGAAAGCAGGTTTCTGGGGTTTTGTTTAGCTTCTATATTTGTAGCAATGTTTCTTAAACTGCAAGCTCAGATCCCAGCAGCGGCAGGCGGGGAACTTGGCTTCCTCCATCACTGGAGCAAGCAAGCCTCCTGTTCGCTTCAAGCTGCCTGGCTGCTGGCCGCCATCTTGGTTGGCAGTTAATTTGCATATCGCCCTGATTAGCCAATGGGAAGGGTAGCGGAGGTATGGCTAATTACCATGTTTCTCTATTATTATATAGGATACTTAAAAATTGCACAGTTGTGTGTGTGCTAATGTCTTCTTTGTAAGACCTTCACTAATTTTATTTTGCTAAGAATTACTTTTTTGTTGGCATATCTTTTGTTTTACATTGTGTTAATTGTTTTTACATTGAATATGTCAGAAAGAAGGTAATTTTTTTAATTGAGGAAAAATATGTGCTTGATGCTAAGGGGGTAGAAGAAAAATGGGGAAAACATTTTTGTTTATAGCAGATTTATTTTCTGTGTGTTTTTTTTAATTATTTTTAAATTGATTTCAGAGTGGAAGGGAGAAGGAGAAAGAGACAGAAGCATGGAAGTGAGAGAGAAATAGCAATTGGCTGTCTTCTGCACGCCCCCTCCTGGGGATTGACCCTGCAACCCAGGTATGTGCTCTGACTGGGAACTGAAACATGACCTTTTGGCCCATAGGTTGATGCTCAACCACTGCGCAACATGGGCAGGGTCATTTTGTTATTTTCTTGGAAAAATTCAGAACAAGTGCAGGGTAAAGAATACAGATGATTTAAACTAAATAGATTTGAGAACTTTTAGTTGCTAAGTTAAGAATTATGTCCTAAATATGATGGGATTTTTTTAAAGCCAAGTTAACATTGGATTTCTAAGAAATAAGGAGCAAGTATTCAGGGAGGTGCAGGAAAACTGAAGAGAATTAAAGGAAGTAATACAATAGCTCCTGAGGGTTTGAGGTGTTCCGGATGGGGAACCAAGGTGCCCAAAGACAGAACCTATCAAAGTGAAACATTCCTGCTGGCCATTGCAGCAAATCCTAGAAGGTGCATTAACATGGGAGAAGGCAGATCCCGCATTATTAATAAGCTTAAAAACAGATTTAAATAGACCTCCTTAGGTTATCTGATGTTTTTTTATATTCTATTCTCTCCCTTGTGTTCAGTGTCATTGAGTTTTAATCAGTTTACTTTAAAATGTTCCCAATCCAGGTTAGAATTTAGCATGAAAGCAACAGAAGAAGAGAAAAGGAGACGACTTTTCTGAGCAGAGTATTTCAAGTAACTCACCACGATCACGGCGATGAGGACTCCTGAAGGGCACAGCCGAGTGGGGGAGACTCACGCACTTGACGGGAGAAAAGCTGAGTAGCCAGAAGAGTTAGTTAGAGAGAAGGCGCTGGGGATAAAAGGTTGGCCACAACTCCCTTAAGAATTGCACTCTGAAGGTTTGATACAAGCTTCTTTCATTAGTCTAAGTGTTTCTTCACAAATAACTTGTCATTACAATTTGGTTTAATCTTAGAAATTGGAGGGGCAGCAGACCTGTTAGGTCATAGTGCTTGTCGCTCCAGTGCAAAATAGAAATCATGGCTCTCACGTATAAGACTCTATAAATTAACATAGAAATGGAAAATGTGGAACTATTATTTTCTATAATAAGATTTAGGAAGTACTACTATATATATTTAGATTTGTTTTTAAACTGAGGTATTAAGGCATAGGCTCTTCCATAAGGAAAGAGGCTGGGCAAGTGTTTGAGGGTTTTAGGACAAGATAGCAGGACTAGTAAATGACATCATGGTGTAAGGACCCATGGAGAAGATGCTGACTTATTTACACTGTATCTTTGATAATGATGCTTAATCCCGCTCTGCCAGACTTGCAATTAAATATAGCAGTAGGGCGCTATCTCAGATCATTGCTATGGAAAGCATTAAACTATAAACTATATTTTAAACTAATCTTTCAGTTTGTTCTGTTCAGAGAAATCCAGATGGTGTAATTTATTTTCCTTCATATACAGTGGGAAACAATTGGTGTAACTGATTAGAAAACATGATTGATGGATGGACATATTCAGATATGCTGATCCAAAATGCTCTGATTTTACCATAGCTTTTTTTGTTGTTTTACAGTCAGAGAAAAAAAAATATCAAGAGTGTTAAATCATTAACAACAAACATCTCAGCTCCCAAACTGCATAAATATTACAGACGAGTGAAGATATAAATTATCTGGAAATTGTTTCTATGCATTGGACTGTAAAAACAATGTGGCATTCATAAATAATTTTACCCTCAGCATTGCTCTGTCTTTGAAAATTTAAGTTGTAGAATCTCTCTTCATCTCTAATTTCAGATTTCATTCATTTCACTTACCTATTCATTTAGCTGACAGTGATAATATGCCTGTAAAATATCATTTTTTGATCACGTCTATTTGACAGACAGGATTTTGTTTCTTTTTCCTGTTTCTCTAGGCTAGCGCTCTGTCTAGTGATGTACCCCTGCTCGTGATGTCAGTCATCAGTCACTCTAGCAAATGATGGGAGATCAAAGGAAGTAGGAGATGGTTTAAGTGATCAATCAATTTAATGGGTAGGTTGTTGAGGCTTGAAAACATTTCAACCAAATGTAGCTTTCCTGGCAAGATTTGGATGTATGTATTGCATGTGTATAACCTTCACTGGGAAATATGACTTCATGATTTATATACCATTTTTTCTTTGAATAGCAGCTTAATTCAACTACTATCCCACTGAGACTTCTGAAGCCTTTCCCTTGGAAGATGTAGGGATGCCCCATAATCTACTCTTCCCACGGTCTATTGAAGAGGATCAGAAAGCCCAAAGTTTTTGTTTGTTAGTCTAGAAAATATTTTTTTGGTGACAGTAGCTTCTCTTTTTTTAAAAACAAAAAGTACATGCAAATCTCAAAAGCACCACCATTCAATTTCTCAGCAAATGAACATTATGAATCTAAGAGGCAAGACTACAAAGAAAACCATACAAGAGAAGTATTCATAAGCCCCTACGTTGAATATTCATAAAAGGAGTGCAAGCAACAGGGAATTTTAACTTTAGAGAAATAATAGCAATTGCTAAGTGAGGTAAAGCATTATAATTACAAATAGAACAAGTGTTTTTCAGCAAAGTTTGAGAATAATTGTGAGTTTAAGTGATTAGGCTCCATAAACACAACTCTAGTTGCATAAGGAAAAACAAGTACAAACTATGCTCAGCCTGAGATGGGCTATTATTAATTCATTAGTTGTTTTAATCCTCACAGATATAATGAACTTCATTTTAAGGATTCTAGTTGTATTTGAACAGCTGAAATGTATAAAATAGATATGTACATTTAAAAGTATTTTGTAATAATTGCTTAATTAAAGTGTTGTTTTTATTTTGGGTTGGGCTCAAGCTTCTCCCTTAACCTACTAAGATCTCCATCTAAAAAGATTTATACATTTATTTACTGTTTGCATGAGGTTCTTTGTGCGGAGTACCTTCAGTCTAATCTAGGTCCTGGCTGTCCTTACCTGCCTTCTCCACTTAAGAATTATTATGTGCCAGAGCACTGACATGTGAGGCTTCAGTGGACATGCAGAGCCTCGGTGCTTTCTGTCTAAATCTCTGGAATTTTCTGGACGTGGTTATGAGATCTTTTGCCTTATACAGTTGAGTGAGCTCAGAGTAGTGTTGGTAGAAATTTTCTCCTCTATACCCTGCCAATAATTAACCTGAAACCAGGATCAATAGATTTACCAAGTTCGTTCCACACAGACCCTAAGACAAACTTACACTAATAATACTTATCTTTTATTCAAATTTATCTGGCCATCTCCTATTTTATCTGACAACTGTAAAGTCAAATGCAAATTAAGAAGAAGTGGCTTGCCCATCTGGTGTGGCTCAGTGATTGAGCATCAACCTATGAACCAGGAGGTCCAAGTTCAATTCCCAGTCAGGGCACATTTCCCGGGCTGTGGGCTCCATCCCCAGTGTGGGGTGTGCAGGAGGCAGCCGATCAATGATTCTCTCTCATCATTGATGTTTCTATCTTCCTCTCCTTCCCCCTTCCTCTCAGAAATTTAAAAAAAAAAAGATTTAAAAAAAAATAAAAGGCTTAATTTTTCCTGTTAAAAATAAGGGAGATATTTTCCTCCTCTCCTTTATCTTCAAGCATTTTCCTTAGAAAACATGTAATTGTAAGCACTTTCATGTCACTTTAAAATGCATATAATTTCTTTTAAAGATGACAAAGGCCCCTTTTCCCCACTGGCATTTTGTCTCTTTTATGACCCAAGAATGTCTTTTTCAAGAACCTGGGAGCCTTCTCTTTGAAAAGCAAATGTCAAGAAAGATAGGACACCCATTTCCCAGTTTCTGGGGGAGGGGAGGAGCCGAACTTCAGTGGACCCCTTGACCTACATGGCAAAGCTGCCTCCTCTGATGAAGACATAAAAAGTTTGTTTTTTCACTGGATAGAGCCAATAAGTTAACACAGACGCTCACCTCAATTGCCAGATGAGTCTAGCATGAATTATGGTTTTTGTCAAGTCCTCTTACTTGAGGACTAGTTAAGGGAAAGACCAAGTCAGAAACTAATCTAGAACTAGGATTGCCAGATTTACCAGATTTGTCCCATATATGGCATGGCACATATTCATACTAAAATTATATATATATATATATATATAGATAGATAGATAGATAGATAGATAGATAGATAGATAAAAGATGTTTTCCTCAGAAAAATATATTACTTGTTCAGTATTATATGTTGAGATTAATCTATGTTCAGATGGGTAATTGCAGTTTATACTTTTTCACTATCAAATAGGGAAATGAATTGAATGAATAAGCCTCAATTTTTAGTGTCCTATAGTAGTGATAAAGAGTTGAGATGTTGGTCTAACTTATCAATTAATTCATTTATATTTTGAATATTTTAATATTAAAGAAAATCCATGAAAATATATGATGTTTATAGATAAGGTTATTAAACATTATAAGGCATCAGTTCTTCTAATATGGATTTATAGATTCAATTAAACTTCATTAAAATTCCAAAAAGAATTATTTATGGTGCTCATACAACTAATGCTAAACGTTCTTTGGAAGTGCAAGCATCAAAAAGAATCAAGAGAATTTAAAAAAAAGGAGAAAGAAAAAAAGCAGAGCAACTTGCTTTATCAGGTAACATGATTTGTCATAAAAACTTTATAACATGTGATAGTATTACTGTGAATAATGTGAATTTAAAGTATTAATGTAGAAATATAAAATAGAAATGAATCAATTGAATAAAATAGGGAATCCAGAACACATTCATGCTCATATAAAACTGTGAGATACAACCAATTTTCTCTGCAGAACATTGAAAAGAATGGCTATTCCATGAATTATATTGAGAAAAATTATTGCTGCTCCATGAATATTTTCACATTTCAGCACAGTCTAGGCTTTATTACTGAATGACAAACATGCCTTGGAAATTAGAGGAAGTGAATTGCTCAGGAGCAATTTAAAGTCTCATCTATCCTATATCCATTGGCACAATTTCCAAAGGTAATAGGCCTAGAACTATTCCCCCCTTTCTAAAAATGATTTGCTTATATTCTAGAGCAAAGTTCTCTACTTTTTTTCTCTCAGATCTGACAGCTGCTCTGTATCAGAGCTGAGTCTCTGAAAATATTCTCAATTGTTTTCTAACTTCACCCTCAGTCATGTTTCCTTTGAGAACTATTGTCCATAGGCATGCAGTAACTCTGCAGTAATACAGAAAACTAAAGAATATGCTAAACAGCTTTGAGAAGAGAAAGGAGAAAGAAAAGAGAGAGAGAGGGAGAGGGAGAGAGAGAGAGAGAGAGAGAGAGAGAGAGAGAGAGAGAGAGAGAAGAAGAAGAAGAAGAAGGAGGAGGAGGAGGAGGAGGAGGAGGAGGAGGAGGAGGAGGAGGAGAAGGAGAAGAAGAAGAAAAGAAAAGAAAAGAAAGGAAAAGAAAGAAAAGAAAAGAAGGGAGGGAGGGAGGGAGGGAGGGAAGAAGGAAAAGAGTAAGGAAGAAAGAAAAAGGAGAGAGAGGGAGGAATAATTCAGAAAAAAAAGAATGCTCCCCTCCCCCCCCCCCAAAAAAAAAAGATCTGAGACTAATTCAATTGTAAGGTCCCTCTCCTATAGTGCAAACCCCACACTGAATGTGTAGTAAGTACATCTGAACCTCATTACCTCACCTTCTGGGGAACTTAGTGTGAGGAATATGTGCTACTAAAGTGCTCTCTGAGTAAATGGTGCTGGCTGTGTGTGTGTGTGTGTGTGTGTGTGTGTGTGTGTATTTAACTGTAGCAGGATAACTGTTAACTTGCAAGTAGGATATCTCAGACCCTTCATAATTTTGGACTTACTACTTACCTTTCAATTAAACAAGAAAGTAAAACTAACATTTTTCATACAAAATATAGATGATAAATAATAAAGAAGGGAATTGAGGTAAAATAAACCTGATGTTCTAAAATGGTCAATCAAGTAATAGCACATTAGCCTTTTATTTAATCTTGTCAATGAAACTAGCAAGTCATTTAAAACATTATTTAAAATAGTTCAGAAGGAAGGGGAGAGGGAGTGGGAAGAATTGGAGATGGATATGATTACTTTTTATTTTAATTACATGTGTAGTATTAATTTTTTTACTATATAAAATAGTTTACATTTTTAAGGAAATTAGAAGAAGAATGAGTGGTTCAGCAAAACATGGCAAAAAACATAAGGTATGAGCATAGTTTATTGGAAGTAAAGGTGGGGGAACTTTTTCTAGAATAGGAAGTTATTTTCTGCCTAATTCTACAAGAATAATTGCCTTCAAAAAAAAAAACAACAGTCTTGCCTGTGTTTATAGCTCCTTGGCATTCCTGTGGCCATAATGCCAAGAAGCTGTCAGATTACGAAGCTTTATGTACCTCAGAGTACATAGCTGAACTTCCTTTATATTTCCTAGGCTACAATTAATTCTTCACTTGGACTAATTTCTTTTGGAGCTCCCATTCCTCTTCTTTCATAGATAAAATGATTACATATCTCATGAAGTTCTTTATTTCAGGATTTTCAGTTTTGTGGTAAGGTGCCTGTATACTTATTAATTCAAGCAGATCTAATATTACAGCCACTGAAAATCACATAATAGCAAATTTTAAAATGCAAGTATAATTTATCTAACTAAAACTAATCTTGAAATCTTTGAATATTTTACTGTGAGGTGAAGGAGTAATAATTAAAATGTATTCACCATTGTATATGAGTAAAAATATTAGAAATGTATCCAAGACATGGGTATAAATAATAATAATTCTCATTTTATTGAGAGCTTATCATGTGCCAAGTGCTGTTATAAACCATTTACTATATATGTAGAACTCCATTCTCCAACCCCATGAATTAAATAGTATCTTTAGATTCAATTTACAGATAAAAAAACTAAAGTACAAAAGGGTTATTTATCTTACAGAAGGCACAAACTACTTACTAAATTGAAGAACCAGATTTTAAACCCAAATCACCAGGTTGCTACTATATAAATACCCATATGAATTACCTTGTATCTGGGTAAAATTCCGGTTCTAACTCAGTAGGCATTAGGTAGATCTTGGAATTGTGAGTTTCTAACAAGCCACCAGGGTTTACTGATGTTGCTATTATTGGTCCAGGTCCAGCCTTCCTCAATCAAGGTTTCTCAGGAGATGAAGAACCACTGAGATGATTGTTAGTGACTACTTTCTTCATTTTCCCAATAATGACATATAGCTAGTATCTTCTAGATATATAGGAGGTGTTAATTCATTCTATAGGTGGGGCAAAAGTAGGTTTGCAGTTATTCATGTGGAAAATAATACAATAATTAGTACATAATAATACAAGAATAAACTCTGTGTTTCACGTACTCACAGCTGTAAACCTATTTTTGCTCACCCTGTATACAGCTGTATATTGCTCACCGAGTTAGAATGAAATAAAAATGGAAAATGGAATAAGATGGTGGCTTTAGATTTTGATAGCATAGAGTTATTACTGTTTCGGCTGGAGAGGAATGTCATCATTAACCATCTATGAGTAGGTCATGGGAAAGCAAAAATTCACCTTTGATTATTTCCTGCCTAGAAAAACAGAAAAACGATTTGTTTTTCCAAAAAGCATATAAACAAACAAATAAAATAATGGGTAACATGTACAGAATATGTCTTTTCTTTGGGAATTTCCCCCTTTATTTTTTCCTTTTATTATGGAAAACTTCAAATGTGCAAAAGTAGACTAAAAGTATAACAAATCTCCATGTTCTCCAAGAACTGTTGTAAGAGCTTCAAATACATTATCCCATAGAACCCTCCCAACCATGAGTGGGAAACATCATCTGAAACATGGAAACAGGCAAACAATGAATAGGTAATTTTTCAGTGCAGTGCTGATATAGACTTTGTATTTATTGGAGTATTTTACAGCTTTTTAGTGGCAGGATTTATCTTGGCCATTTTTTTTCTGGTAGAGAATCAAAGTTATGGTTTCTAGTCCAATTTAATATTAACTAGTTTTGTATCCAACCAAGCAATTTTATTTTGCACATATAATCTAGGTTCTCAAATGCTCTTTGAAGGAGTCACAGTAAGTTATCCATTATCTTATTAATCAAATAATTAAAGAACATATTTGGCACATGTTCACTTTATATTAGTGGGCAAGTTACATTATTTAAAATTTTAAACTTATGCTTTATCAGGTTTGGAGATCATCTTTGTGGATGAAAAGGGGGTGCTGTAATAAATTATAAATTCCTCAATGGACAGGTCATGGTGGGTAGTCACGGTTGAGGTCTATAACTTTTTTAGTGAAAGGTTTTAAAGCAAGCCCTGTCCATGGGTCTTCTGCATTTAGGTTAACATACCTTTGAAATGCCTGAAGAAATAATACCCCTTAGGGTAACCACCCTTCAGAAAGCACCTATTTTTGTAATTCAATCCCTGTCTTGCTTTCTCCCACTCTCATGTAATCTTCCTTAAGTTCTCTCCTTAATTTCAAATGCATAAAAAAAACAACTGCAAAACGTATTGCCTAGAACATTTTAGAGCTTGTTTCCTAGCAATTGTCATCAGTTTTGGCTCAAATAAACTCTTATAAAACTTCTCTACAGGTTTAGACGTTTCTTATGTTGACATCCATGAAGATACCCAAGTAGGGGTACCTCTAAGGTTCAGAAACTGAGTCGTTAAAAAGGCTGTTGTCAAGAATCGTGAAAGGTGACAGATGCTACCATACAAGCTAACAAGTTAGTCTGCTTGAGTTTCATTGACACTGGCAGAAGACAGGAGATTCCCAGTCAGATCAAAGGACTTGATCACAGCACAGCAGGCAGTATCAACTTCATGTTTGCTCAGGTCTCCTTGCATCCACAAGGCCTTGGGACAATGCAGAAACAGGCCCAGCTGAATCCCACACACAGTGAGTTTGTGTCACATCTGAGGAACCACAATTTTATATAGTTCTCATCCTTATAGTAACTCCTAGAAAACCTGTCCAAACTTTGACCTGAAAAGAGGTATTATTTTCTTTATCCTCGGGGATAAAGAACAAATCTCTTCCCTGACCTGGAGTGAGGAAAACACTCTATCTCCAAAGTCACTGTATCCTGGTGTTAGGCCAGAGAAAAAACTGTTGTTTTGCGGAAGAGCTTTGATATTCACATGGAGAACTGTTTCCCAACATGAACCTCATGGGCTGATAGCCCAGGCAAGTTTTTGTTTGTTTGCTTGTTTTTCTTTCTTGGCTCCCAGAGAGCCATAAGAGGATTTCAGAAAATTTCAAGAAGTAATAAAAATGGAACTTTGCCCCTCCCCAGCCCCCACGTTTTTTTTTGTGGTTTATTTTGTTTTGAGTCAAACTCTGTTAATACCTTATTCCTCATTGATGGCAGCAATGACTGGGTTTTAGTTTTAGGATCTGATCATTTGGTGATTTCTGTAGGACAAACAATTGAGAACAATCCCCTGTTGAGTAAGAGATGACAAAGAATCCAGTTCATTAGTCTTTTTGTTTGATTATTTATGTGATTGGATGAATTAATTATTTTATAATCTCTAGGAAAGAAAACAGCCCTTTAGATATGAACAGTTATTGCATTTCAGCATAATCTGCGGGTAATATTGTAGAACTAAAAAATATAAACTATGTGTCTGTGACTCTGCATATTTGTACTTGAGAAAAGATTTGCTTTTTTGTGTGTGTAAGTGTGAAGTACTTTTCTACTTAAATAGAAGAAGCTTTGTTTTTATTCATTTATAGATATTATTTAGGGGCCCCGTGAATTAATTCCTACACCTTGAAAGGAACTGTGGGCTGCGAGACTGTGGTGGGAACAGGGGTAGGTCTGGGTCCATCCTTCGTGCCTCCGCCCAGCCTCTCCCGCCCTGGCCCCGCCATCTGCCCGAAGCACCGCTCCTGCCGCTGCTGCTCCCATGGGCTGATGGTGCTGGCCCCGCTCGCACCCACTGACGGTGTGGAGCAATTGGGGCCAGCGCCAGCAGCCAGTGCAAGCAGCAGCTGCTGCCCTTATCACCCCTCAGGAGCACGGGGAGGTGAAGAAGCACTCAGGGGCGATTGGGGCCAGCAGCCACCACTTGCACCTGCTGACAGCACTGAGCGATTAGAACCCATGCCATGAACCAGCAGCAGGTGCAAGTGGTGGCTCCAGTGCTGGCAGCAGGTGTGAGCAGGACCAGCACCGGCAGCAAGTGAGAGCGCCTGATGGGACCTTGGGACCAAAGAATTTTCAGTAACCACCAGGAGCTCGCCCGGATGATAGCAACCAGCACCCTTGCCATGGGCTGGGCGGCCCCCCGCTCACCTGCTCCACCAATACCACTGGCGAACCAATGGCCGCCATGTTTCACGTTCCTGCCACCTTGCTATTGACACCCGCCACGTTCCGTGGCATGCCCCCCTGGTGTCAGCGCACATCATAACGACTGGG
>NW_005871222.1:2133065-2193813 GCF_000147115.1 Myotis lucifugus
ATTAAATTGAGTTCAGGTAAATAATTATGATGGGTAATGTGAAGCTTTTCTTAGGAAAATTGGAATAATAACATTGATTTTAAAAGTGAAGATTTAAATGTACTAGTTATCTTATTTTTACATGCTAATAGAGTGGTTTTCTCCTTTAATCATGTTAAAGGAGTCTGCTCAATTTCTTGCATATTAAAAAAGGTGTAAAGGAGTTTATGTGCGGCTATAGAAAATTTGCGCTTAAAGTGTATGCTTAAGCTTTGCTAATCTTTAAACACCATTTGATATATTATATAGTTCTGAGTTTTCCCCCTTCCACCTTGCCCTGTGAATTAGATAGCTACTTTATTTAAAAGTTATTCATATGGATAATTTAGAACATACTCAGAGCAATAGTGACAGAGAAACAGACCATACATGCAAGATAATGGCATATATTTTAATATTTTAAGGGTAAATAGTTTTGTCTGAAAGTGTAGAAATAGGTTGTCTCAGAATACGAAAAAATATAATGAAAGACCAAACTTGAGGGAGTATAGATGTGGTAGTCAGTTAGACAGACATGAGCAGAGCAAGGACGATGGGCCAGGTACAGAAGGTCACCAGGGCAGAAAGCCCCAGGTACCAAGCAAAGGACAACTGTAGGGTGAAACCTCACCCCCAAGGTGGCCTTTCCTCCCCTAGCATATCGCTGGTCATGTGGTTTGGAACCCCTTGATCTCTATGCCTCAGTTGTATTTCAGCTCCACACCCAGAAAAGTAACAAAACCAGCCAGGGCTGACCTCAGGACCAGCTGCACTGAATAATGACCCCCTGACCCCATGCCCTGACTCTGCAGACCAATTAACCAGTGAAGGCTATAATCCTGAAAGGATACACCTTGAAAGCTGCAGGATATTCTGTTGATATCTTCCCCTGGGACCACCCCTAAAATCTCCACCTTTAAAACCCTTAGGATGGTAGAACCAGTGCCGCTCTCCCTCCTTGGAGCATGCACAGGTCTTTCCCTTCCCCTCCCTCTCCTCTCTCCCCCTCCCCCCATTGACTTCCTCACATCCAAGCTCCAAGGTCCCTTTCTTTACCTCTATAACTTTTTTCTTAAACCCATTTTTTTTACAAATTACTTTTTCTACCTCTGTGATTTTCCAATTAAATGTTCTCTTATTGTTGAGTCGTGTCTATGAATTCTTTCCCAGCCAGAACTCAAGTACAGAGGTGGCTAAACCCAGGTCCAGTCTGACCCCACCAGTCTATCACCTGGTGCCTTTCCTAGCGCCTACAACATAGCAAGTTATCAAAAGGTAAGTGGAGAGTGAATATTATTTGCCTTAGTCCATAATACTTATATTAGTGTTCTATCACTGCTGTAACAATTTACCACAAACTTAGTGGCTTACAAGACTCCAAATGTATTTCCTTACAATATTGGAAGCCAGAAGTCCAAATTAGGTCTCACTGGCTTAAAGATGTCAGCAGGGCAGCAGGCCTACTGGAGGCTCCAGGGAAATGGCTGTTACCTTGTATTTCTTAGCTTCTAAATGCTACAGCCCTTCCTTGGCTCATGGGTTCCTTGCCGCACGCAATCACATCACTCTGACCTCTCCTGCTGTAGTCACATCTCCACATCCTGGAATGTCACTGTGTCAGGCATAATTAGGGCACTCATTGTGTTATAGCGAAGTAAGAAGCTAGGAAAATTCCAGGACAAGCTGACTAGGGGAGCGGAGACAGATAGTAAAACAGCAGTTTGTAGCCACCTAGTAAATATTATCTTCCCTAAACCAAGAGTAAATGGTTTGCATTTCTCCTCCCAAACCAGAGCGTAAATAGCTTGAATCACCTGACTCAGGGAGACAGCTGACAGAAATCAAATTATTGCCATTTGCTAACCATACTCAAGGACAGACAAATTAAGAGAGTACACCTCATTTTGGTACATCAGCATAAAGCAGATGAATATTCTATTGATCCTCCCTTAAGACCTGCCTTAAACACCCAGCCTGTGAAACCCCTGAAAATGAAGGTCCCAGTGCACTCTCCCTCCAGGGAGCATGGCTGTGCCATTCCCTTCCCCTCCTCCTTCCCCCACAGGCACATATCCCCTAACCTCTAAGGGACCCCATGAGGCTTACCACCTGGGGAGCAATGGGCAGGGCAGCTCATCCCAGATTAACCCCCTGGACCTGTCTCCAAGACCCCCTTGTCCCTTTTTCTCTGACTTCCCAGTGAGCCAAAGCAGCCCAGCCTGGGCTCTCCTGTTGCTTCCTCAATGCCCTTCCTTGTTTCACTGTCCTAAGTATATTTTTGCTGACATTGGTAAATTCTTGCTTGCATAGTATTCCAATGTGTAAATGTACCACAGGTTTTTGTTGTTGTTTGTTTATTTTTTTATGAACTCATGGTCTGATGAGCAGTTGGTCTGTAAAAAAGAAAGATCTCTTACCCTTTGAGACAGCATGGAGGGACCCGGAGAGTATTATGCTAAGTGAAATAAGCCAGTCAGAGAAAGATAAGTATCACATGATCTCACTTATAAAATCTAAGGAACAAAATAAACTGAAGAACAAAATAGATCCAGAGACATTGACACATGCAATTGACAGAAGTATTTCAGAGGGAAACGGAGGTTTGGGGGCTGGGGGGGATGAAGAGAAAGAGATTAACCAAAGAACTTACATGCATATGTGCATAATCCATGGACACACAATAATGAAGGCCTTGGGAGGGGGCAGGAGCGGGGTGAAGGGGGTCGATGAGGGGGATAAAAAGGGGACATCTGTAATACTATCAACAATAACAATAAGTTTAAAAAATAAATAAGTAAATTATTGCTTGCTCCTCTATACTTTGTCTTTTGATTGTAATCTTTCCTTCAAAAAGACAAGAACCAAGGTCTCCTTATTTCACTGGTAACAATAGGGTTCATCATATGTGTTGTTCCTTGATCGGGGATCAATGCCTTGAGCTACCAATTATTCAAATTCTAAAACTATTTTTGGAAAAATTCTGTACTTTTGAGTGTTTCATGTGGGAGGGTAAATCCAGACCCTGGTTTTCTGTTTTGTTCAGAAGTGAAACTCACAAAATTCTGTTGGCATTATTTTAATCTTTATTTTACATGGTATATGAAGAAGCTATTTTTTTTAAGTTATCTCTAATTCACAATTTAGTAGATTATGCTTTTTAAAGATAAATATCACATGATCTCACTCATTTGTGGAATATAATGAACAACATAAACTGATGAACAGAAACAGATCCAGAGACAGAGAAGCATCAATCAGACCATCAAACCTCAGAGGGAAGGTAGGGGAGGGTGGGGGTAAGGGGGAGAGATCAACCAAAGGACTTGTATGCATGCATATAAGCCTAACCAATTGGCACAGCCACCAGGGGGGTGAGGGCATGAGTGGGGGGTGGTGGGGTAATGGGGGGGGGGGGGTAAGGTCACATATGTATACCTTAATCAATCAATCAATAAAACAGCAGATGAAACTCTTATCAGTATCCCATTAAAGGTAAAAAAAAGATGAAATGAACCATTCTACATTAATATCTGACTTTCACTATCTTCTCAAAAATCAAACAAAAATATTTTTGCTGAGTCTTTTTACTTATAATAGTACTCACTTATTTGCACAGATACATTATGACTCTATCCTCTGTCTTACCAGGATATAATTGGACAAAATCAATAGTGCAACCCTGGCTATACTTGGAGTGTTACACTTGAGAAAAACCTCATTTGATCAGGTCTGGGAAACTCATTAAGGAATAAGGATAGACAATATGTGAAGCAAATTTCTATAATATCTTCTCAAGAAATCTGACTTTCTTCTGAATTATGAATACTTAGTCTTACAGTTTTAGAATTTCTAAATTTAAAAAAATAGAAATTATTTTTATTAAAATGTTTACTATCTAGTAATCTAGGGATTTTAACATATCATAGGGAATCTCAATTCAAGGGAAATTTACCCAAAACTGTACATTAACAGTTAAAATGTTATGGATAGTGTGTCTTGGGCTTGGCTCCACATCCTCAGGGGAAAAAAAAGTAATTTTGAGTCAATCTATGATTCTTTTGAAATTGTATACACAGAAGTTAATTACTTGACATTATTAGTTACCCAAACTATTCAAGTCTGATTTGCAGAACAAATTCATGGCTTACTGAGTTAAGGAAAACATTTGTGCAATGTATACAAATAATTGGGCCAAATCTAATAAGAACAGCTTTTTTGTGATCAAGAAGAATCTTGGAAGATTCTGATCACAACAGGGGAAAATGTCATAACAAAGTACCCCCAGCTTGGATGTAGGTAAAAGAGATTACTGAGTATCCTTTTAGTGCAGTGCTGGATGTATTTATTGGTGATATTCAACCCTTGAGAGGCACCACTAAGCTTGTAGAATTTTTCCTGGTAGAGATGTAAATAATTTCTTCCCGTAGAAGAGATAACTCTAAATATTATGGTTTATGGATTTGTTGAACATTAGCCAGTTTTGCATTTTACCCAGCAATCTATCAAATCTCATATCCACCTCTGTATCTATTTTCATATGTATACTTATGTGCTCTATAAAGTGTTCATACCATATTATTTTTATATATTTTTATTAATTTCAGAAAGGAAGGGAAGGGGAGAGAGATAGAAACATCAATGATGAGAGAGAATAATCCATCACCTGCCTCCTGCACCCCCCCCACCCTCAATTGGGGATTAAGCCTACAACTTGGACATGTGCCCTGACCAGGAATCCAACTTTGACTTCCTAGTTCATAGGTTGACACTTAACCACTTAGACACTCCAGCTGGGCACTGCTTCCATTATTAAATAGTGAGTTAAATATCAACTTTGACACATGTTCATTTTATATTTGTAAGTATGAGATTCAGTCATGCTTTATAACCTTTTGAAAGTTATACTTTAACAAATTATATTAGATAGTTTTTATTATTACTCTGAATTTAAAGATAAATAAATTGATGTATTATTAAGCTTTTTAACTATTTCAAGATTATATATTTAGCATTAGATGGAGTAGAATTTGAATATAGGAATCTGGATTCATAGGATATATTCCTCTGTGTGTATGTGTGTGTGTGTGTGTGTGTGTGTGTGTGTGTGTGCCTGTGTGTGTCTATGTGTTTCCTTCACCTTTTTACCCAGTATTCTATATGAGTAATATCACCTTAAAAATCAATCTTATTTCATAATACCACCCTAAGGGAGGAAAATAGGATTCAAAAAAGTATGTTTGAAATTTTTTCTTCCATCCAAATGATTATAATATTCTATATTCTCAATAGAATGTTTTAGGCTTAGATTTTTTTTTAGTCTTATCAATCCTTACATTTTAATATTCTTTAATCCAATTATAGTCTGAGTTGGGGCTTTACCAATGAGTGTTTGTACCAAGATTCAGGAATTCCCTCTTTTTTTTTTTGTTAATGCTCACCTAAGGATAATTTTTCCATTGATTTTTAGAAAGAGTGGAATGATTGGAGAGATAGAGAGAGAAATATTGATGTAAGAGAGACACATCAATTGGTTACCACGGCTGGGATAGAGCCTGCAACCAAG
Source organism: Myotis lucifugus (assembly GCF_000147115.1). Classification (NCBI taxonomy): domain Eukaryota; kingdom Metazoa; phylum Chordata; class Mammalia; order Chiroptera; family Vespertilionidae; genus Myotis; species Myotis lucifugus. The sequence goes on from NW_005871222.1 coordinate 2,138,647, forward strand.
GCATGTGCCCTTTACGGGAATTGAACCTGGGACTCTTCAGTCCACAGGTTGATGCTCTATCCACTGAGCCAAACCAGTTAAGGCTGAGCTTATCCTCTAATGTGACTCTGAAAGCTATTTGAAAGAGAAATTATAAGAGCATAAATCTGATTTGATGATAGTCTGGTACTTGACTTCACATAACACTCTTTTATATCTTTGACTATAAAGTCCTCTTCAAAAAACACATTTTGGATTAAGCACATCTTTCTGCTGCAATCAACAGGATTTGAGCACTTTTACTATCTTAGATCAGCATGTATCTGACATAGATAATCAATATTAACTATATCAAACATAAATTTTCATATTTGGAAATACACTGAGTGAAAAATCAAAATTTAACTATCAAATAAATCATTAAGATAATTTATGCCATAAAATAATCATGATAGTCCCATGAAAATATTATAATATATTTAAAATCAGACATTATTAACTTTTAAAGGAAAACTCCATTAATAACAAATTCCCTTTAATAAAATTAATATTTATTAGGATATTTTTGTGTTGCATTTTTTAATTAAGCCTATCATATAACACTGATATTTAAACCTAAGTTCAATAACAAAGCTATATAAAATTGAAATAAATGTATATATGCATTCTTCTCTATTTACTATCCTATACATGAGAATACAATTATGAGTCCACATTTTGCAGTTATTAAAAAATAAAAACACATACAAAAACTCAATTGCCTTCTGTTCTAGATGAATTGGAGGAGTTTTGCAACTCTGACAGCCCACATTGCCAAAATAGTAAACACATATTACATTGATTTGCTGAATGTTCTCTGAAGTAATAGTAACGTTTGAATGGCCTCTGCAGTGCTTTTTCATATTTGAAGTGAATGGGATATAGACTGTTCTTGTACTACATCACAAGAATTAGTTTCTTGGGATTAGCATAATGCAATCCTCTGAATCCTCCTTTCCACTTTACTGTTTCTGTGTGCCTGTTAGTTTATAAGAAAGCACTATCACTCACTCCAATTCATTAAAGAAATGCCTAAGCAGCACAGCTCTGTATAATTTTGAGCGTCGTTTTAAAAATTGTGCATGATAAAACTGGATCTGTGCAATTTTTTTATTCAGCTTTAACACTTTTCATTGAGACATATACTAGATTTATTTCAGGGCTGATTATGCTAAAATATGATCAAACTGCAATAAAAGTGTGTAAAAGAAGCTAGACTTTTTATTCAATAGGTTCATTTTGATATGAATATTGTTTGTTATGGGATAAGGGGGAAGATGTTGTGCTATTTCTATTATGGAAAAATTATGTCCAACTGCTACCTAGCATTTCATCACAAAATATAGCTCAAAATGACAAAACATGGTTCCAATAAGAGTACAAACCATGACTTACCTTAATATTTTGATTAATTGTAGACATTAAATGTAGACATTAATTATAGTTCAATATAGTCTTTTAAGTATTCAGGACATCACTCTTCATTGATCAATTATCTGGATCAATTTGAAACATTCACTGTATTATACCGAGTTTATAATTTTTTTATTTTTCAATTATAGTTCACATACAATATTATATTAGTTTTAGCTGTACAACAGAGATGTATATACCTTACAAGGTGATAACCCCAATAAGTCTGGCACCCATCTGGACCGATATCTAGTTATTACAATTTTATTGCCTATATTCCCTATGCTGTGCTTTACATCCCCGTGACTATTTTTATAACAGGCAATTTGTTTACAGAGTTTATCTGTAAACTTTGATCATGTATTTGTCATTAAATTAACTTTATTGACTCCCATGTTTTCTATACCTAATCTAATTTTGCCTAAAGCTGTCTAAATCTTATCTTAAAGCAGTAGAAATCCTATATAGTAAAAGGCTAATATGCAAATTGCCCCCACCAGTGTGAGTTTGACCGACTGGGGATTAGATATGCGCTGACCACTAGGGGACAGTGCGGAACATGGCAGGCGTTGGTGACCCAGAGCTGGCAGCTGGTGGCACTGAAGGCGCTGCTAACCCCAATGGGCCCCCAAAAAAGCAGGACTGCAGCAGGATGGTGGAGCAGGTGAGTGGGCATTGCCAGGCCGAGGTGGGTGTGAGCAGGAATCCCGATTGCCCCGCTGGTTGCCCCAAAGATGATGACCGGTGGCGGCAACGGGGCAGGCCAGCAAGTGGGCAGTGCCAGGCCAAGGTAGGTGTGAGCTGGGGTCCCGATCACCCCACCGGTCGCCCCACAGATTGGCCCTGATCACCAGCTAGGCCTGGGGACCCTACCCGTGCACTAATTTTGTGCACTACGCTTCTAGAATTTGTATATTTTGTGTCTGAAGCTACACAAATTTTCAGATAAAGGGGCCTTTAAGTTCATTTGTTCATGAGTCCAGATTGCCAGTGGACTCATGCTAGATACTTCAAAAAGTAATAGAGAATTAGCCCTGGCCAGTGTGGTTCAGTGGTAGAGCATCAGCCCATGTACCATAGGGTTGACAATTCAGGTCAAGGGCATGTACCTGGGTTGCAAATTTGATCCATGGATTAGTCTGGTCACATGCTGGAGTTCACCAATCCATCTCTCTCTCTCTCTCTCTCTCTCTCTCTCTCTCTCTCTCTCTCTCTCTCCTCTTCCTCCCTTTACCCTCCCTCTCTTCCACTCTTTCTAAAATCAATTGGAAAAATATCCTTGGTGAGGATAAACAACAAAAAAGTAGTAGAGAATTTGAAAAAAATCTATTAATTAGGTTCAAAATAGGATGTTACTTGCTAGCTTTTTGTTCCAATATTTTTAATTATTACTGACCAAGATTTAACTAAAAATCTAGCTTTAACCCAATTAAAGATGACTTGATTTTGTCTCTCTTTATCTCTAATTTCAGATATTCTGCCTGGATTTGTTATTTCTTTCATGATCTACTTACTTTGAGTGATTAATCCCAACATTAGCTTACCTGTGTCACAGGTTGATTATGCATGTGTCTGTCTTTGTATTAGGTAGAAACATGTATTATGTGCACTATATGAAAAACAATAACTGGTCTTTATGTTTAATAAATTTACAATTTAGAATTTAAAGTGTTTATGTATATTTTATAAGTGATATAAACACACAAACACAATTGCAAATAATACAACTACTAAAGATCATAACATGCTTGATAAATTAATCTATTCTAAAAATCATTATCAAATATTCTATGACAGTCTTCTTTCTAAGCACAGGAGCTCAGAAAATAAACAATTATGAAATCACAGAAGAGGCATCTTCTCTGGATTAAAGAAATGAATAGAGATGTTATTTGGTAACTGGCATATTAATTTACTCCAGAAGATAAAGTAGGATTTTTCAAAAAATTCAAATGGTAAGAGCAAGGTTCTAGCAAGCAGATGAAGAGATATAGGAAACACAAAAAGAAAAAAGATTCTCACCTGGATTTTAATAGATTACGAGGATGATCAGTAAGAGTTGTAAACTAATGGTGTCATTATTGAGAGAACAGTGTTTTAAAATGAGCACTAGAAAGCCAGGAGGTTTTGAGCAGTGCTTTCTGACCTTTTAACACATAAATAAGAGAATAAAAGTTGAAACCACCGACAGAAAAAAAAGGGTTCAATGGAAAATAACCACACAGGGTTACTGATCATAAATTCCTAACTGGGCAGGTCATAGTGGGTAGTTCCTTCCCAGGCCTATCACTTCTTCAGTGAAAGGGTTTAAGTAATCCCTGTCCATTCCTATGCATCAAGGTTAACACACCTTTGGAAAACAAGAAACAATACCCTTTAAGAGCACATAATCTTGTTAACTAGTTTGTAATCCAATCCCTGCCTAGCTTTCCCAATCTTCCTTACATCTCCTCCTTAATTTCAAGTTAAAAGAAGCAGCAAAACTGTTATTCTTGGGAGCACTGAGATCTTGCTTCCCCACATTGTCATCAGTTTGGCTCAAAGAAAAACTCTTAACAGGTTTGTACATTTCTTACATCAACACTTTGTCAGTTATTGTTTTGTAAAAAGCATCTAAACCCATAGTAAAATCGTATAAGTTTATTTGAGCCAAACTGATAACATATGCTGGGGAGCCAGATCTCAAACGCTCCTGAGAACAACAGTTTTGTAGCTTTTTTATGCATTTGAAATTAAAGAAAGAATTTAAGGAAAATTACGTGGAAGTGGGAGAAGCAAGTCAGGGGTTGGGTTGCAGAATATGTAACAAGATTAAGTGCTCTCTTGACAGTTAATATCTCCTTTCAGGGATATTATGTCTGGTATTTTAAAGGTGTGTTAACCTAGATGCACAAGAATGCACAGAGTAGGCTTAAAACCTTTTATTAAAGACTAAAGGCCCAGTGCACAAAATTAATGCACTGGGTGGGGGGGTTGTCCCTCAGCCCAGCCTGTACCCTCTCCAATCTGGGACCCCTCAGGGGATTGGTCCTAAACCGGCAGTCAGACATCCCTCTCACAATCCGGGAATGCTGGCTTCCAACTGCTCACCTGCCTGCCTGCCTGATTGCCCCTAATGGCTTCTGCCTGCCAGCCTGATCACCCCCTAACCACTCCCCTGCCAGCCTGATCGATGCCTAACTACTCCCCTGCCAGCCTGATTACCCTCAACTGCCCTCCCCTGCTGGCCTCTCTTCCCTGCAGGCCCAGTCACCCTCAACTACCCTCCCCTGCTGGCCTGGTCACCCCCAACTGCCCTCCCCTGCCGGCCATCTTGTGGTGGCCATCTTGTGACCACATGGGGGCAGCCATCTTGTGTGAGGGCATGATGGTCAATTTGCATATTAACTCTTTATTATATAGGAAGTTACAGGCCTGGGGCATGACTACCCATATGATCTGCACAGTTAGAAATTTATTATCAGTAATCCTGTGAGGTTACTTCCTATTAACTCTTTATTTTCATACACAAAATCATTATTATATTATTTCTCCATAATGCATAACCAATATATGGTATGCATTATGTATGTATGTAAATAGTATGCATTAAATAATAGAAACATAAATAGTATATAGTTCTGATACATCACAGTTTTTTATTAACTAGAGACAAAATGAGGAATAAATTCAACAAATAGATTAACCACTCAAATTTTACATCAAAAAGTTAAAATTTAATTCAATATTTATAGATTTTATTTTTTTCTATCATGGATATATGTAATGATAAGAAAATATTAACTTACATGGGCAAATATTTGAGGTAAAATTTTAATTTCTAAAGATATTTCTGAAACAGTGGAAATTTAGAAGTTTTGTCACACTCATTCAATCTTTGCTCTGCATTATGTCTAGGGAGGCAATGTATTACACAGGGAATTTAAAAATGAATTACACCGGACACCTTCCATGGAGGAGCAGATACAATGGTGAGAGAGAGAAACATCTGTAAGCCTGTAATCATAATGCAGGGGGAGCAAGGCTTTGAAGGCAGTAAACTGGAGAGCACATTTACATTCGGAAAATTAAAGGTTCAGCCTAGCTCACAGGTTATTATCTTGCTAAGACTGAGACTCCTCATCTCTACAATGGGGATAATAGAAAAAAGGGGGACACCTACTAGCGTATGGGCCTGATTAGTACGATGTGATAAATATCCTATGGGAACACTAAAATAAAGGGCTAGCTGTGATGGCGAACGTGTGACACGTGTGTCAGAGGTGACACGCGAACTCATTTTTTTGGTTGATTTTTCTTTGTTAAATGTCATTTAAACATATAAAATAAATATCAAAAATATAAATCTTTGTTTTACTATGGTTGCAAATATCAAAAAATTTCTATATGTGACACGGCACCAGAGTTAAGTTAGGGTTTTTCAAAATGCTGACATGCCGAGCTCAAAAGGTTTGCCATCACTGGGCTATAGGGACAAAGAGGATGATCCAATTGCTTTTGTCTGAGAAGGCTTACTGAATACATTTTATTAATCTGGACCTTGAAGGTTCAGATGGAAATAAAGTTTCCAGGCCAGAAAATGGAGAAAAATCAACAAATGAACAATTTTGTAAAAGCATTTTTCAGACTCAAAAATATTCAGGTCCTTGGGTATACGGACCAGTAGAGGCCGTGGAAAAGTGGGCTGAACCAGGATAAAAAGAGTCTGTTATGCTATTTGGTTTTATTGTGTTTTGGACACAGAATTCACTATATATTTTCAAGCAAATTCAATAATTTAGAAATAGAACTTTAATAGCTTTGAGGTTGATAGATTGGAGTGGGGAAAAATTGAAATCAGATGCACAAGTCAGGCATATACTACAATTGTCTATGCAAGAGATAGTTAAAACGTAGACTAAGTCAGTACAAATAAAAACAAGAAACAAAGGGAAAGTCGGTACTTGGCAATTAAGCATAAGTAAGAAATATTTTCTAGGTATAAATGGAAATAGTTCAGCTACTTGTTTTAAGATGCTCTTTTAATATCCTAAGTTTCTGAGAGACTGAATATACAAATGGACAATAGAGCTCTAAGCCATAACTTCTGCAACAACCAGACCAGAATGGGCAATGACTTCCAGCTTCCCTAATTTTCCCCTGACTTCCCACTCAGGACCATCTAGAGCAGTGGTTCTCAACCTTCCTAATGCCGCGACCCTTTAATACAGTTCCTCATGTTGTGGTGACCCCCAATCATAAAATTATTTTCGTTGCTACTTCATAACTAATTTTGCTACTGTTATGAATCATAATGTAAATATCTGATATGCAGGATGTATTTTCGTTGTTACAAATTGAACATAATTAAAGCATAGTGATTAATCACAACAATATGTAATATATATGTTTTCCAGTGGTCTTAAGCGACCTCTGTGAAAGGGTCGTTCAACTCACAAAGGGGTCGCAAACCAAAGGTTGAGAACCGCTCATCTAGAGAAAGGCAAAAATTCTCTCCAAAGCAATCCCTAGAAAGTCCACTTCTAGTTATCCTACCCCCAGCTTCTCCATGCAAACAAACTTCAATTAGGATATTTGAAACATTCCTTTTTTTTCCCCACTATAATTTTTTTCCTATTCCTCTGTAAAACTCAAGTGAAAATTTAACATTTAATTTATTTTTATAAACGAACATGAGGAAATATAAACTCTAACATAATTAATGGCATTATTTCAACTTACAAATCTATAATGTATAAAGATGGATAGGATATGATAAACAGATTTAAACTTTTCTATAACATCTAAGGGGACATTTTCTTTTTGAGATAGATAATTTGACATAAGGACTTTTGCTTCAGGTGTTTTTGTTTTGTTAGAAGAGAGTTTGGGTTATAATGTTTTTAACATTCCAACATCCCTTGTCTTCATCAAAATGAAACATTTGTTAAATATCAAGGATGTGTGAACTTTATAGTAATGATAAGAATCTGAAAAGGAAAGTCACCTTTAAATAACAACAAGGAAACTTTCCTTTTTTATAGTCCCAACCTGAATCTGTTTGTGCATTCCCTGTGAGTATTTAGCGTTGTAAAGTAAAGAAGCTGACTGGTGATTCAGAGTTTCTCCTCTCATCTTATTGATTGTGGAGAAAACTTAAAATGACTACGAGGCTGCCAAAAAAATTTTATTGTTAACAATAATTTGTTAGCATAATAAAACATGAATGTGGCAAGCTCTAATTTCCAGAATAAGCATAAAAGATGATTGAATACAAAAAGACAACTAAATGGAAAGATACACGCCCTGATAATTAGAGAAAACACAGGGCTTAAAATGTATTCACTTCAGAATGAGAGTAAAAATCTTACAAAGTTATGCTGTTTCAGTTTCAAAGGGACTGATTTTAATGGAACATTGTATATCATAAAACAACCTTGAGATGCACTCCTTATGTCATTCTAAAGTGTCTGATGCATGCTCTAGTCAAAATAACAACGATCTATAGATATCGCTACAGATCATTTACCCTGTTAAAGGGTTTGATCTCCTTCAAGAGTTTCATATATCACTCTTATTAACACCTACTTTATTCTATCAATCTCCTTGTGCCTAATCAGAGGTGTGATGTGGGGGGAAAAAAGCAACCATAGCAGCAATAATAAAATTTGCATTGTGTGAGTTAACCATGTTGAAATAACAAATACAATGTCCCCTCTGTCTAAAGCATTTTTAACTAAGGTAAGCAAGCATTACATTTGTTACCAGATTTATTATTTGTTTTTATAAAATATATTCTTTATTTTTTAAAGTATGTTTTTACTGATTTTCAGAGAGAGTGAGAACGTCGATGTAAGAAAGAAACTTTGATCTGCTGCCTCCCTCACATACCTGGTCTGGGAATCGAGCCTGCAATCTGGGCATGTGCCCTGACCCCGAATCAAACCAGCAACCTTTCAGTGCATGGGACGACACTCAATCAACTGAGCCATACCAGCCAAGGGCAAAATATATTCTTTCTTAAAAATTATTTTTAAAAAATTCTTAAAATATTATTTTTTAAAACTTTTTATTGAGTTCAGAGAGGAAGGGAGAGTGATAGAGAGATAGAAACATCAGTGAGGAGAGAGAATCATTGATTGGCTGCCTCCTGCACACCCCCTACTGGGGATGTAGCCAGAAACTTTGGGATGTGCCATGACTGGGAATTGAACCATGACCTCCTGGTTCTTAGGTCAATGCTCAACTACTGAGCCATGCCAGTTGGCCAAAAATATATATTATTCTTTATATTGACTTTCTTTTTCAAATGTTACCATATTATTTTCAAGTAAACTTCAGCTTTATAGCTGCTGCTGATGATTCTGAAGTTATTATCATATTTGGAAGTAGAATAAAAACACATCAAAACACCGGCTTCAGTGATAGGTCTTATATGAGCTCTAAAAATGTTTGAAGATCAAGTTGTATTTGAATTATCAATTTGAGAGTCCTTCTATGCACCATCCTCTCTACAACTCACTTTTTGATAATGACATATTATGTCAATAGTAAATAATTCATCCAAGGATAATTATACATGAACCACACACTTCTGTGAAGATAGGACATTTTTTAATTAATTTTTTGCTGCATGTTATATCTCTAGAAAATATTCCCTTGTGCTTACAAGAGAAGAATAGCCATCAAATATGAAATCCACAAAGTCAGGGAATTTATTGTATGATATTTTCACATAGTTGATTTTTTATTAAAGTTTGTGTTTATAAAGAGATTTAGAGCAGAAAGTGTAGATACAAAACCTTTAGGGAAGTACATGAAGATTCATTATGCATTAATAATCCCAGAAATAATCGATGCAATATATAAACCCATTTTTATAACTCAGACCAGAAAACTTAAATAATTTCCTCAACCTGAAACAGCTAACGGGTGAAAGAGACAGGATTTAAGAGCAGAACAAATTCTTTTTAGCCATTTTATGAGAGTTTTATGTGTCCAGTATTCTGAAATCAAACTACTGTTTCATGAGAAAATGTGTTTTGAATTCTGAACATTCAATATGGAAATACTTCTTGGTTACAATCCATAGATATGACATGGTATACGCTCTGATTAAAAGATGGATCCAGTATAAAATGTTTAAGATGGGAAATCAAATACCCTGAAAATTACATCATTTGTGAGTGAGTCATCAGCAGGTATGTTTCACAGGGAATGGGTTTTAAACCTTTGAGCTATAACTTGTTTTATGGCAAGTTGTTAATACTGGAAGCACATCAGAGACAATATGATGTTATTACAAATAAAATCTTGGCAGAGCCTCAGCATTCAAATTTCCTGTTCTGAAGTCAGCAAGAGATATTTTTCTTTAATGTGTATTAAAGAGAAGAAGACATCAGAGCCATTTATACAGAAAGTAAAAGAATGTTAAAACAGGGGAATAGGGATAATGCCTGGTGAGATAGGGAAAATCTAGTCTGTTTTGCAACAATATCTTTTGACTATAATTTGCAATTTCACACAAGTTAAATTTGTTCTTACAAATATTTAGTTTGGCTACAGAATTATATCTCAAATCCCACAATAAACAGCACAAATGCAAGTTTAAGGTACATATTTTTAAAGCATATATGTTATTTATGTTTTCTGAGACTAATTTATATAAAATATTTTTCATATTAAATTGTTTAAATTTTATTTGAATAAATTTTGCTAAATATTTTGTGTGCATTAGAATAATTTCTAGAAGTAGAACTAAAAATTAAGAAACTTGATTTATTATCAGTTGATAAATTATAGTTTAGATTGTCAAAAGCTATTAGCTATAGCCTGGCTGGCAATGCTCAGTGGTTGAGTGTCAACCAGTTAACCAGGAGGCCACAGTTCCATCCCTGTCAGGGCACATACCCAGCTTGGGGACTTGATCCCCAGTGGGGGTCATGCAGGAGGCAGCCGATAGATGATTCTCTCTCATCAGTGATGTTTCTCTCTCTCCCTCTCCTTTCCCTCTGAAATCAATAAAAATACAATAAAAGTGCTTTAAATATGAATAAAGCTATTAATTATAAAAATTATAGCCAAACTTAGAAAATATATAACATTCATTCTCAATTTCTCTTACACACGTACATACACAATACACCCTCATATATTTACACCCCCAAACCTCATTATATTTTGTAATTTTCTCTTAGAATTATGAACCCACATAATACATTTAGTTGATACCAAAGCAATATGATAAACATATATGTATTTAAGTCATTGATTAAAAATTTTAAATATTAAAATTTACATCACTAATAGGTGGTGTTTCAGGATTAATTTTAGAATAAATATTGGACAATAGGTAGGTTTAATAACAAAAGTAGCTAGGAGTCTAATTAAACAGAACTGTTAAATTAGTAATTGCAAGTTCACCTAAGATAAATTAAATTCATCATTAAATGAAGAAAAAGCTATTTTTAAACCTGTCATTAAGAGAATTTCCCTGATTTTAAGAAATCACTTGAATGAATTTATTATCATTACAGATATCTTCAGCCTACCTGGTATTGATATTTAGGCTTTAGGAAGAAATATGTAGTTGGTTCATGGTCACCAAAACAACATGCCAAAATACCACATTGATTAAAAAAAATAAATATATATATACATATATGTAGTAATTTACTTCCCCCCCAGCTTTATTGAGCTATAATTGACATAAAACATTGTATAAGTTTAAGGTTACATCCTGATAATTTGAAATATGTATATATTGTGAAATAATTAGCACAATAATGGTTATTTAACAATCTACCACATTATATAGTATATTTTATTTTACTTCAAAAATATTGTTTATAATCCTATATAATAAAGAGGTGATATGCAAATTAACCCTCATGCCCTCACAAGATGGCTGCCTACGACCATGCCGACAGGAGGGTTAGTGAGGGATGACCAAACGACTGAACAGCAGACTGAGTGGGGTGACCAGGTCGGCGAGGGGGGGGCTGTGAGGGGCAACCAGGCCAGCCTGGGGTGCAGTTGGGGGTGACTAGGACAGCGGGGGGGCAGTCGGGGGCAATTAGGCTGGCAGGGGAACAGTGAAGGGCAACTAGGGCACTGGGGGGGGGCAGTTAGGGGAAAAAAGGCCAGCAGAGGGGGGTAGTTGGGGGCATCCAGGCCAGCAGGGAGGGGCAGTTGGGGGCAACCTGGCCGGCATCAGGGATTGGACCTAAACGGGCAGTTGGACATCCCTCTCACAATCCAAGACTGTTGGCTCCCAACTGCTTCTGCCTGCCTGCCTGATCGCCCCCTAACCACTCCCCTGCCGGCCTGGTTGCCCTCAACTGCCCTCCACTGTCAGCCTGATCTAGCCCCCAACTGCCCTCCCCTGCCAGCCATCTTGTGCCAGCCATCTTGTGATGATGTGAAGGCGGCCATTTGTGGTGGCCATCTTGTGATGACATAAGGGCATCGCGCGAGGGTGCAAGGACGACCTAGGCTTTTATTAGTATAGATTATTGAGTTCAGAGAGGAAGGGAGAGGGATAGAGAGATAGAAACATCAGTGATGAGAGAGAATCATTGATTGGCTGTCTCTTGCACACCCCACACTGGGGATCGCATGCATAAACCAGGCACATGCCCTGATTGGGAATCGAACAGTGACCTCCTAGTTCAGTGATGGCAAACCTGTGACACGCGTGTCAGAGGTGACACATGAACTCATTTTTTTGGATGATTTTTCTTTGTTAAATGGCATTTAAATATATAAAATAAATATCAAAAATATAAATCTTTGTTTTACTATGGTTGCAAATATCAAAAAATTTCTATATGTGACACGGCACCAGAGTTAAGTTAGGGTTTTTCAAAATGCTGACACACCGAGTTCAAAAGGTTCGCCATCACTGTCCTAGTTCATAGGTCGATGCTCAACCACTGAGCCACGCTGGCTGGGCCTGGCCAGTATTTGTGTGTGTATTTGATTTTATGCAAGAAAGATTTTACAATGTGAGTCCAGGTGATTTTGAGATTACATTTATTAAAGCTAGGGACAGTGAAACAAAGGAAGGGCTTAGGGTAGAAGAAGCAATAGAAGAGCAGTTAGGCAGTGCTCTGATTTTGCTCTCTAGAAATGTTATAACACAGAAGTGAGCCCTCTGGGCTGCATGAATTCACTGAGAAGTAAAAGTCACAGTGACAGAACTGAGTCTTGGCAGGGCTACTTTTAGCTCACTGAAAAGTCTAGGATAAAAGGAGCATCAGGAAACAGCCTAGGTGGTGCTCTGCTTTGACTCACTAATAACATTATAAGAAACAGCCATGGTGAGGCATCTGCTAGTTCACTGAAAAGTCAGAGAAAAAGAGGCCTTGAAGACAGAATCAGGGTATAAACCCAGGATAAGCTGCCACTGTCCATTGCTCCCCTGGTTATAAGTCTCATAGGGACCCTTAGAATTTAGGAAAGAAAAGTAAAAATGCACACCTGAGAGAGAAGAAAGGTATGAGCATGCTCCAAAGAGAGCCCCCGCTGGTTCTTTGTCTTGATGTTTCTTATTTGTTTCCTAAAGATGAGAATTTAAGGGGAGGTCTTAAGGAAGGATTCCAAGAGAATATTCATGGAATATATGCTGATGTACCAAAATGAGATTTATTCCCCTGACTTCATTTGTTCTTTGGTGTGGTCAGTACAAATGGTACTAATTAGATTTCTGTTATCTATCTTTCTGATTAGGGTGATTTAAGCTATTTACCCTGAAAAGGAAAAGTGTAAATAATTTACTCTTTTGTGCTTTATTAGATAGCTGGAACTGCTTGGCCATTTAACTGTCTGTCTGTGCCCCATTTCTACTTGTCCTGGATTACGAACTCATCTCAGTTTTAAGCTGTCCACCAGTGTGCTGGCTCTGGTGCCTCCAAGGACATGCAGACCAAGGTCAGCCACTGCTTATGATCTGTCTGGGCCACTGGGCATGAGCTACAAAGAAAGCTACAGATGGCTGCTATTTATGCTGGGCGTGGAGGTGCCCAGGAAAGGCAAAACTGGGAACCATGGCCAACTGCCACTAGTGCCAGGCCTGGGGCCATTTATTGAGAGGTACAAGGCACCCTGAGGCCAGATGCCACTTGTTTGAGAGATTTTAGGAAACTATGAATCATAAGCCAAAACAGGCCATTCATTTGTATGGAAAATCCACTGGAAGCAGCTTGGGTGGCTGCAAGATACTGGGTAGGGGGTTCCAAGAAATCATCAGGTAGGGGCAAACAGTGATAGGCAGGTTGATGGAGACTCAGATATGGTACTGGCTTGCTGGCTTTGTGATGGGAGGGCTCAAAAAATTAGCCATAGCTTCTTCCAACACTTCTGTCTGGGGGAAAACTGCCTTCCATCTCTTGCCCCAATGCCAGACAATTCAGTTCCTCCCCTTGTGTCCCTGGTGCCTTTTGAGTTGCCTCATGCCATGTCTTCACCCCTCCTACCAGTCTTGATGAGACTTCTTTATATCATTAGTTTTAGGAATTCTGTTTAGCTAGATTTCAGTTGGTTCTTAATGATCATTGTTCTGTAGTTTAGGTGTAATTTTGATGTAGTTGTGGGAGGATGTGAGTACCACATTTACCTATGCTGCCATTTTCTACAGAACTGCTGAATTCATTCTGAAACACAGGTACACAAATATTTACCACCTCACTAAGATTTGATGAGGGGAAAGAGTTACATGCATGTTCTGAAATACACATTTAGACATATTCTGGCATTAATGATTTACTTAGAATGATATACTTTTTTGTTGAATTGAGGACATTTGCATGGGCTCTTGAACCTTTCTGTATAACAGTTCCATTATTTAATAGCACAAATCCAAATTAACCTCTCTAGGACTTATTTTTTACATGCACAAAGGATAGAATGATTCTACTTCATAAGGTTGTAAGGACTAGGTGAAAGTAAATAATGTTAAAGTTCTAGGAATAGGTAAATTATTTACAAGTTATTGTTTTCCTTGTATATGTTTGATGGTTTGTACATAAAGGAAATATCTGTGTCCATGTTGCTTGTTTTATTAAGTGTCAGATACAAAAATTACATTTGAATTCAACCTCAGGTGTGAAGACATTTCAATCATAATCAATTTATGATCATATACCTCTTTCTTAATGAAATAGTAATGTCTCAAGAAAAACTTATCTATTATTTATTTACAGCTATACCACAACTTCCCTTCTTACCAAAAATTTACATCTTAAACCACTTACTGTGAACCAAGGAGGATACATGTTTTGAAGAGACATGCAGAAGGATGTGCATGAAAGAAAACTCATGTGAATTTATCTTTGGTTTCTGGGAATACAAAAATTTAGGTCTATATTTTTGTTGCAAGAAGCTGATTTTATTGCAAGGAGAAGAGAAAGACACTGTACATCTTTAATTACAGCTTTGTTTGAAAAAGAAGTATTAATTATATATTATTCTTCATCTTGGGCTTATTGTTTCTAACTCATATCTCTATTAGTTCATAAATGCACATAAAATACTATTAATTGTCAAATAAATTATGAACTTATATACAATTGCACTTAACTTTATACATTTCAAATTCAGAAATCAGGACATATTCACAAAATGGGCTTAGGAGGAAATGATTCCATTAATTGTGCATTTTTTTCTTGGATAGAAGGAAAAACAATAATTTTGCGTGTGTTTTTTCACATGGAAACTTGACTTTGATATGTATACTTTTCTATGAATTTTTATGTTCCCAGAGTAATGGGAAAATACTCCAGTAATGAACAGTAGTATTTATCTATGTAAGACATACATCTCATGTTCTAGAATTGGGGAAAATGCTAATTGTATAACAAATATTTAAATATATGAAGTGATGAATATTGAGTCTATACTCAATTGACTACTGAATGTTTGACCAGAACTCTCCAGTTAATTATGAATTTTATAAGAGTTATGATAAATTTATACAATCAACCAGATAATTTTTTCTGAATATCTGTATTTTTAAAACTGATTGCTGTAGCATGTGCATTCTCAATTGGCACAATATCATCCCAAAGAGAAAGAACATTTTGGGGGTGATTTGGTTTTTATTAGGGTTTATGGCCCTCCAAAAGGCAACAGTGCATAAACAGATATAGAGTATATATGTGACATTAAAATTTCATGGTTGTAGACAGTGAAGAAAATGTTTAATGTAGTGTTTGTAGGTTTGAAATTTTGATGTATTAAATATTATTTCAAAAGGTGTTCTAAGGCTTGAAACTATATGGGTAATAAACCTAATTCTCATAAAATCTTTAATAAATGTAATAAGAAATGTTTTTCATTTTAGGGTAATTAATATAAAATAGAAATTATAAAATATATTTTTCTGCCATCATTAATATTAAATCAAAGACCTTTGCTCATCTGCCTTCTTGGTTTGTCCATTTTATTCTAATTTAATACTATGTAAACAGTATGTTTTATTCTTTCTTAAACACTTTTACCTTTTAATAAATATATTTCTCACTTTAAGATTCCATTATGTCTTCCTAAGACACAACTTGATGCCTGAGAAATGCTGGTACTGAATTCCTGCTCGGTGTGTGTTTAATTACTATGAGATTGTGTTGAGCTTGAGCTACAGGAATAATTCCTTTTCATTTTCCCAAATATAAATTGCCTTATACTAGTGAATATGCCTTTTTATCTAAACCATCCAGGTCAACACAGAGATTTCAATTCTCTCTCCTTGCTCTGCTTATTATATAAATCATTGGTCAGCACTTTGTCACTAACTATGCTTTATAATAAACCACTTAATCTTCATGAATCTCAATCATCTCAAAAATGAAAAATAAATAGGTCATTACTTTGTTTTGTATCTTGTAGAACTATTTTTAGGAACTATATAAATTAATGTCCTTTGCAATAATTTTAAGTATTAAATTTAAATTTCCAAAATATTAGAGTACCAATTGTTCTATTTACACTATAGGAAGCCATGATTAGTAGTGGCAATTGCACTTGTTCCTAACTCATAGGATCAGCATCTCACAATTAAGTTGTCTGAAATCACATGGTTAAAAGTTTTAAATAGAACTATTTAAATATATCTTTTCATGGACAGGGAAATATTCACGTTTGTTTGTTTCTTAGAGACTGCACTGTAGAAAGTATTTAGTAAATATTTGCTAAATCTAAAAAAATCACCTCAGTTTTATAAAATTTTGGAAATATATGTGACATACTATATAAAACACTGACAATATTTTTCAAGTTTAAAGGTATAGAAATTTAACATCAATGTAGTTTGTTTGATTATCCTGATATTTTGATGATAAAAGTTGAACAATTTTTGATAACTTCCAAAATTTATCCTGTACATAAATCCAGCATAATTATTTATGATATATTATACATTCTTTAATATTGGTCATCAGGCTTCAATACAAGCTTAGAAAAGTTAAAATTTTCAATATTTAAAATGCTTTATAAGTAACATTGATAAAATACTTAAGAAGTCATTGTGCTTATGATATCTTGCAGGTAACTAAAAAACTCATGTGTGTGTTTTTTAAGTTTATCTTTATTATTTTAATTCTTTTTTGTTTAAAGTATTACATATGTCTCCTCCCCCCCACCCATTGACCTCTCCTTGGCCATTCCCATGCCCCAGTACATGGCCTCACACCCTACTGTGTGTGTCCATGGGTTATGTTTATATGCTTGCATTACTTCACTTAGCATAATGCTCTCCAGGTCCATCCATGCTGTTGCAAATGGTAAGAATTCCTTTTTTTTTTTCTTTATGTATTAAGGTATTTATATGTGTCCTATTGCCCCCACACACACACTCATGTCCTCACCCACCTGGTGTCTATGTCCATTGGTTAGGCTTATATGCATGCATACAAATCCTCTGGTTGATCTTTCCCCCTTACCCCCACCCTCCCCAACTTCCCTCTGGGGTTTGATGATCTGATCGATGCTTCTCTGTCTCTGGATCTGTTTTTGTTCATCAGTTTATGTTGTTCATTATATTCCACAAATGAGTGAGATCATGTGATTTATCTTTCTCCGACTGGCTTATTTCACTTAGCATAATGCTCTCCAGTTCCATCCATGCTGTTGCAAATGGTAAGAATTCCTTTTTTATTTTTTTCTTACTGCAGTGTGATATTCCATTGTGTATGTAGATGTACCACGGTTTTTTTAAATCAATTTATCTGCTGATGACCAACTTAGGCTGTTTCCAAATCTTAGCTATGGTGAACTGTGCTGCTATGAAGATAAGGGTGCATATATCCTTTCTGATTGGTGTTTCAAGTTTCTTGGGATATATTCCTAGAAGTGGGATCACTGGGTCAAATGGAAGTTTAATTTTTTGAGGAAACTCCATACTGTTCTCCACAGTGGCTGCACCAGTCTGCATTCCCACCAGCAGTGCACGAGGGTTCCCTTTTCTCCTCATCCTCGCCAACACTTGTCGTTTGTTGATTTGTTGATGATAGCCATTCTGACAGGTGTGAGATGGAACCTCATTGTTGTTTTGATTTGCATCTCTTGAATGATTAGTGACTTTGAGCATGTTTTCATATGTCTCTTGGCCTTCTCTATGTCCTCTTTCAAAAAGTATCTATTTACGTCCTTTGCCCATTTTTTGATTGGATTGTTTATCTTCATTTTATTAAGTTGTATGAGTTTCCTATAAATTTTGGAGATTAAACCCCTGTCAGATATAACATTGACACATATATTCTTTCATGGAGTGGCTTTTCTAATTGTTTTGTTGATGGTTTCTTTTGCTGTGCAGATGCTTTTTATTTTGATGTTTTAACATTATTACAGATGTCCCTCCTTTCCCCCACTGACCACTTCTAGCTTGTCCCCACCCAAAAAAACTCAAGTCTTGACCCATCTTGAACCTCATCCATCTTGGAGTAGTCTAAGGATCATTGGTTAGCCATTGGTATATCAAATGATAATCAGGCAAATAGGCTATTTTTGAGAAAAAAATTTATTCATTGATAGTTTTAAAATTTGCCATTAAAGATAATTGGTAAATTCTTAAAGGTTGTGTCTGAGATAAAAATAGTGTGTAGGTTAATATTAACAGGATGTGGTCCATTTCACTAAACCATTCCCATGTTATTAGCACACATTGAATATGTTTGATGTTTCTTTTTGGTAGTTTTCTATAATGTGGCTTTATTTTTTCAACTTACAGAAATGGATCAATGGTTTAATATTGGCCCACAAAAGTCTGAAAATAAGTATGCAAATTGTAAAATAAGTAGAACAATTTACAAATGCAAATTATAAGCCGAATCCTTCTGAAGATTTCTATTTGCTGAGACAAAAAAAAAATCTGTATGAGTATTTTCACAAGCATCACCCCAATAAGAAATGAGGAAAAGTAAAGTTGTATTTAGAAAACTTGATAAAATTTTATGTATTTATATTCTGCTCCCTAATAGGTTATCAATTAAGAAACTATGCCACATGTTGTCATAAAATCAGCAAAGATTTCACATAATTTTCAAACCAAAAGATTGAATTTACTAGCAAAAAATACTATAAATTTTCTGAAATAACCTTTAAATAATATTTTCCAATATAAAAATAATGAATTCTATCTTTTCATGTGGAGACAAAGTTAAAGTTACTGTAGCATTTTTTGCTTTGCAGCAATTCCAGCTATTTTTAAAGTTCCCTAACCATAATGATACTGAAGTTATATACATGGAGTGTAGTAGAACATCATTGTGGTATCTATACTAATAAAAGGGAAATATGCTAATTAGACCAGGAGACAGGACATCTTCCTACTGTCCGACTTCCTTCTGGACAAAGACACGGTGGTGGGGGCCAAGGCAGAGGTGGTTAGGGGCGATCAGGCCAGCAGGGGAGGGCAGTTGGGGGCCATGAGACCGGCATGGGAGGGCAGTTGGGGGCCATGAGGCAGGCAAGGGAGGGCAGTTGGGGGCCATGAGGCCAGCAGGGGAGTGGTTAGGCAATGATCAAGCCAGTAGGCAGGAAAGTGTTTAGGAGCCAGCAGTCCCGGATTGCGAGAATTATGTCCGACTGCTGGACATCCCCCAAGGGGTCCCGGATTAGAGAGGGTGCAGGCCAGACTGAGGGACCCCCCATGCACAAATTTAGTGCACTGGGCCTCTAGTGTTATATAATAAACAAGTACATCAAATGTCATAAAGTTGCTACTACACATACTTACCAGGCTATATTTTGCTTTTCAGTTTATATGAACATAAACTGATGAAAAAAAAACAGATCCAGAGACAGAGAAGCATCGATCAAACTGTCAAACTTAAGAGGGAAGGTAGGGAAGGGAGAGGATAAGGGAGAGAGATCAATCAAAAGACTTGTATGCATGCATATAAGCCTAACCAATGGACACAGACACCAGGGGGTGAAGACATGAGTGGAGGGTGGGAGGGCAATGGGGGGAATAAGGACACATATGTAATACCTTAATCAGTAAAGAAAAAAATTAAATCACACAAAAAGAACATATATGTATATACTAGATATGTCATGATTTTTGCACAAATCAGCTCTTGTGATTTTTTTTTGAAACCTGAGAAAATAATTAACAACTCTTGATTCTATTAACTGCAATTTTATTTATTTTTGCACATCCTTAGTTTGTTGATTATGTTTTGTACATTCCAGTAACTGATTAAATGTCGTACATAGATAGTCAAAATGCATTAGTTCTTGTAATATGGCTGATTGGCCTATTCTTTTAAAAAAGAGCTTCTTTTCATCTTCATACTGGGTTTCATCCAATGTACCCCAGAAATGAGATAACATCATATAACTTAAAGAACTTAAAGGTTAGTTGGTTGAAAGGACTACTTATTTGAAATTACTGATATGATACTTCTGTGCAAAAGATGATTATCTAGTGTCAGAAAATTTCAGGTTTTAAATCTTTCACTTATTTAAGAGATGATACCTTCCATTATCAGTCATTTGTAAGTTTTAGAAGCCTTATTATGTTTTGAATTAATTAAACTTACCTATAAAAATCCAGAACTTCCACTAATGTTTCTTGACCACACACAGGGCATCTATATTTCTCACTTTATGTATTTTAAAGTAGCAACTGGAATCCTTCTAAAATTGTCTTTATCCAGAGTACAGGAGACCCTCAATTTATACAATTTGTAATATATACCAGTTACCAAGTTTATTTAAATAACACCAATCCCCTAACAACAAGGTTCAAATTTCAGCCACAATGATGTATTAACATTGAGAAATTGCATAAACAACCAACTTTGCTGCTAACTCTTCAGTCCACATATCATTTTGTAAACTACAGATGCACACCATGATTTCCCATCCGTCACATTACTAATTTCAGTCTGTTGGCGATCGGTCACTGTGCATCTGTTATTTGATACATGCACAGATAGCAATACATGCAGTTTTGTGGCCTCCTTTTATCCCAGTGAAAACTAAGGTGGTGTTTCACAAAAATAAATAATTAATAGAGGGAGGGGGGCAGCAAAGCTAAAAGTGCAGCAATGAAACAAAATGTCAGAATGCTGAGAGTAAAATTTGAATCAAATGTAAATCGAGCTATAGAAGAAATCAATGACCATGCAAATGCTGACACTGCCACTGTCTGAGAGACTCTAAATTTGTAGCCAGATAATTTTAATTAAGGCAAAATTATCTATAACTGAAAAAGTGGTTGCAGTGAAAGGATGAAGATTCACCAGAGGCAATGACAGAGGCAAACACTTTACATAAAAAGAAGCCCTGTAGATAGTTCACAACATGGAAAGTGCAAAGGATAAATGTTGGAAGAGATTCCAAATTTATGTTTGACAAGAAGGCAAACACATCAAGTTGTATAAATTACTCATCTTTTCTTTTTTACAAAGAAATAAGAAACTTTAATCCCCAGTGTCACTAATGATTTATATTTCAGTGTACAAAATAAATATTCATTTTGTTGCATTTTAAATTTTTTCTATAATAAGGATTGAGAGTACCAGAGTTCTTATTGTTTGACAAAAATTTTATTTTATTTATTGGTAAGCCATTTGTTAATAAAATTATAGAGGTTTCAAGTGTACAATTCTGTAATACTAGAGGCCCAGTGCATGAAATTGTGCAAGAGAGGGGGTCCCCTCAGCCCAGCCTGCACCCTCTCTAATCTGAAACCCCTTGGGCGATGTCTGACTGCCTGTTTAGGCAGGGATCGGGCCTAAACAGGCAGTCAGACATCTCTCTTACAATCCTGGACAGCTTGCTCCTAATCGCTCACCTGCCTGCCTGGTCGCCCCTAAGTGCCTCCCTCTGCTGGCGTGGTTGCCCCCAACTGCCCCCCCATTGGCCTAGTTGCCCCCAACTGCACCCCCCACTGGACTGGTTGCCCCTAACTGCACCCCCGCCAATCTGGTCACCCCCAACTGCCCCTCCTGCTGGCTTGGTTGCCCCCAACTGCCCCTTTCCAGCCTAGTTGCCCTCATTGCTTCCCCACTGGCCTGGTCACCCCACACAGCCTGCTGTTCAGTTGTTTGGTCATCCCTCACTAACTCCCTTGCCATCCTGGTCGTAGGCAGCCATCTTGTGAGAGTGTGAGGGTTAATTTGCATATTACCTCTTTATCATATAGGACTAGAGGCCCAGTACACAAAAATTTGTGCACTTGGGGGGTCCCTCAGCTCAGCCTGTGCCCTCTCGCAGTCTGAGACCCTCGGAGAATGTCCATCTGCTGGCTTAGGCCTGCTCCCCAGGGAATCAGGCCTAAGCTGGCAGTCAGACATCCCTCTGGCAACCTGGGAGCCCTCAGGGGATGTCCACTTGCCAGTGGGGAGCAGGCCTAAGCTGCAGTCAGCCATCCTTAGCGCTGCTGAGGAGGCAGGAGAGGCTCCCACCACCACCACTGTACTGGCAGCCATCAACCTGGCTTGTGGCTGAACAGAGCTCCCCCTGTGGGAGCGCACTGACCACCAGGGGGAAGCTCCTATATTAAGCGTCTGCCCCTGGTGGTCAGTGTGTGTCACAGTGACCAGTCATTCCCAGTCGTTCTGCTATTAGGGTCAATTTGCATATTACCCTTTTATTATATAGGATAGAGGCCTGGTGCATGGGTGGGGGCCAGCTGGTTTGCCCTGAAGGGTGTCCCAGATCAGGGTGGGGGTCCCGCTTGGGTGCCTGGCCAGCCTGGGTGAGGGGCTGAGGGTCGTTTTCAGGCTGCCCAAAACCCCTTCAGGGTGGGGGGGTCCCCTGGGGTGCCTGGGCAGCCTGGGTGAGGGGCTAAGGGCCATTTTTAGTCTGGCCACGCTCCCCGGCGACCCAAGCTCCCAACCTCTCCTTTTTTTCTTTTTTTTCTTTTTTTCTGGGATTTATTTATCTTCTATAATTGAAACTTTGTAGCCTTGAGTGGAGGCCATGGCCAGTAGGAAGCAGGTATCTGAGATTTATTTAGTTTCTATAATTGAAACTTTTTAGCCTTGAGCATAGCCCAAGGCGGCCAGGTCAGGAGGAATCTTGGCTTCCTCCACCACCGGGGGCAACTCAAGCCTCCTGCTCACTCCAGCTTCGTGGCCGCCGCCATCTTAGTTGGGCTAATTTGCATACTCACTCCTGATGGGCTCATGGGTGTGGCTCGTGGGCGTGGCTTTGGCATAGCAGAGGGACTGTTAATTTGCATGTTTCTCTTTTATTACATAGGATATCATCTGTATATTATATTGTGGATTCACTACCCTAAGTCAGGTCTCCCTCTGTCATCACTTATCCCTCCTTTACCCTTTATTACCTCCCACCACCCCCATTTCTCTCTGATAATCACCATATTTTTTTTCTGTGTCTCTGAGGGTTTTTGGGTTTTTTTTGCTTAATTCCTTCACCTTTTTTTATCCAGCTCCCCAGCCACCTCCCCTCTGAAAGCTGTCAGTCTGCTCTCCATATCTATTATTCTGTTTCTCTTTTGTTTGTTTATTTTGTTCATTAGATTCCACATGTAAGTGAAATTATATGGTATTTATCTACCTCTGACTTATTTCACTGAGTCTAATATCCCCCAGGTCTATCCATGATGATGCAAAAAGTAAGATTTTCTTCATTTTATGGTGGAGTAGTATTCCATTGTATAAATGTACCATACCTTTTTTATCCATTCATTCACCAAAGGGCCCTTAGACTGCTACCAAATCTTGGCTATTGTAAATAATGCTGCAATGAACATAGGGGTATACATATTCTTTTGAATTAGTGTTTTGTGTTTCCTTGGATATATTTCCAGAAGTGGAATCTATATATATCTATATATCTATATAGTGTTTTGTGTTTCCTTGGATATATTTCCAGAAGTGGAATTACTGGGTCATAAGGCAGTTCCATTTTTAATTTTTTGAGGAAACTTAATACTGTTTTTCACAGTGGCTGCACTAGTCTGCATTCCCACCAACATGAGGGTTCTCTTTACAACATTCATTATTTAATTTACTATTCAAAAATAATTCATGGTTATACTGTTTCTGATATCCTTAGAGATAATGTATTATATCTCTATTTCCTTATTTTACTTGTACTGTACAATAAACACTATTTTCTAATTTCCACTGTGATGAGAACACAATGTGAAATGAGAATTCAATAAAATGACCTTTTCAGTGTATTG
Organism: Myotis lucifugus; assembly: GCF_000147115.1. Classification (NCBI taxonomy): domain Eukaryota; kingdom Metazoa; phylum Chordata; class Mammalia; order Chiroptera; family Vespertilionidae; genus Myotis; species Myotis lucifugus. Next base: position 2,162,717 of record NW_005871222.1, read on the forward strand.
TTGAATCCAGTTTGGTAATATTTTGTTGAATATTTTAGCATCTTTGTTCATCAGGGATAGTAGCCTATAATCTTTTTTTGTAGTATCTCTGTCTGGTTTTAGAATTAATATAATGCTCAGTTTGTAAAATGAACTTAGGTGTGTTCCCTACTCTTGAGTTTTTTGGAATAGCTTGAGAAGGATAGGTGATAGTTCTTTGAATGTTTGCTAAAATTCACCTTAAAGCCATCCAGTCCATGACTTTTCGTTGGGTTTTTGTTTACTACTATTACTGCTTCAATTTCACTAGCTATAATCTGTATATTTAGATATTCTTATTCTGCCTGGTTCAGTTTTGGAAGATTGTATGTTTCTAAGAATTTAATCATTTTTTATACATTGTTCAATTTTTTGGCATATAAATATTCATAATATTTTCTTATAATCCTTTATATTTTTTTCTTTTTGGTGTCAATTGTTCTCTTTCATTTCTGATTTTATTTATTGGGTCTTTTTTTCCTTTATTTTTCATGAATCTGGTTAATGGTTGGTCAATCTTGTTTATCTTTTCAAAGTGCCAACTTTTGGTTTCATTTACCTTTTGTATTGTTTTTTTTAGACTCTATGTTGTTTATTTCTCCTCTAATTTTTATTATTCCCTTCCTTTTATTCATTTGGGCTTTGTTTGTTGTTTTCCAGCTCCTTTAAGTGTAAAATTAGACTGGTGTTTGTTTGTTTATTTACAGTTTTTTCTTGTTTCCTGAGGTACAATTGGAAAATGGTCTCTGGCCTAGCACCACAGAACTCAGTCTGTTCCAGCTTCTGCTGGCAGCCCAGGTTCCATTAGGCGGGCCTGCTGGGAGTAGGGATGGTGGGGCTAGTGGATTTTATGTGAGGGGAAGGTGCTGGTCAGGTTCGGGTTAAGGTGATGGTATTGGCCTTTGAACCAGAGCCACACAACTCAAGTCTGTCTTAGATTCTGCCAAGATCTTTTGGGGAGTAAGCGCTTGGCAGGGTGAGGCCCCCAGGAGTTGGGCTGGTAGATAAGAGGGGACTACTGTATTAGTTTTCCCATACAAGTGAAAATGCATTTTTGTCTTCTCTTTTATACCTTTGACTCTTAAGAATGCTTTAGAATCTTACACATTTTTGGTGAAACAGTTATTTCAAATTTATTTGTAGTTTCCTCTTTTTAGAACTTAAGAGGCAACAGAGGATGTATCTGGGGTCAGCGTGAGATACATTATCATATACTCAAATTAATCCCTGCTTGTCATACCTAGGACATGTCAGACCTAGTGCTATAGTACCCATATTCTGAGCCTTTCTCTCTCTTCCCTGCATAATGCTTTTCAAAGAAGCAACTTAATTTATGATGCAAATATTTTCCAAAGAGACACACACAACTAGTTCTTTAGATTCCCAGACATGTTGAGAATCTAAAAAATCTCTGGTTAAGTTCAGACTTGAACTGTACATTAAAAGTTGAACTATTTGGTTTTGATCTGTCAAAAATTGCACCAGACAATATTAAACAAGCAGGAATCCTTTATTAAAGAATACTGCAAAAGGGGAGGGAGATTTAACTCTGAAGAAACAAAAGACAGGAGGGTTTTTAAGCATTGGAGTAAGCTTGTGTAAAGGTAGTGGAGGGCATTAAAAAGGAGGCTGGCCAAAATAATTAGGTCTTCTCTGTTTTCCAACTTTTCCTTATTGAAGTTAGTTTTCTACATTCCCATGGGGACTAAAAGATAGGAACACTACCTTTCTTGATAATCACACTTTAAAGACATGACCCTCAGGTCCTTGAGACATTCTTGAGTTGTGAAAAATAACAAGATGCTAGGAGAAGATTTACATCCCAAAGGGGCAGAAAAAGAATTTATAATAGCAAGTTTCTAAAGCAAATGCTCTAAGCAAAGGGCAGACATATAGACAGAAATAAACCTGTCTAAAGTTTAGTCATGCTGAGAGGAACATTAGGCTGTCTCACTCACAGATAGTATCCTGAAGTTCCACATTTCATTATACCAAAGCAACCTAAGAGAGGTCATGAATACATATTCAAAGAAAAATAATAATGATGGTGATAATGACAGCAAAGCTGCTCTTCTGATTTTTCTATCAAGCACTGTGATAAGCTCTTTATATGATATCTTAATTAATTATTTAAAATACACCATTAAGTGATCATCTTATTCATTTTCCAATAAAAATTCTGAGTTTTAATAAGTTACTCAAGTTCACAAAAATAGTAAGTGGCAGATTCAAAATGTAAACCCAGTGTTTTTGCTATGAGAGGTAAAAATAATATGCATTACCAACTGAAAGTTAGCCATACATACCTAGTCCTGGAAAACAAAGCTAAATCAAAAGAAGCTACAAGGGTTATCAGGGGTCCTCAAACTTTTTAAACAGGGGGCCAGTTCACTGTCCCTCAGACCATTGGAGGGCCGGACTACAGTTTAAAAAAAACACTAGTCGGCTGCTAAGCAATAGACAGCGGTGGCAAAAACACCCGGTGGGCCAGATAAATGTTTTCGGTGGGTCACATGTGGCCCGCGGGCCATAGTTTGAAGACCCCTGGATTAAATTGAAGTTTATAAAATCTAAGTCAATTGGTGTTCTAACTTTACAATTTATGTCATATTAAATTGCCCCCCAACTTTCCCCCCCCCCAGCTGGCCTGGTTGCTCCCAACTGCTCCCCTCTTCTGGCCTGTGGTATTGGGCCTAAACCTGCAGTTAGACATCCCTCTCGCAATCTGGGACCGCTGCCTCCTAACTGCTCACCTGTCTGCCTGCCTGATCGCCCCTAACTGCCTTACCCTCCCGGCCTGGTTGTCTCCAACTGCCCTCAGCTGCTGGCCTGATATCGCCCCAATTGCCCTCCCTTGCAGGCCTGATCACGCCCCCAACTGCCCTCTGCTGGCCAATTTGGTTCTGATTGGTCGGTTTCAATGCCAGTCAGCATCAAAAGCTCCACCTGCTAGTCAGCCATTGGCTCCCCACAGCACCCAGATTTGGTTCTGATTGGTCAGCGTCTATGCCAGTCAGCGTCAAAAGCTCCACCTCCTAGGCAGCCATTGGTTCTTCACAGCACCCAGATTTGGTTCTGATTGGTCGGTTCCTATGCCAATCAACGTCAAAAGCTCCGCCTCCTAGGCAGTCATTGGTTCTTTACAGCACCCACATTTGGTTCTGATTTGTCAGTTCCTAGGCCAATCAGCGTCTCTGGGCCTATTAAGGGGGCCTGATCATAAAGGCGGGGCTGATCAGCAGCCCCTGTGGAACCCTGGAGAGAAATGGAGGCACGGTGCTGGCCAGACTAGCAGAGAAAGAAAGAGGCAAGTGCTGACCAAAAGCTGCCACAGAGGGAATGGATCAGTCCCTGCTTCTCTCTTCAGGCCTCTCTCTGGCCCTGATTCACAGCCCCCTCAGCAGTCAGTGCTGGGGCACCATGCCTGCAGTGGAAGCAGCCATAGCAACCCAGCGCTGAATGCAGGACTGACTTCCAGTTGGTCGAGCCTCAGTTCTTACTGGATGTTAAGGCCCATGGTTTTTATATATATACTAGTAGCCAGGTGCACGAAATTTGTGCACATTAAAAGGGAATTAATTAGCGGAAATATTTTAATATTGCTATTTGCCCTTTCTCTATAATATAAGTGTGAGAGATGAAAGGAAATTAATAAAATGTATATTAAAATAATATATAAATGTATTAATAGATAAACAGTAACAAAAGGATATAACAACAACAGAGGCATGATATAAAAACAACAAAAACATGATATAAAAACAACAGTGATGCAAACAATGACTGATAAAGTAATTCAACTTATTCTAATATCTCCCTGTATACCACATTAAGAGTGAAAACACTTTCAGAGTGCTTGACTAATTTCCCTTGTGATGAAGTATTTGGAACTTTAATGTCACATGCTCTTCGAACTCAAGAGAAAGCAACATATAACTGACCATGTGCAAAAACGGGTTCAGGTAGGAACATGCCTACTCTGTCTAGAGTTTGTCCTTGTGATTTATCAATAGTCATCACAAATGCTGGCATCACGGGAAACCGTCGTCGAATCAATTTAAATGGGAGGCCAGTGTCAGATGGGGACAAATCAATTCTTGGAATCAGAACAGCCTCTCCCTCTGCAGATCCTGTTAATACTTCAGCTTAGATGTTAGGTCATAATCTTTTGATAATAAATCTGGTACCATTACAAAGACCCCATTTACTATTGAGATTTCTCAATAGCATGATGCTTGCACCCATTTTCAATTTTAATTTATGACATGGCATTCCTGAAAGAGTAATAATATTAAGAAATTTGATGGGAAAATTTTCCTTTTCAGCATCATCTGTTGAATCAATGGAATCATCACTCAAATATGTGTGAAAATCTCCATCAAGTATATCCAAATCTTCTTCATTTACTTTTTGAACGTGCTCATTTTATGGACAAAGAATTTCACGTTTAGATATATTTTTAATATTATCTATAGATATAGTATTTCAAAAGGTAGCTTCAATAATAGATCCATTACAAATCATTTCACAGGGGAATTCAATAATATCCATTCCTAAATGAAAACTGCTATCAAGTTTGCCATCTCCAAATTTTACTAACCATACTGTGTGAATTGGAGACATTTTATCTTGGTAACTGCAGACAGCAAAGGTGTGTGAACAGGCCTTCGGCTTCCATATCCCATATGATGCAGTGTATGGCTAATTTGCCTACAAACGTCAGGTGGTCATAATAATCTGGCCACTCAGTGTGTATATATATATATATATATCTATATATCTATACATCTATACATCTATATATCTATATATCTATATATCTATATATCTATATATCTATATATCTATATGGCTAGATAGATTGATAGGTAGATAGAATCAATGAATGACCAACCAGTGGAAAATGTATGACTTAATGAGACAGTGGTCTGTCTAGGTTATATCTATAGGAATGAAAGAGGATCTAACAGCCTTTTTTGTCAGTTTTTCCACACTCACATACTACTTTTAATTCTCTAGATTTTAATAATTTGATATTGAGGACATTTAAAAATATGAAGATAAGCATAAATAATAAAAAATGCATTCTATAGGAACAAACAGTATGAATTTTTATTAGACCATAAATAAATACAGATGTGATATAGTATCAAAAATATTTCTGTAATCTTAGGATGTGCAATCAAACAGTAGTGTTTATAATAAAACAAAATAAATGCAGATTTGAAAGATGGGAGTGAGAGGCATTACATAATTAACTGTTTTAAAATATTTAAATATTTGTCATATAAAAGAAACTGCATTTATGTATGGGTCTACAATGTAAGAAGCAAGAGTAAATATATAAACTGAAGAATTTCTAATATTTATTAAAATCAAAGACTTCAAAAATTGCTTCATTATCTACAGTAGAAATAATTGTCTTGATAGTCAGAAACTTCTCCATTATTGAAAGTATTCATGCGAGAATTTGACTATAGGATTATAGGATAGAATGAAGAATAGAATATACACTCTAAATTTATGCTTTGGTTATTCTGTGATTCTATAATGTGTCACTTCAGTATCAAAGGGCTTGTGGTATATTTTGTTCTCTCCTGGGATATATCAAGCAAGTTAACACTGAACAATTCAAATGTACTGTAAGCAGGAAAAGATTGGGCCTGTGAAAGAGGGTAAAAGTAAATTGTTGTAGATACTAGAAACACTTACATTAAAGTAGAGGAGATTAGAGCATGGTATTCAATATAAAAAAAAAAGGACCTTCTCCCTAGACAGGAAATAAAGCTTAAAATACAATACTACAGAAGCAACAATTAGAAGGAACTTTAAAATCCAGCTTTAAAAAGGAAACTGTATAATTACAAGATTTGTTTATGTTTATTTTTTGAGAGAATGATATTACATGTGAAATATCAATTTACTCTTCCTTGGGATATTTAAAAGAAAGAATGAGTAGAATTTTGTAACACTTCTGCAATTTGGTAGAATATTACCGTGGAGAACATGTAACTCTGCTCTAATATCAAGATTAAATTTTTACAGTCTTTTATATTATAGAAATAGATATGTTTCAGACATTCTTTATGCTGGATAAGAGATTTCCTATGTCTAATGATTTTTCAAAACACCATCTGCCTTAAGACTCTGCTACAGTGTATCCAATGATATATTGAAGTAGATATTAGTATGCCACCTGGCTTGTGTAGTGTTTGAATGAACTCTCCAGTACTTTATTATGAGGCAAACACAATGGTCTAGTTGTGTCAGACAGCAACAATCCATTATGTTAGTAAATGTGAAATGGCTCTTATACCTTCTGCTCTTATTCAACAGAAGAAAACAAAACAAAAATGATTCTCGTTAGTTCACTGGATCAATAAAGTGAAAAGACCACTTGTAGATTCATGTACTAGTATCCTATTATTTGTTTTCTCCTTTCAATATTTTAATTCATGCAAGGTATTAAATGAAATGGATTGAATATTCTTTTGAGTTTGTATAGTCTAATAAATTAATGATTATTTTAATATTCTCTTTAGTTTAATAATTATAATTTATTAAAATTATTTATTTGTTCATATTATCAAACCCAATTAAATTATTTTAAATAATTTAATTTTTTAATGTGAGTAGGTTAGTAGTGATGTATTATGTAATACATTTAAAAAAATAAATAACCTGGCAATGCTTTTTAAAGAATTAATATACACATATATGTATTTATTACTTTTCTTAAAACATTTTTTAAACATGCTTTTTATAGATTATACAGAAAGGAAGAGAGAGAGTGATGTGAGAGAGCAACATCGATCAGTTGCCTCCCACAAGCACCTTGACCAGGAATCAAACCTGCAACCTGTGTATGTGCCCTGACTGGCAATCGAACCTGCCACCTTTTGGTATATGGGATGACGCTACAACCAACTGAGCCACTCCGGACTGGGCTTCTTTACTTTTCTAGAGGTTGCAAAGTCATGTGTCCTTTCATAATGATTGAAAAATAGAAATAATCTTAATGTGAAGGTACTGTGGTCTGAAATGTTATATTTTGATGAAAATATCTGTTACATCTTCAACTTATGCCTTTGACACTTTGTCACTGTAGAACAGATATGCCAATTAAAAGAAAAACTTGAGAAAATTTTAATGTAGAGTGTTAACAGTGATAAAATTGCCCTTTTGAACCCTTTGAAAGTTATAATCACCATATTCACTCTTTGAATTTTGTCTTTGATAGCATTGCACAGAAGTTAATGAAATAGTCACAATTATTATAGCTAGCTTTTATTAAGTAGTTATTATGTGACAGTTCCTATACATAGCACTTTACATATATTATCAAATTTTAGGAGTAAATTTAAAAATAAATTATTTACTTCATCGCTTAACCCCTCCCCTGTCCCTGCTTTAGGTATGTAAATAATATCAATGTTAAGTGAAGTAAATGTAATTATTTTGCTGTTAGGTAGTAACCTTTATTGCAAATAATTCCAGCATAAAGTAAAATGGTTTATATATGAGAGGATGGTAATTAACATAAAATGATTAAGATGGGGAAAGGTAGGGAGGTAATGAGGGGCTTATATACCATGGTAAAAATGTCTGATAATGGTCCGAATAATCAAGAACTATTTTAGTATTGAAAAATGGAATTGTAGGATTACATTTTAATGAGAAAGACAGACCAAGTCCTGTAATATTACAAAGTGATAAGTGCTACGAAGAAAATAAAGCAGGTAATAGGACAGAGAGTGACAAATGGTGATGCCATTAGGCGACTTAATTTGGATATTGTAGTCAAGGAAGAATCCTTATGCAGGTGACATTTGAGCTGAAATCTTAATAATGAGAGACATTAGAGATGAGACCTAAATGTTGGGAATGAATAAGTTATCAGAAAATCTTGTGGAATGATGTTCCAAGTAGAGGTCAGGAAAAGATAAAATATACTGAGGTTGAGAATAGGTGCTGTATGTTTTTTTGTTAATATACTTTATTGATTGTTTACAGAGAGGAAGGGAGAGGAATACAAAGTTAGAAACATCGATGAGAGAGAAACATTGATGAGCTGCCTCCTGCACACCTCCTACTGGGGATGTGCCCGCAACCAAGGTACATGGCTTTGACTGGAATCGAACCTGGGACCCTTCAGTCCACAGGCTGATGCTTTATCCACTGAGCCAAACCAGTTAGGGCTATGTGCTGTATGTTTTAAGGACATTCAGATGCCCAGTGTACATGAAACAATGAAAGAGAGGGAATGTGATAAAAGATGTCTAAGATGAAAGGCCATGTCATGCATATATAGAAATCATAGGAAGTAGTCTGCTTTATATTCTATAATATCAATGAGAGTGGAAAACCTTTGACATGAGCCTCTATGTACATTGTCGACCCATCATTCAGAAAAAGTTATACAGGAAGGATAACAGATGTGAACCTGAGTAGGTGAGTAGCAGAGAAAATGATGTTGACATTGAATGTATGGAGTTTTAAGTGCCATTGGGGTGGTTACGTTGAGATTTCCTAAGGAAAAATAACATGCTCTGTCAATCTGTAACACAAGGAATGAAGGTTGAAATCTTGGAAATAAATGAGTTTAAATCAGTGAATAAATATAAAGGAATGAGGCCTGAAGATGAAACTCTCAGGGGTACAATTTTAACGGGTGTCAAGAGAAATGGAACATTGATAGTCAAAGAGATTGGAAAGGAAACTGGAGTGCGTAGAACAGAGGAATAGAGAGAAGTAAATTCCAAGAAGAGAACATGGAAGGTATCAAATTGAAATAAATTTCAAATCAGATAAGATCTAAGCATTTATTGCATTTTTAGCAATTGAGACTTTGAAACTAGGTGAGTGTTGTATCTTAGGCTGATACCAGGCATTAGTAATGTTCATAAAATACCATACATTTAGAAAACCTTCAGAATATTTCAAAGCTGATAAGAAAATCCCGAGAATTTCTGCCCTTGTTTTAACTGGAGCAGAGAGCATGGGGTGGGAATTGTGAGAGCTGCTCTCTCCCCTGGATATGTTATGAGCCTGCTCATGCATTATGTATGCCACGGAGATGATGAAAACTGAATAGATGCCAGTTTATGTTTTAAGTATTCTTAATCAATCACTCTCCTAAACTATTAATTTAAGCATCCCTCTCCCCTGCTCCCTCTATCTTTATTTCTGTAATTCTCTTGCTTCAAATTTGCTGTCAATACAAATACCTGCTACAGGCTGAATTGTGTCCCCTCAAAATCTATATGGTGAAGTCCTAACACCCAGTCACAGAGTGTGACTGTATTTGGAGAGAGTGAGCCTTTAAAGAGGTGGTTAAGTTAAAACATTTTAATAGTCATGAGGGTGTGCCCTACTCCAATCTGAATGCTTTATAAAAAGAGGAAACCGGCACACAGAGACACAGGAATGCACAAGAATAAAGAAAAGACTGTGTGAAGAGGCAGCAAGAGTGAATCCATTTGCAAGCCAGTGAGAAAGGCCTCAAAGGAAATTAATGCCATTGGCAACTTAACCTTGGACTTCAGCCTCCAGACTGTGAAAAAATAAATGTTCTTTAAGGGACCCAGTCTGTGGTCTTTGGTGATGGTAGCTCTGCAAATAACACAGGGTTCTTGTGTGACTCTTTAGAACAACATCTCAGGTCTCAGCCCACATTTCCCCCCAACATGTCTCTCTCTTTTGAAATTTCTATTCTGTATGTTCTCTTCATCCTGATAGTCTTAAAAAGAGCACTGATATTTTCAACAATGTAGATTTTAAGATTCCAATGTCATCTGAGAGCAATCATTCATAAATATTTTAGGTATTGACTTATAAAGTAAGATGAAAGTAATAATTCCATGGTGGTAAAAAACAACAACAACGTCTGTTGATGTAATGAGATGTAGTGATAGAGTGATTATGGTGCGTGACTGAAGGAACATCCAAGAAAAGGCCTGGAAAGAGGCCAAATTCAATGAAGCAAAATTGAACACAGATGAATGTAAAACTGTGAATTAAATCTAAAAACTAAATTTATAAATATGAAGTGGAGATAACAGGGCCAACAACACTCATGAAATGCCCCCCAAATTCTAACCATTTTAATTGACTATTACTAAAATATTTATAAGTGCTGTTAAGTTTGTAAAAAAGAAAATGCTGATGTAAACTTAGATGCAAGGGAAATAATTGCCTCTAGGTTGCTCATACTGAACTTATAAATTCTCTCTAGCTGGCAGAAGTAAGAGGGATATTTACCAACCTGATTAGGTCAGAAGAAAGGAGCCAGGATGTTCACTAGACCCTGTACCATTGTCTACAATGAAAGACCAGGGGAGATTGAATACAATAAAATAAAGACTGGAGAATCCTCATAATAGATATCTTAAAGTATTTAAAAACTGTCATGTTAAATTTTTTCAAAGTGGTCACAAACACATACTTGAATCAATTGTCAGAAAATGGCACATTTAAGAATTTATTATAAAATAAATTTGCTTAAAGAATAAATTGGTCTAAACAAAAAAGAATTTTTTTTTAAGAAAAGAATACATTGGTCTAATGAGTTAAGAAGTTCTATCATTAATGAGACTCAAATTTTGGCTGAGCAAACGTTGCTAATATTTTAAAAGTAGGCTCCATGATATTTGGGTGATTTAATTAAATTGCTTAATAAACCACACAGTACAGCAAGGGCAAGATAAAAGGCGCTAAGTGGTTAAAGTTCTTCAACTTTGTCTTAATTCAACATAGAAGGCTTGCTTTTATATATATACCACCCTTCTAAACATTATTATTTCACACCTTCACTTTCTCAGACTTCATTCACTACTGTACCTGTCAGGATTCAGGTAATAAAACAGAAGCTACCACTCTAGATTTTTCAAGCAGGAAAGGGATATTTTATAGGGACCCAGGTTGCAAAATTGTTGGAAGGACGACAATATTTTACAGTGGAGGGTGGTATCCAGGAGTCAGTAACTGTAGGAAACTGATACCAGCCTCGGAAAAGCAGGCGCTTGTCTGATGTCGTTGTCATCAGAACTTATGCTTTGCCTCTTCAAAAGCCCTGCTGCTTCCTGCTCTTCTCACCAGCATTGGGGGCTTCCCACTGGCAACACATTCGAAAACTTGGAAGGCAAGGAAGCCTACAAATGTAATTTCCGGGGTTATAGCATCTGTCATTCAGGAGAGATTATTACGGAGGGCAGGGAGGGTGCTGAAAGGCCAAAGAAAGCTCAGCTGATGACACAATCTCATTTACTCTGGTGAAAACTAAAGTAAGCAGACAGGAGCTAGCTCACATGACGACTCAAAACAGATCTACCTATGAACATCCTTATTCACATCTTCACTTTCTTTCCTTTTGCAATGTAACAACCACATTAGCTATAATATTAGACAAACTCCTTTGCTGCTATAGCCACCAGCCTCCCTCTTCTTTTGGAGGAAGAATGTCCCTCCCTCTGTTATACCCCTTATCCATATTTCGATGCCTCTCCACTGGATTATTATAATTTTAACATTTCTTACATTAGCACTATCCCTTTGTTACAAGAGGAAAACCCATCTGGAAATAGGTTCTTATGGGGTGGTGGGGAAAGCATGTCAGGGACACTGACATAGGAGGATCTGAGAGGTAGTGGCAGGATTTATTTGAGAGCAAAAATACAGCCAATAGAAGAAAGGACACACAGGGTCCAGATCCCCTTTGCAAGGCTGCGGTGCTCAATGAGACACAGGCTGGTTGAGGTGGTGGGTCTGCCTCAGATAAACCATGGGCAATGTCTCACACACAACCAGGTGGCTCAGCTCGGTCTCACTGTGGAAGAAGTCTAGCTCAGGCCCTCTCTCGTGCCTACCAGGCCCAATCTCTTTCCTAGATTTTCCAGAGGCTTGTGCCCTTCTCTGATTCAGTTCTATTCCCAGACTTTCCCAGGACAGTCCCTCCCCTTTATCATCACCATTTTGGTTCTTTACTGCACATTCTTTGTAGTTCTGCTTCGTCATTTGGTTTCTACTGAGCATGCACTCAGTAAAGGGAATTTCCCTTCGTGTTTTCTCCCTCTCCCCATTAATCCGGCAGAATGTTGCTGGTTGTTCCCTGAGATGACTGAAAAGTGTCTTTCCGATCTACTTGGATGTCCGAGGTGACTGTGAAACTGTCCTTTCCTAGTTAATCTGGATTAATCGGGAGTCTGGATCCCTTCTTTCCCTCCCCTTTGGTTAATATCTAACTGCCTACTGTAACATTCTGCCCTTTCTCCTCAGGAATTCTGGATCCTTGTGATCTTATATGGGTAAATGAATGGAGATACCATCTTCTGTAGCTTCTTCTAGATGTATGTGTGTGTGGGGGGGGGCCGGGGGTGGGGGGGAGGTCCTGCCTATGCCTGGGCCCAGAGATCCTTGCAGGGGAGAAGGATTCTGTAAAGTCAGGGTGAGTCTGTTTCTCTCCTTGGAAGGTAGCATATGTGGTATCCAGAGGATGACCCTGCATGACAAGTTGCTATCCTAGAGGTGACAAATTTAATAAGAAAGTTAAAAAGTCATGGTCCAAAAGTGAGAAGGAGAATTATAGCAACTAAAGAAGGTCTGATGAGAGGTAAGAACTAGGTGATAAAGGGAGGGACAAACTTCACAGTGTCCTAGATCAGTGGTTCTCAACCTTCCTAATGCCGCGACCCTTTAATACAGTTCCTCATGTTGTGGTGACCCCCAACCATAAAATTGTTTTTGTTGCTACTTCATAACTGTAATTTTGCTACTGTTATGAATCGTAATGTAAATCTCTGATATGCAGGATGTATTTTCGAACAACCCCTATGAAAGGGTCGTTCGACCCCCAAAGGGGTCGAGACCCACAAGTTGAGAACCGCTGTCCTAGATGAAGCTGGAGTAGGGGCTTTCCTGAGGAAGGTATGTCACCTGCCTGAAGCCCTCTTGTTTACCATATGCAATTCAAATTAGGCTAAGACAACATTCTAAGATCTTCCTGAAGCAGGTTTTTTCAGTCTGAATCTCTTGGGCAGGAAAATGGAAGAGTCAAAGGCTTTCCCCTACCCCAAGTCTTTTGTTTTTGAATAAACAACCCAAAAAGTAATTTCCAAAGTGGCAGAACTTTGGTGCCTTTAATCCCACCTTTTAAATAATTAAGTTTTACATTTCAGAATCGAAGTTGATAGACTGCTCCGCACTTCACAGACTCAACCATCTAGTCTTGACAACAAATCAGTTCAGCCAAACCACTGGGCATCATTTCAGGAGATGGTGAAGCAAATAGGCTTCCAAAGTGAGGCTTACATTGTGTAAACAAGCAATCAGGTATTTAATAAGGGGTGAGCCTATGGAAACCAAAAAAAAAATACAAAACAAAGGTTAATGATCAGAGCAAATTATAAACAGTTTCTGAGTCTGTAAGACTGTCAGTTGAGAAGGTTTTTATTTATTTTTTATTTTTTAAAATATATTTTATTTATTTTTTTATAGAGAGGAAGAGAGAGGGATAGAGAGTTAGAAACATCGACCAGCTGTCTCCTGCACACGCCCTACTGAGAATGTGCCCGCAACCAAGGTACATGCCCTTGACCGGAATCGAACCTGGGACCCTTCAGTCCGCAGGCTGAAGCTCTATCCACTGAGCCAAACCGGTTAGGGCAAGAAGGTTTTTAGGTGTAAGGCTGTTGCTGGAATGAAAGCAAGCAGTGACAATTTGGTATACTTTTCTTGTCTGCAGTCTGAATATCTCTGTTGGTGTGCACAACTTTAGGAAAGAAGTTTTAGTTCTCAATAATTCCAAGTCAAAGAATGGGAGAAAAATGAAACATTAGCTGGGAGGGTCGTAGCCAAATATTTAAGAAACCTAGAAAAATTCAGGATTCAGTCTGTTAATAGGTGAAAAATAAAACGTTTATTTATTTTTTACTGAACTAGAATTTAACATCCACAACTGAGCATGGCGATTTTATTGAAACATAATTTCTCCCCCTAAAAGAAGCTTCATGTTGTTGTTGTAGTTGTTAATCCTCTCCCAAGGATATTTTTCCATTGATTTTTTTTTCTTTAGAGAGAGAGTATAAGAGAGAGGGAAAGACAGAGAGAAACATCTATGTCAGAGAAACACATCAATTGGTTGCCTTCTGCACATGCCCTGACCAGAGAGCCCGGGCTGGGGAGGAGCCTGTAACCAAGGTACATGCCCTTGACTGGAATCGAACCCTAAAACCCTTTGGTCCACAGGCTGACCTTCTATCCACTGAACCAAACCAGCTAGGGCATAAGCTTCATTTTATTAAAGATTCAAATTAAGACCAATTTATTTACTGCATTAAGTCTAGTTGTAATTTGGCCCGATTATGTGCGTAAACACAAGAATAGCAATTGATCCCACAGGCTCTTTTAAAGCTGCTCTCTAGAATTGCATAAGGAATCTCGAGATTGAGCTTGAATTAGCCACTCAGGGCAAAGAAGCCAAGCCACATGGTTGCCAACAGGTTTTGCCTGCAATTCCTATAGGTTTGGGTACATTTCTCAAGTTCATTAAATTGCTTATATCAAAATCATTGAAGTTATCATTGGTTCACTTATATTTCTCATGTCTACTTCATTCCATTAGCAAATCCTATTACCTCTAGTTCCTTAAAAAATAAACAAAAAACTAGAATTAATTTAAAATTTTCCATCTCTGCTATCATCCACCTAAATCCACACCACCTTTAATTCTGGCCTGTAAATCACAATAGCTTTCTAATTTGTCTTCAGGCTTCTGCTCCTGGTGCTTATAATCTGTTCTCCACTTAAATCCCTACAACTCTACAGAGTGATTTACTTCAAACTAAGTCAGACCACTTGGCTTACTTACTTTAGATAATTCAGGGGACTTCCACTTTAATTGAAATAAGTTTCATTTTGCTCTCCCAATTTACAAAGTGTTACATAAACTATCAAGCTTGTTGTAGCTTTAGGAGCTATAGTTTGCCAATGCCAGGTTGAGATTTAAGATTTACAATAATATGCAAAATTATGTCAGATGGACTAATTTAAGGGGAGTGGTTGATATATTTTTGTCTTTTATATTTTTCAAATACATTTATTTTTATTCTTTTCATTTTATTTATCTTTTGCAATCACTACCCCAGTTTATACCATCATTTATTTTATTCTTCTGAGTACATACATTTTTTTATCTCTTCTGACATTCTTACTTAAAATTCTCACCCTTCCAAGGTACATACCAACTACTTTTATCAAAATGTGATTTCTTGCTTTTGTTGGAGAGATACTGCCTCTTCTTTTTTTAATATGTTTTTATTGATTTTTTTTTTTAGAGAGAGAGGAAGGGAGAGGGATAGAGAGATAGAAACATCGATGAGAGAGAAACATCAATTGGCTGCCTTCTGCACATCCCTTCTGGGGATCAAGCCCAGGAATCGAACCAGTGACCTCCTGGTTCATGGACCAACACTCAATCATTGAGCCACACTGTCTGGGCCAGGCTACTTCCTCTTCTTATGTGAAAAAGAAACACATTTGCTTTCTTATCGAAGTTCTAACCATGGATGACTTCAATAACTAAACCAGAAAGCTGAATTAACTTAGAAAAAATAACACTCTCTTCCTTGAACATTTGGCTCCATAAAAGAGAATGGTGATTAATATTTATTGGACTTTCATTATTTCCAATCAATTTTACTCTTTTTATCTTGTCGGCTTTTTTTCCTACTCAACTGAATAACATTATCGAAACTTTTTCAAGCTTCTCATATATCTCATCTCTTTTATTCTCACTCACTTTTGTGAGATGAGTTTTATTTCCATCATTATAAAAAAAAAAAAAGAAGCCAGCCCTAACCGGTTTGGCTCAGTGGATAGAGTGTCGGCATGGGGACTCAAGGGTCCCAGGTTCGATTCTGGTCAAGGGCATGTACCTGGGTTGCGGGCACATCCCCAGTGGGAGATGTGCAGGAGGCAGCTGATCGATGTTTCTCTCTCATCGATGTTTCTAACTCTCTATCCTTCTCCCTTTCTCTCTGTAAAAAATCAATAAAATATATATATTTTTTAAAAAGAAGCCATCAAATGAAAATTTTCTAGCCTTCTCGACACCAAACTTAAAGGCACTATTTGTGTTCATCTTTCTATCCTGACATAATTAGACAGAAGTATCCCCTCAAGGTCTAGATGCTTTCCCTGTTTTTTTTTTATTTTCTTCCTTCCCACTTACTAAACCTCATACTGTTGTTTATTTTCTCTCCATATTCAACATTTTCCTGTCTACTGGATTTTTTCCCATGTTCTCCTTTATCACATCAATACATATGTAATAGCATTAATAAATAAACAATGTATTGATCATAAAATTATAATAAATGATAAGTAATAAAACACAAATCATTCATTTGTACACATTCTTCCATCTATTCCACATATCTCTAAAAATTCCTCTCACCTTTTATATACAGTTAAGTTTCTCAGAAAAGTTTTCCAAACTCCTAATAAAACTTTATCTTCTTTAATTTACTTCCCAACATATTTCAATCTGAATTTCTTCCTTAAAGTCACCGATGACAGGATTCTGATGTGTTCAATTAATACATTTCAGTGGAAAGACTATTTTCCTAAAATCATTAGAATCTTTCTATTCTTAGAATAATCTGTTGGTAATCTATTCTCATTACCAGGCCCCACTTCCCCTGGATGGAAAATTACACTCCACATCAAAGTCAAAGCAAAGTTACTAAAAATAACATCCTGTACCTTTCTCAAGGAACCTGCAGGGTCTTTTTGTTCTTGTTCACACCAAGTGGCATCCTATTTTGCTGAAAGCTTGCATGTCAGACCGCTTAAAGCCTTGCAGTTTATTTTTCCAGAATCACTCCTACTTGTCCTTAGCATGGCTGCATCTGCAAAAGCCCTATAAATCCCCTTCCCTGTTTAATCTCTTTGAAGCAGTTTCTTTGGAGGCTGCCATCCCTGCTGAGCATCAGTTTATAAAGAGAAAACTTTGTTCTTGCAGACATTCTTGTTTCTTTCAACATGGGCTTATTTACTTACGTATTTATTTTATTTTACCTGTTTCGTTTATTCACATCATTGAACACTACTAGATACTCCTTTCTTGAAGCATTTGCTTATGGAAGAAACAATATCCCACTTTTATGTTTCCATTTTATCTCTCGTGGCTACTCTCTTGGCCTCTTTTTCCGTTTTCTCTCTTTTATCTGACTCATATTTTGTGTGTCTCTGGGTTTGGCTTTACAAATGCTATATTATCCTAAAATACCCTATCCATTTTCATAACTTCAAGTACAAGATATATCTCAGTGAACTAAAAACGTACATTCTAGTCATTCATATTGAGCATCAGACCCATATAGCTATTTTTTTTATTAAGCCTTTCTATTTCTCAAACAAATCACAGAAAATCAACATGTACAGCTTGAACTCTTACTCCCTGGCAACACACTTCCCCTCTAGTTGAGCCACTTTAGTAAATAAACTGCCCTTCCCCACCCCCCAGATTTTGCTAACAACAAGTATGACATCTGGCTCTCTCTCTGTCTGGTCTGTCAGTTTCACTCCTGTCCATTCTCTATACCACTTCTCTAGACTCTGGCACTATCATGTCTATCCAAGGGCAGAACAAAATGCTCTTTGCTGGTCTCTGTGTGACTTTCTGTTTCTTCTCATGCCAATCTTCAGACATCTTTCTCTCTTAAAATCTTCATAATGTGTCTTTGTCTGCTTATTTATTCTGAATTTCCCACAATAAACACATGACTTGATACATAGTAGGCAATCGATTATTAAAATCATGTTAAACTCCATGAAAATATGACAATGCATTTCTGAGTTCTTGAGAATGTAGGGAATTTTTTAAAATATTTAGATGCTAATGAAGGAGGTGCAATTATGGAACCAGTGAATAAAGTTCCCAGCGATCATAATATATACTGTTTACAAGGATGACTTTTGTGCTCATTTAGGAAATATAATCTGTGAGAGTAGAAAACTATATCTATGATAAGAAAATAAAGCTTTTGTTATAGATGCCATTCTCTACGTGAATGAATACAGTATTAAAAAAACAACCACTGAGAACCATGATAAAACTTGTTAAAGACTTTAGATTTCATTAAAGTCACATATGATTTTTAAAAAACAACAACAAAAGAAGAGTTTTTGCACATAAAGTTGACTTAGGGGCATTTTGGTTACATGGTCAAGCCAACAATTTCCCATTGAATCAACCCACTTTTCTTTCACCAGGAAGGGCATTGCCAGTCTATTGATAGTGAATAGCAGCAGATTAGTGGCCTGAGTTTAATGTTGGTCAAAATATATTTGCTATTTTCAGAACCGTACATTTCTTCAGCAGCTCCTACTGAAAAGCCCAACTGCCTCTGAGCAGAGAAGGGGAACAACACTCTTTCAATTCAAATAAGACCAAATGAAACCTTATCCTGCCACAAGGGAGCGCCTTGCTTTTTTGTGGATGGCATTGTATCACTTCTCTGCGTTACCCATTAATAAAGTCCCTGAACTATCAGTGAGATTATGCGTTATTTGAATACTGAGTTGTTCTCATGCATAAAACTAGGATACGGGGAGGAGGGAAAATAGTTTTTACTATGAATGCACTGAGCCACTTAAGTGGCTGTCAGGTGTCCCTCAGGTCAACAAAATCTTTTCTCAGTATCCCCTGGGAAGTTCAGAACATTCTTTTGGAAATAAAAATGTTTTTCTTCCTACTCCGACTGCATTTCTTTGAAGCCCACATACACACCTTTATTCAAAGAATGAATAATCCCCCAAATTCTCCCGGGAGTATCATCATGATGCATACTGATATAATGCAAGACAGAAGACAGATTAAAAAAAAATAGCTGGTGCAGTTAACAACAACAAAAACAGTCAAAAATGGGATAATTTAAAAAGTTTTGCTTCAGAGTATGTCTCTGTATTAATTTCACCATTAGACAGCCAAGTTTTTTAAAGAAATTTGAGGGCTAGATTAATCTTTACTGTACTTTGTAAACATCATAACCTGTACCACATTTCATCCTGACATTTCCACCATCCTATCTATGCCATTTAGCTGTTTTATGAGGCTTCATAAACTATATAAAAATAATTGGAACTAACTGGATGAGAAGAGACTGTGTTTACAGGAAGGAAAATCATGTTTTCAAACCAAATATAAAATATGCTACATTATAAAATTGATTTTTTAGCAATTCAAACCTCATGTGAATTATAATAAAACAGGGAAGATCTACCAATACTTAATCCTTTGCTGAATTTAACCATGTGCTTTTTACAGAACAATATGAAAAAAATTCTACTATGTTTGAGAATAAGTAAAGGTTGCGGAAGTGATAACAACTAACATTGACTTTATTTTTTTATTAGAAAATATTGAAAATGTCAAAAAGTTCTTTTACAAATAGCTCTTTTAGGTTTTTGCTATGTCATTTAAAATTGGCCATACACCCCAGGTTGGCCCTTTCTATCCATCTTCTCCACTTTATTTTAATCACAAAACTTACCTTAATGTGACATACTATTGTTTATTGGCTGTATCTTCAGCACTGAAAAATGTACAGGTTCTGCATTCTAAGAAAAATGACTATAAGAGTTAGAGTCATAAGGAAAACATATAAACATACTGGGACTTAACTGGGGCTTCCCAGGCCGGTTAGGTTTAGAAAACATAGTAAATTAATACATTAGTGTATAGAGAATTTTTGATCACTCCTTTTATGATAATTATATGATTTAGTTGGTAGGCTTTTGTAGGTCCATCAAAAAATCTCTTATTTTGGCAGGCAGCGTGGTTAATGAAAGTGGCGAAGGCCTGAATACTAAGAGACCAGGATTTTAGACAAACATAGAATATTAATTACTTTTGTTATTTTGGGCAAGTTACTTTATTGCCCCATCTCTTAAGTTAAGGGATATGGACTCAGTGATCTCTAATATATCCCTTACTTTCTTTGATTCTTGACTTTTTCTATTCATTTGTTCATCATTTTTCTCCTTCAATAAATATTTAGTTAGAGCATGCATCTTGTCAAAGAATTAGAAATAAGAAAGATAAAAATGTGATATATATTCAAGTGAAAAATTAACTTAAATGTAAGTAAATATATAAGATAAAGTTTAAAAATAAAACAGAATAAGGAAGTAAGGTGTGTGGAGATTACTTTAATGTGGATAATATCAGAAGACATTTCTCAGGAGGTAATGTTTGATCTGAGACTGGAATGATGAAGTAGCCAGTCATGTGAAGATTTTAGGGAAAAACATTTCAGGTTGAAAAAAACTGCAAATCCTAAATCTCTGGGGCAGAAATAAGCTTAGAATATTCAAAGAACAGGAACAAATGTATATATGGCTGATGCAGAGCACAGTAATTGTAATATGAAAGGTGGACAGAGCTGGGCCATGTTGGACTTTATACCCTAGAATAAAGAGCTTGAGATTTATTTTAAGTGTGAAGGGAAGCCATTGAACATGTTTTCATAGATGAAGAATCACTTTTGATATCTGCGGAAAAGGGATTGCCAATGAGGCAAGAGTAAAAGCAGAGAGCTTAGTTAGGTTGTTGCAATCAAATTTGAACTAGAGAGGTAACAGTGAAGAGGTGAGAAGTGATCCAATTTAGAATATATTGTATAGGCAAAATCTATAGAATTATCTGTATTATATGTGGAGTATAATGGGAAGAAAAGGTTCAAGAACAATAGAGTGTGACTTTCTGGATAGTGGTTTTAGTTCTGAGATTAGGAAAGAAGCAAGCTATGTAGGGAGGTAGTGAGGGCATTCAGAAATCATTGGCACTGTATGATAAGAAGGTGTTTCATTGCCAGCTAATAAAGTATAGGCAAGATACTTGAATAAGTCTAATGACAGTTCCTATTATACATGCATCATTATGGGACAGTTAAATAGGACATTTCCTGTCACAGTCACTAATTATTTGACCTTCTGTTTGCTTTTGTTTCTTTTCCTTTCTTTGTTTTCTTTTGTGGTACAGATTCTAATTTTTTTAAATTGTGATTTTAAACGTCTGGAACACTTTCCCTACCCTGACGGTTCTTATTGTACACACCTCTCCTCTTGGGGCTGGCTGGGAAGTCCAAAGCCAGAGGATTCTCTGGGAAATTAACTTAGTCTGCTGTTGTAAGATTTTAAGAAAAAATCCAATATGAAGGTAAATGACTCCCTCTGGGAGACACTATATTAAGTACATGGGCTCTAGTCTAGACAAAAGTCCTCTCTAACAGCCAAAAGCAACAAGGTATACCTTAGTACTGATGAGCACTAATTCTCAAGGTTACTTTGACATATGAACTTTCAAAGAATCACAGTTGACATATTCTCAAGCTCAGGTCTCAGGTGTTTGTTTGTTTCCTTTGCTTTTCAAACAAAGAATGAGTCTGAATGCTTAGGAAACCAGGAAACCCAGCCACTGGGTAGAACTACTTTGCATACGATTCAGATTATACACATCATTCAGAATTTACAACATCAGGTTAATGCCTGTGAGTGTGGTAAGTGTTGCTTGTTGTTATTTTGGGGGCGGGGGAAGCCAGAGAGACCTGCTTTAAAGGAAGGAGAGGCTCAGGACCTAATCACACCTTCTACGGAGACAAAAATTATTAGCAATGATAAGATTTAATGATGGCCTGATAACATCACTGGAAGAAAAATGAGCAAGCAAGACTTTATTACTAATAATAGTTCACACTTATATAGCATTTAATATTTTTAAGGATTTTGATATGAGTTGTGCATATATTGACTCATTTATTCCTCACAATAACCATATGAGATAAGTATTATAATTATTCTAAGTTTATAGAAGAAACTCAGGCTCAGAGAGGTTAAATAACCTTTGCACAGTTACATGGCTCCCAAGTATTATAATTGTGATTAAAACTCAGTCTGGTCCTGGCCGGTGTGGCTCAGTAGTTAAAGTGTTGGCCTGCACACCGAAGGGTCTCTGGTTTGATTCCTGGTCAAGAGCACGTACCTGGGTTGCAATGCAGGAGGCAACCAGTAGATGTGTCTCTCATATCAATGCTTCTCTCTTTCTTGTCTCTCTCTCTCTTTCTCTCCCTCCCTCCCTCCCTTTCACTCTCTCTAAAGAGGTGTGTGCCCTTGACCAGAAATCAATCTCATGACCATTTGGTCCATGGGAACAATGCTCTAACCACTGAGAAAACTGGCCAGGGCGTGACTTTGGTTTTAACAATTAATTATTTTCATGTTATTTAGTCGGTTAACAAATATATATTGAAATCTTTGTTGTAGGCTTTTGGGATTCATCAGTGAACAAAAAGATTCTCACCCTCACTAAATTTTCTAAGAGAGGGAATAGTTGAGAGGCAAGATTTGCTTATTTCCATCTTTTTCTTAAGAGATAAGAGAACAAACATCATGGACCTTACAGTGAATGCTGGATGGATCCAGGCCTGTAAGGAAAGATTTGACCAAATATGTGTCAGAATACTAAGGCATACCCATTTTATGGGCTCTGACATATCATCCCCACACCAGCAGGCAACAATTGTTCTTCAGTGCCTGCAGGAGTGAACTAAGGTTTTAATCCACTGGAAATCTATGAGGACTGCATGGAGGAGGCCATTCTCTAAAAGCATCAATGTTGTTTTATGGAAACAGATTTTTGTTATTGTTTTGCTTTCACTAACTCTTTATGGTGTTTATAGGGCATTAAGTCAGCTAAAAATTCCTACAACTTTTACTTGGTTATGCTTCAGAGGAAAAAATCATTAATGACAGTAATCTGAGACCTATTTGGAATGAAGAAAGCTACCTTTCAGCACTTCTTTGAATTTTCCCCATTTTGGGCTAAGCAGGATAAGTGGGCTGCTGAACGGTGTTATTGCATCTTCAGCTACCGAGAAAATGGATTCTGTGCTGCTCACTTTAAATAGAATACTAGGATATCAAATAATTAGACACTTTGTGTCTAGAATATCTTCCTTCTGATTTAACACAATGAGCAATTTATTGTGCAGATTAGAGGGTGGGTTCACGTAATGTTTAGCTGTTGTCTTGAAGTGATAACTTTTTCATGTGCTGGTTATTTGTCTTGTTTGGATGAGGATGCTTATTTATGAATGTTTTCCAAAGACTAGACAGAGGAAGGCGGCCCTGCGTTTTAGACAAATCAATAAAAACACACATGCATAAATAAGTGAAGCGCATCTGTCAAGCAGTTTTACTATGATCTAGTTAAGACTTTTGTTTTATCACCTTTAAAATGTTTTCAAAACATCCACGACCATTAGAATTTGATATTTGAAGTTTGCAGGTGTTTATGTTGCCGCTTGGTTGAGAAGAATAGTGTGAGATCTTAGCAGCACAAACTCAGACATTTCAGAGAGCCATTTTTAGACCTATTTTCTTCTCTACTTTTATTAGTAACCTTGCAACTCAGTATGAGATCTCCTCTGTGTAAATTGACAGTGTGCCAATGCTGTGGTGTGAAATTGTAGTATGCAACTTTGCCCCAAGGAATTTAGCAGTCTGGAGTTGAACTTTGATAAAAATGAGTGGATTATTTCTCCCCAATGGGAAAAGCTGAATGGCCTGGTGTGCAAGACATTAGATGGTGAGTCAGAAGTCGTAGCCTTGTCACTTACTTGCTGTGTGACCTTGGGCAAATCAATTAACTTCTCTGTGCCTCAGGCTCTCCATCTGTATAATGAGGACCATGATACCTACCTTAAAAGGAAGGTGAAAGGATTAATGAGGCAATGTCCGGAAAACACATTAAGCTCCATGGAAGAGAGGTGCTCTATAATTACAAGCCATTATTACTGAATTTAAAAGACAGTAAAATGGAACCATTATTTTACTTTATCTTCACCTGTAGAAGTTATTTCAACTGAAACAGTATTAGAGAGAATCTTAAGGCTGAATGGCTTATTTAAAATGCTTGAATTTTTAAAAATTTCTTTTAATTATACAACATACCGGATTTTCAATTTAATGGACCTAAGAATTAAGAGAGTTCTGTACACTGAGAGAATATAGTCACTAAATGTTGCACTTCAGATGGCCCCATATTTATTCCACTGGGTAGATAGTGATGAGCCTGTTTCATTTCTGGGAGATTATTATCTATTTGATCTTTAGAGTCTTAAAAGAGTGTTTCCGAGGCCTCCCCTACTAAGTGGCTCTAGTTTTTAGTGAAACAGGCTTTCACATTTAACTAAAGAACTTTTTGCTCAATTTAACTGCAATTTTTAAAATTCTCTATGGAAAAGAGTCATTTTACACATCACATTAAATTTATATATGCTTAAGGAAAGCTATTAGTTATATTTGTGTCTCAATGCTAAATAACTATAATTTCCCATTATTCTTCAGTGATCCATTTTGTGCAATACTGCTATCTCTTTCAACTCTGAATCTTCTTCAGTGTTTCACAGTACTTTACTAATGCACAGTCCATGCTGTGAAGAAATACAGCTTCTTCTAGTTTTGCCACCAACTAGTTGTTTGAGCTCTTTGTAAATTATCTAATCTACCAGTTAGTTAGTTTACTTATTGGCAACCTGAATAGGTGGGACCACATCACAAAGGTGGATTCCAGCACTCATATCCTACACTGATACATATTTTTTATTCTTTTCCCACTAGTTTATTGAGTGTCAATCAGGTGTTCCACACCTTTCATATGATTTGACTTATTAAATCATTTCAACAATTACCTTTTTTTATTGATAAGGGAACTGATTCAAACATGTTGCTTATAATTAAGTGTCTAGCCATTAAAGTCCTACAGCCTTGGTATTAAATATAATTAATTCAGTTGCCTAGGTTTCATTTTGTCCATGTGATCTAATAATACTTATGTCAAAGATATAATGAGGACTAAACAAGATAATATGTTATAAGCACTTAACGTATGCTTGGTATATTCAACATTTGGTAACTGGTAGTTTTCTGGTTGTGATTGTGATTGGGATTGTGGTTAATGTTACTGATTCATTATCTTATGTAATACATCTTGAAGGTAGAGCCATAATTTTGATGCAAATTTGTCCATAGCCCAAAACCAATGATTATTTAGAGTCTTTAGCTATTTTTTAAAGAGTCAAGGACAAAAATCTTGTTAGAAATAATAGATAATTTCTCAGTTCCTTTGTGCCTTTCTTCAAAGTAGCTGAGACTACATAAATCAGGAATTGGATAAAATTCCTGTTGAGAAATTTGCTCTACTCCTTATACTATATATATATATATATATTTACATATATATTTCAAAAGATATTTTTAAAAGCTTGATATTATTACTCAACAGTCAGTTGATAAAATGTATAAAGTTAATATTATTACTCAACAGTCAGTTGATAAAATGTATAAAGTTAATGACTAGAATAAACTAAATAACCAATTAATTCATTTATTTTTATCTCCAGAGTAGTATTTCAATGATTTGTTATCACCGACATTGTGCCAGGAGTATGAAGGATATAAAGCAGTGGTTCTCAACCTGTGGGTCGCGACCTCTTTGGCGGTCGAACGACCCTTTTACAGAGGTCGCCTAAGACCATCCTGCATATCAGATATTTACATTATGATTCATAACAGTAGCAACATTACAGTTATGAAGTAGCAACGAAAATAATTTTATGGTTGGGTCACAACATGAGGAACTGTATTTAAAGGGCCAGAGGTTGAGAACCACTGGAAAGTCATCCCTTTCTTACCATACTGTAAGTAATTTTTGCTGTATTCCCCCCTCTCAATTTCAATGACATATGAATTCTGATCCTTCAAAGGTGCCCCTTGAATTTTGAACAAAACTGAATTTTCTTGAGAAGTATATAGCCGAGTAGGGCAGTGATACATGTACCAATCTGACTTGGATGCAAAGTAAAAATGTTATATTTGCCATAAAGGAGGTGGAGAACATGGCTTTTCAGATTTAGCAATGGATGAGATCTCTGCCAGAATATAGAAACACAATTTTCTGTAAAAAAAAAAATAGAAAAAGAAACAATTTAAGTGCAGCCCTGAATCAGGATATGTAGGATTCAGAAATGGATAGACAAAATTTTACTCATTTTTTCCTCTGTGCATTTTTTTTTCACATTTCTGAATTCTGCCAGGTCTATGAAGTGAGCATCATTTTACAAAGGCTAAATGGAATTCAGAGAGGATAAGGCACTTGACTAGTAATGATAAAACAGGATTGGTCAGTTTCACTATCCAAAACTGTACCTTAGGTGCCTAGGGGCTAGGGATTGAGTGGGAGGCAATACAAATCAGAGAGCAGTTCACTTTGGAGAAAGTTACCAAGGTCTCTTTAATCTTACCCCATTCATAAAGGGCCAGGCTGGAAATGACTTGGCTGCTCAGATAACATAGAGCCCGATTCCCATGGTTTGCATTGTACGAATCACTGTGTGACCACAGTCTCTAGCCATCACTCCTTGCCTTATTTTCTCTCTGCAAAACAATTTATAGTCAGAGTTAGTTATAAAATCAGAGATATCTTGGCTCAATTTGTGATGATAATTTGAGATGTGTATCCATGGGCAATTTTTAAAACTTTCTTAATTTAATTTCAATATTCATATAATTTTGATAGTTTTATTTATCTTTTACTATTTTATAAAGATTTAAAATAATATACGATAAAATTTAATGAACATTCTGTCAAGCAGGAATAATACCAGTTATTATTAGCATTACTTTAAAAATTAAAATAGATAAAGTAAATAAATGATGGCAGTGTTTTGTAACAGATGAGAATTGGATACTGAGAAAAAAGTATGTTATATATAAATATATATAAATAGTAACATATAATACATTATATAATATACATTTATATAATATTTATATAGTATACATATAAGCATATAATATTTATATAATATATAATACATATAAATATATAATGTATATATAGCTATTTAGCCTCTGCACACGGTCTATGTAGCAGCTGCTTGGTAAATATTAACTCATAGTCCATACAGCTCCATATTAGTAATTCTAGAAATAAGGAAATATATATTGGATATATTGTTTTAAATATAATACTTATATAAAATCAATTTATAACTTCCACAGTTTACAGAAAACACAAATGACACCCTATAATTCTGACACATAACGATATTGTAGTGCAGCTGAAACACACAAATTCATATGTATAGAAACACATATACAACTGTTGTCACATTTCATTTAATGATTTGATTGATTTTTTACTTATCATTTTATAGTATTTATTTCTTTAGCCATTAAATTATTGTACATGACATAATCACCATAATCTAATTAAGTAGTCATCTATTCTTGAGCATTGGAGTTATTTAAACTTTTTTCTATACAAATAATGGTTTCAGGCATAAATCTTTGACTCCTTCCCTGATTATTTACTTTTTAAGGAAAAGTTGCTATTTTAAAAAGTGAAATTGCTAGACTCGAAGATATGCATATATTTTAAAGGCTATTCATACATCATTTTGGACTGTCTTTTGGAAATACTGTCCGTCTCATTAGTTAGCATTCTTCACCTTCTTTGTACTATTTGACAAAGAACTTCAGTTTTCTTTCTTTTGTTCTTTCTCTAACTGGCAGCTACTCTGGAATCTTATGTGAAACTTTTCTACTGAATGTCAAAGCTCTGAAGATCATTCACACAATTTTCTGTGTATGATGAAAGTCTGTTATTTATTAGAGCAGGAAAATGGTTTTATTTGCTTATATTCTTTATTTTCACGATATTATGAATTTAAAGTATGAGGGAAGTTTCTCTAGAATTGAGAGATTTAAACCCATCTTTCTAAATCTAGAGGGATTCGGTATGCCAAATTTAGCAAAGTATACACATTGATTTATATTCCCTTTTATTGAGCTTAGATTGAAAATATTCCTGCCACTAAAATGCCTATCAATATTAGTGCCAAAAGCCTAACATTGCTATAGGAAGAGTACTTTGCAATCTGAAACTCCTGGAACCCTCAAATCTCTTTCAGCAATAACTTAAATTTAGTCTTTTGGGATACAATTACTGTGTGTGCTTGTGTCACTCTTCTAAAATCAGCTACTTTTATCTATAGCTCTCCAAAATTAACTTTGCATTAGGAGCTAAGAAAAAAATAAGAAGAATAACACACCTACCAGTTCATTGAAAGCAAAATTATAAAAATGTGGGCATCACGCATATGTATTGCTACTTTTCAAAAAATGGATTTGTATTTTTCATTTTAGTAACTAATTGCTGTATATGTTAAAGTAATCAAGGATAGCATGAAGATATATAATGATGCTACAGAATGAATTTTATACCTCCCCACCCCCCCATGAAACCTAATCCCCCATGTGATAGTACTTGCAGGTGGGACTCTTGGGAAGTGATTAATTAGGTCATGATGGTTCTGCCCCATGAATGGCATTAGTGCCCTTAAAACTAGGTCCCAGGGAGCTCCCTTGACTCTTCCTGCATGTGAGGACACAGTGCGAACAGCAAGCTATGAACCGGGAAGTGAGCTGTCACCAGAAATCAAATCTGCTGGTGCCTTGCTGTTGGACTTCTCAGCCTACCAAACTGTGAGAAATAAATTTCTGTTGTTCATAAGCCTCTCAGTCTATGGTACTTCGTTATAGCAGCCTGAATGGATAAGGGAAGCAATACTTTCACATTTGGGGAGCAAGATTTGCTTTGATATAATTTAGTATGATAAGGAAAGTAGAATTGGATACTAAACAAAGATAAACTATGCTGGGATATTCCTAGTTTGTAGCAATGATGTTGACTTAATATTTCTGCTTTAGTTGTAAACACTGAGAGCTACATAATTTAAGAATTTATTGCATTTTATTTTCAATGAAATGGTCATGTAAGATATATTTCTTATAAGACTCTTTGACATCATTATTAACTTCTCCTATAAGAGATAACTATTACATGATAAAATTCATAATTCCTAAGTCAGGTTTACAATTCTTCTGGAGAAAAAGGCCTGTCTCTTAAAAACAAAATAACTTGATGGGCTATATGGGCATGAAAAATTAGGACAATGGGCAGGTTCATGTAGGACAGAGTTTATAAAATAGAGCTAGAGTCAAACTACTTGAAAATAATGTAAAATTGTGCATTTCCACTCCTTCCCCCACCCCCTGTTCAATATGAGACCATGTGTGGCTCAAAAGTATTAGAGAGGGAAGGAGAAGAGCCCAGCAGAGGACAGAGGTTGGAGAAACTGAGAAAGGCAAAATTCAGCTGTTATCAATGCAAAGTTGACAAGTGTGCTGTATTCAATATATAGGCACCTGTAATACCCACCACTCCTTGTTATTCAAGTAAAAGTCAGGCAAACACACTCACTGTTAATACTATTTTATAGGGAAACATTTCTAGAAGAATCCTGGGGGAGGGGTAAAACTGTGTGGAAGGGAAGTGACATACAAAAAGCTGAATCATAAATGCAGAAATTGGGAATTCAGAGACAACATGAACATGGAAACAGGCATTGAGGGTTAATGTCAGTTCTCCAAGAATCCCCATATTCACTTGGAAGGGCAGTAAGTTTCCATTAAATGCATTGGATGAAGTTGGCATAATCTTATTTAAATCCTAACCAACAATGTGACCCCAATCATATGAAAGACTCAGGGCTGATATTTGAATTTTGTCCTAAAATGATACCTTATACCAAATTTAGCCTTACAGAATATCATCATATCTGTTTCTAGCATATATGGCTTCCTACTTAGAATGTTAAAAGATATTATGTCTCTTTATAATATTAGTATTTGCTAGTTCAAAGTCTAATTTGGCTTTTGTTAATCTATTTACTTGCTTATTTCTCATTTATTAAAAATAGGGAATAAGTACATACTTTATATTAAATTATTTAACAGATAATTTGATAAATATTAAGGACTTACTAATTGCCAAAACTGTTGAAAAAATATTTAGGAAAATAGGCATGATCTCATGTCCCATAGAGAATACATTCTGCTGAGAGAGCCAAATAAGAGGAGAATAGGAAAGGCAATCATGCTATGTGACACAAAGCAAATCCATATACTATGTGTTATGGGAACATCAGATTCAGGAGGTCAGAGAAGAACTCCTTAAGTAAATTTTGCCTGAGCTGAAATCTTAATGCTGCACAAGATGTAACTGATGAGAAGCAAGAGCAGTACAAGGGGATGGAATAACAAGTAAAAAGTTGCTACTGCAGGAGGAGCAGGTAGGGCTTTCCAGAACTATAAGATATCTGCACAGCTGGAGATTTCAGTGAAAGGGGCACAAGGTATGACATACACCTGCAGTTGTAAGGAGGGTCTCATTTTATGCTGGGCCCTTCTGGCCTCTTTCAATAGTTTTGGGCTTTGTTTACTTACTAGGGGCCCAGTGCACGAATTGTGCACCTTGAAAGGAACTGTGGGACAGTGGCAGGTCATGGCCCATCCTCCATACCCCCACCTGGCCCCTCCTGCCATGGCCCCTGTCTGCCAGCAGCCCTGCTCCCACCACCGCCACTCCCACATGCTGACGGTGCCAGCCCATTAGCAGGTGCAAGTGGCAGCTGATGCCCCGATCACTCCTCAGGAGCAGAGGCAGGTGGAGAAGCCCTCAGGGGTGATTGGGACTGGCGCCAGGTGTGAGCGGGGCCAGCACCGGCAGTGGGTGCAAGCAGGGCCATCTCTGGCAGAGGGTGCAAGAGGTGGCTGCCAGCCCCAATCACCCCCCAGGAGCAGGGGGAGGTAGAGAAGCCCTGAGGGGCGATCAGGGCTGGTAACTATGGCTCGCACCCGCTGATGGCACTGAGAGAACATGGCTGGCGCCAGGTACCAGCAGCAGGTGTGAGCGCAGGGCGGGACTACATCGCGTGGGAGCAAAGAATTTTCAGTAACCACCAGAGGCTCGCCCCAATGACAGCAACCAGCGCCCCACCTTGGTCTGGCACCCCCTCTCACCTGCTCAACCATACCTACCACGACCAATACCCGCCATGTTCCATGCTCTGCTCACCTGCTGCTGATGTCCTCTGTGTTTCGTGTGTGCCCCAGGT
>NW_005871222.1:2194245-2230993 GCF_000147115.1 Myotis lucifugus
TTTTTTTCCCCTTCCCCCCCCCCCCCCCCCCCCCGTTGATCCCCTCCTCCCCACTCCCATCCCCTCCTCAGGTCTTTACCACACCATTATCTGTGTCCATGGATTATGCATATATGCATGTAAGTGCTTTGGTTAATCTCTTCCTGCCCTCCCCCTCCCCTTTCCTCTGAGAATCAGCAGTCTGTTGCGTGCTTTCATGTCTCTGAATATATTTTGTTTGTCAGTGCCTTTTGTTCACTAGATTCGACATATGAGTGGGATCATGTGATAATTGTCTTTCTCTGACTGGCTTTACAAAACAAACAGCTTTTTGCACAAACAGCAAAAGAAACCAGCATCAAAATGAAAAGTGAACCCACTCAATGGGAGAACATATTTGCCAATGATACTTCTGATAATAGGTTAATTTTTAAAATATATAAAGTACTTATACAACTCAACAAAAGGAAGACAAACAATCCAATAAAAATTGGGCAGAGGACCTAAATAAATATTTCTCCAAAGAGGACATGCAAATATCCAGGAGACATATAAAAAAGTGTCAATTGTCACTAATCATCTGAGAGATGCAAATTAAAACCACAATGAGGTACCACCTCATAACTGCCAGATGGCTACCATCAATAAATCAACAAACAACAAGTGCTGGCAAGGATGTGGATAAATAGGAACCCTAATACACTGCTGGTGAGAATGCAGACTGTTACAACCACTATGAAAACAGTGTGGAATTTCCTCAAAAAATTAAACATGGAACTGCCATTTGACCCAGTGATCCCATTTCTAAGAATATAGCCGAAGAAGCCTGAAACACCAATCAGGAAGAAAATATGCACCTCTACATTCTTAGCAGTGTTATTATAACTAAGATCTGGAAACAGCTCAAGTGCCCAACAGTAAATGAGTGGATAAAAAAGCTGTGCCATATTTACACAATAAAATACTCTGCAGCTATAAAAAAGAAAGATATCCTGCCCTTTGAGATAGTACTGAGGGACCTAGAGAGTATTATGCTAAATTTTGGCTTCATTTTAGGAGCAATTATATATTAAAGAATTTAAATGTGCCTAAAAGAGGCAGGAGAGTTGATAAGATTATATTTTAATTTCAAAGACAATCCCTATTTCTAACTGTAGAATTTAGATTGGCAGTTTGAGGAAGCAAGATCATCTAGGAGTCTATTACAGACATTCAGATAAGTTTCAAGAGTAACATGGGTTATTATGATCACTGGTGGAAATGGCTACAGTGAATAAGTTTGAGGTAAATAGCTAAACTTCAAAACAAAAGTAAATTGGATATTTGGAAGGATAGGCAAAAGAACGGGGAAGCTTAAGAATGACTTTGTGTTTCTTCCTTGCAGTACTCAATAGGTGGTAGAGTCTGTCAATAATACTGAAGCTCTGAAGAAGGACAGATATGGGAAAAAAGGTCATGGATTTAGTTATAACAGGTTGAACAACTGATGACTGTTAAATAGTTAACAGGAACTGTTAATAAGGAGTTGTATATGATAGTCTGAAATAGAAGAAAAAGTCTAGGCTAGTTGTAATGACTTCTGACATCAATTACCCAAATTTGGGCCAAACCTCATAGGTTAAGGCAGTGGTTCTCAACCTTCCTAATGCTGCGACCCTTTAATACAGTTCCTCATGTTGTGGTGACCCCCAACCATAAAATTATTTTCGTTGCTACTTCATAACTGTAATTTTGCTACTGTTATGAATCATAATGTAAATATCTGAAATACAGAATGTATTTTCGTTGTTACAAATTGAACATAATTAAAGCATAGTGATTAATCACAAAAACAATATGTAATTATATATGTGTTTTCCGATGGTCTTAGGCGACCCCTGTGAAAGGGTCATTCGACCCCCAAAGTGGTCGTGACCTACAGGTTGAGAACCGCTGGGTTAAGATACTAGTCTTCCAGGAGACTACTTTCACTTCCAATATAAGCTACAAGTGTTGTGGTTCCCAGGCCACCCTCACTTTTGAACAGCTGACTTCTAATTTGGGGGATTCCACTGTTTCTTAAGGTTTAATAATTCACTAAAACAGCTCCTATCACTCAGGAAAATGCTATATTTACCACTACAGTTTTATTATAGCAAGTGGATTCAAATCAGAACCAGCCAAAGGGAGAGCTGCATAGTGCAAGATTGGAAGAGTTCCAACAGTGAAACTTCTCTTGCCTTTCCTCCTGGAGTCAGGACACGTGACCCTCCCAGCTCACTGATGTGTGACAGAGTATTGCCAACCACAGAAGTTGACCTAAGCTCAACATCCAGAGTTTTTACTAAGCTCTCACTCATTACATAGGCATGACTGATTAAATCACTGGCCACGTGACTCAAACTCAAAATTGTCCCTCCTTTCTTCCCCAGAGGTCAAACTGATAATCACTTGGCTCAAAATCCCATCCCTCTAATCACATAATTGGGCTTTCTGGCATGGTCCGCCCCATCTTGTCATCTCATTAGCCCAAATACTCTAAGGGCCCAGGCTGAGTCACCTTGTTAGCATATACCATCAGCTGTGGTATGAAAGGCCCACCATGAATATAAAAAACACTCCTATCACTCAAGAAATTCCAAGGATTTATAGGTTACCACTCAGGAACCAGGGACAAAGGTCAGTTATTTTATTACATACTAACAATGCAACTTTGTGAGAACTCTACAGCTAGGCCTTTTACAACTGTGGCTATAGATAAGCTTATCCAAGTATTTGAATACTGAATTTGGAAATGGTTTTAAGATTACATTGAAGTTTTAGAATCTCCCACATTTAATGCTTAGGTTAGGGAAGGTGAGCCAATAAAAAATGGAAATAAGGAGTGGCTAAAGATGTAAGAGGGATCTAGGGTAGCTATCCAAATATTCGAAGAGATCAGACATGCAACTGTTGTTGAGATGTCTTATAAGAGGAGGCCTAAGAATTTTTCTTTTTATTTACCCTCTTGGATGTAATGTTGACCTTTAGCAATGTGGTTTTGGTCCCTGGATGGGAGCTAAGTATGATTCAGCAAGTATGGACAAAGACTTAAGGACATGTGGCTATGAAAGGAAAGAATACAGGTTCTCCAATAGTTGTAAGAATGTAAAGAGTTTAGGGTATAGGTCTTCCTTGGTTTGGTTTGTTTTTACCTAAGGAAAATTAAAAGGTTTTAAACATGAACAAGAAAAAATAAAACATTAGAGTATGTGATATTAGTTTTAAAAGAAAAGCTGTGATTGGTTCTAGAGGATTTGGAAGAGAAGAAAGTGAATTGCAGATGGGAGAATTTTACACAAAGGGAGGAACAGGAGGAGAGGGAATTATCATAGGCAAAGACAGAATCATTCCATGACAGGCATTCATGTGGGCCTTGAGCACAGAGCAATGAACAAAGTAGAAGTAACTCTGCCTAATGGAGCTTATAGTCTAGTTAAAAAACTAACATTAAAGAGGAAAATAACCTAATGCACACAAAAATGACCAATGAGAACAGTGTAACCGAGGAAACAAATAGTCTAGAAGTAGAAAACAAACACGTGAACAGAACAAAATAAACAAATAAGTGGGCTTATAGAGAGGACTTTGGGAGATTCTTAAAGCTGACATTTAGATTAAAAGTTGAAAAGGCCAGCCTTGCAAAGACATGGGGCATGAGAGGAACAAGAGGAAGAATATCTCTTATACCAAGCATGTCAAACTCAAAGGCTAACACAGACCAAATAAACAAGATTTAAGTTTATGTGGGCCACACAAAAAACAAAAGCTTCAATTTTCATAGAAACATAGTTTTATTTTGATAGAGACATGCTGAATACAGAGGGCTGAAATAAATGACTAATCATTAGCATAAAATAATAGAACATTTTAATAAAAAATAATATTTTTTTCTTGAACATTTACTTACCAGACACTGAATAACTGCACAAATTAATAAGCATAATGCAAATAAACCTATCTTTCTTGTTCTCTGAAAGTGAAATATTTCCTGTTGCACACACCAAACAAGTCAGTCCAAGACTAATGATGTGGCAATTGGCTGCTAAAATATTTGCTGCTAGTATTAGTGGAGAGAAATGGTGTGCCTGCACATAAGGCGCGTAAGGGAAATGAATGCAACACGATTATAGTAATCAGTCATTAGCGAATGTTGTAGTTCATTATTAATAACTAGAGGCCTGGTGCATGAATTTGTGCACAGGTGGCGTTCCTCTTGGTGATCTGCAGGGATCGGGCCGAAACCAGCAGTCCAATGCCACCTGCAGCTCCTACCTCCTGCTCCTGCTCATCCCAGCCCCAATGTGCCTGCTGCAGGCCCGCGCCCAATCAGTCCCTATCAGCAGAGGCTCGAGCTGCTGCAGCAGAGCTCACCAGCCATGAGCCCTGCTTCTGACACCCTCCCAAGGGGAGTGGCCTGCGGGATTGGGCTGAAACTAGCTCTCTGACATCCCCCAAGGGGTACCAGATTGTGAGAGGGTGCAGGCCAGACTGAGGGACCCCACTGGTGCGTTTTTGGGCCAGGGAGGGACCTCGGGAGAGCTCCAGGGTGTATCCGGCCCATCTTGCCCAGTTCCAATGGGCCAGACCCTAGCAGCAAACTATTCTACTGGTTGGAGCATCTGCCCCCTGGTGGTCAGTGCACGTTATAAAGAGTGGTTGAGCAGCCTTAGCATATCATTAGCATATTTCGCTTTGATTGGTTGTTTGGTTGCTCTGCCATTTGGTCTCTTTGCATATTACCCTTTTATTATATAAGATTACGTATAACAGGATATTGTAAAAATTAAGTTATGAAATTTTTTTAAAATATATTTTATTGATTTTTTACAGAGAGGAAGGGAGAGGGATAGAGAGTTAGAAACATGGACGAGAAAGAAACATCGATTAGCTGCCTCCTGCACACCTCCTACTGGGGATGTGCCCGCAGCCAAGGTACATGCCCTTGACCGGAATCGAACCTGGTACCTTTCATTCCGCAGGCTGATGCTCTATCCACTGAGCCAAACCGGTTAGGGCGAGTTATGAAATTTTTATTAAAACGTTTCTTACATATCATTATATTGGTTGGGCCACAAAAATTTTCCTTGTGGGCCGTATGCAGCCTGCGGGCCATGAGTTTGACATGCTTACCTTACACTATTACAAAATTTTACCTGGCAGTGTTTTAATCTATGAAAGTTTGTAAGTATACTCTATCCATTGAACCAAACTGGTTAGGGCGACAAGGTATTTTTAATGGTTGAAAAATAATAACTGAAGTCATGTTTCAAAAATACACGTATGTAGATGTTATTCAAATGCATATATGATCTATGGAGTCTGAATCTGTTTCATGAAGTTATTAAGATAATAGAGATAATTAGTTATTTCGAGAAATATCCAAGTGCTTAATATTAACTCATCTCCATTCTATGTCCAAGTTACAATGAATAAAACAGATAAAACCCTTTACCTCATTGAGAGAGGAACAATTTTTAATCTCTGTTCAAAATGGCAATTATTAAATCTGCAGTCTCACTTTAATGTTATTTAAACTCATCAAGCTTACATTAAAAATAACATAGATTCTGAATTCTTAAAATTTGCTAATTTTTTAAACTCTAATTTAAAATTCTGTTGTCTATACAAATCTTAGTTTTATTTTGAATTAACTTCTCTTAAATTTTCTCATTGGATTGCTTTAACAAAGGCTTTATAGGAAAATTACCTACCAAATCTTAGTATCATGAGCTAATCAAATGCAGTATATTTGTGTTGCATGTATGCCTAAATATGAACTTGAAAGAACAGCCTTGCAGAATTATTTTTTTTTACAGATGTTCCAAATTCTTTTGTATTTTATTTTCAAATAAAATTGTTTGCTTTCCTCACTGGTGATGTAGCATGAGTCAGGTGTATGATTGATATAATTTATATAGAGAGAATGGATAAACAACTAATAGTAGATAAACAATAAGGGCAAACTTAGTTTTGTCCTATAGCAGTAAACCTTACTAGCAAAGATGCAAACCCCATGGTTTTGAGCAAAAAAATAAAAATAAAAAAAGTTCAGGAGAATTTGGTTTTGTATTGGCACATCTACTTGCTGTCTCCTGTGTATGCCAGGCACTAGCTACTGCCTTCAGCACCATAATTTAACACTAGGAACTCACTCTTTCTTAATGACACCATCCTTTGAGCAATATACTAATAGATCATGGGCTGATGATGTTCATTAGTGATGAATCACAATAATATATCATTTTCTCTGTCACACAGGTGTTTTATCAGATTAATTTCATAGGTGCAATGACCTGTGATGATGATGCATTGCTTAAGGATGGTGCAATTCAGAAAGAAATGAAATTGGAAATTCAACCTGCATTCTGTGACTTTGAGGCTCTATTTAAAATGTTTATAGAGCTCTGGCTGGTATGGTTCAGTTGGTTGGAGCATCATTCAGTACATAAGAAGGTGTCAGGTTTGATTTCCCATTCAGGACACATACCCAGGTTAAGGATTAAATCCCCAGTTTGGGTGCCTGTGAGAGGCAACCAATTGATGTTTCCCTCTCACATTGATGTTTTCTCTCTCTCTCTCTCTCTCTCTCTCTCTCTCTCTCTCTCTCTCTCTCTCTCTTTCTTCTCTCTAAAACCAATTTAAGAAACTGTTTGTTTAAAAAAATCTAAAAACAATAGATGTAAATGAGATGTGCACTTAAATATCCACCATTCTAGTATTGATAATGGACAGAGTGAGCAGCTTATATTTTTATTTACAAATGATTTTAAAAAACGCACACACATTGAAATCTTAAAACTAAAGCTTCTGACTTTTTGAGAAGAGGTCTATCTGGGTATCAAATCATCAAACTCATATAAGATAGTTGTATGTAAAATAAAAAAATGATTTTATCTTTTTCTTTGTACTGAAGTAAAAATTTTAAAAGTTAGCAGTTTAATTTCTTTTTAATTTTGACATTTAGCAAAGCATATATTTAGTGATTTACATATTAAGTCAATAACAAAATGTTTTATATAGTCAATTTGGATCAATTTAAACTGATTTTTGAAAGTTTACAATATATATCTAGGAAAAAAGAATATATTAAAATGATATGTTTTATTATTATATGTGAATAACATTTTTAAAACATCATTAAGAGAGAATTTTAATTAGACTTCCCACAGTGATAATGAAAAAAGTGTTAACTATATTCTTATTACATTTTCATTTTCAATTATAAAATTGAATCTCAATTAGTATCCTATTAAATTACTTTTGTATGATTATTACCTATATATAATTGAAGACATTTCCCCCCTTTATTACCCCTCCCAAGCCCCTTCCCTCTGGTAACTATCATACTGTTGTCTGTGTCTATGAGTTTCAGGTTTATATCTCACATATGAGTGAAATTATATGATTCTTAGCCTTTTCTGGCTGACCTACTTTGCCTAATATAATATTCTCAAGGTCCATCCATGTTGTCTAAAATGGCAGGATTTCATCTTTTCTGAAGGCTGAGTACTATTTCGTTATAGATATGTACCAAGCTTTCTTTAGTCAGTCATCTATTGAAAGACACTTTGGTTGTCTGCATGTCTTAGCCAACATGAATAATGCTGCAATGAACATAAGGGTACATATATCTTTGTGAAAAATGTTTTAGAGTTTTGGGGGTACTCAGAAGAGGGGTTTCTGGGTCACATGGTAAACTCTATTCTTCATTTTTTGAGGAATGACTATACTGTTTTCCTTAGTGGCTGGACCAGTTTACATTTCCACCAGCAGTGAATGAGGGTTCCTTTATCTCCATAACCTCTCCAACACTTTTTATTACCTGTCCTGTTCATAAGAGCCATTCTAACAGGTGTGAGGTGTATCTCATTGTAGTTTTGATGTGCATCTCCTAATAGATAGTCAAGTTAAGCATCTTTTCATATATCTGTTCGCCATTTGTATGTTTTCTTGGGAGAAATGTCTGTTCAGATCCTTTGACCATTTTTTAATTGGATTGTTTGTTTACTTGGTGTTAAGTTACATGAGTTCTTTATATATTTTCCATATTAACCCCCTGTTGGAGCTGTTGTTTTGGAAATATCATCTCCCTATTGGTTGGTTGCTTTTTGTTTTGTTGGTGTTTTTTGTTTGTTTGTTTGTTTGTGTGTGTGTGTGTGGTTTTTTTTGTGGTTTTTTGCCCTGCAGAAGCTTTTAATTTGATATAGTCTCATTCATTTACTAGTATTTTTTGCCTTTATTTCTCTTGCCTTTGGGATAAAATTCATAAATATTGTCTATAACCAAGTACTGTTTTCTTCTATGTAATTCATTGTTTCAGAGCCTATATTTAGGTCTTTGATCGATTTTGAATTAATTTTTGTACATGAGGACAAACTAATCTAGTTTTGTTCTTTGGCATGTGGCTTTCCAATTTTCTCAGCAATATTTATTAAAGAGGCTTTCTTTTCTCTATTGTGTATTTTTTGGCTTCTTTATCAAAATAATTTGCCTATTTACACGTGGTTTTATTTTTGGGCTCTAATTCTGTTCCATTGCTCTGTGTTATTGTTTTTCTGTCAATACTATGCTGTTTGATCATTGCTTTGTAGTATAACTTGAAGTCAGGTAGTGTGATACCTCTGGATTTCATTCTTATTTATCAAGATTGCTTTTGCTATTTTGGGTCTTTTGTGGTTCCATACAAATTATAAATTTTTGTTCTATTTTTTAAAAATGACATTGGGCTTTTGATGGGGATTACATTAAATCTGTATATTGCTTTGGGTAATATGGACATTTTAACCATGTTGATTCTTGCAAACCATGGACATGGGATATCTTTCCATTTCATCGTGTTTTTTCAATCTTTTTTAATAATGCTTTCCAGTGTTCAGTATATAGGTTCTTCACATCTTTTGTTGAGTTTATTCTTCGGTATTTTATTCTCTCTGTTGCCATTGTAAAAGGAATTTATTTTTTCTTTTATTTTTCTGAAATTTCATTGTTAGTATACAGGAAAGCAGTGGATTTTTGTATATTGATTTTGTAACCTGAAACTGTATTTGTTTTTTGTTCCTAATACTTTTTTGGAGGGGTCTTTA
Source organism: Myotis lucifugus (assembly GCF_000147115.1). NCBI lineage: Eukaryota > Metazoa > Chordata > Mammalia > Chiroptera > Vespertilionidae > Myotis > Myotis lucifugus. The sequence goes on from NW_005871222.1 coordinate 2,203,329, forward strand.
AGGTTTCTAAATACAGAATCATGTCATCTGCAAAGAGTGACACTTTTACTTCTTCATTCTCAATTTAAATATATTTTTATTGATTTTAGAAAGAGGAAGGGAGAGGAATAGAGATATAGAAACATCAATGAGAGACAAACATTGATTGGCTGCCTCCTGTACACCCCTAGTGGGGATCGAGCCCACAATCTCAGCATGTGCCCTGGCCAAGAATCGAATCATGACCTCCTGGTTCATGGGCCAATGCTCAACTACTAAGCCAGAGCAGCTGGGTTTCATTCTCAATTTAGATACCTTTTATTTCCTTCTTTTGCCTGATTGTTCTGGCTAGGACTTCCAGAAGTATGTGGAATAAGAGTGGTGAGATTGGGCATCCTTGTCTTTTTTCTGATTTTAGAGAAAACGTTTTGTTTTTCACCATTTAGTATGATATTAGCTGAGGGCATGTCATATATGGCCTTTATTACGTTGAGGTACTTTTCTTTTATACCTATTTTATTGAGTGTTTTAATTATAAATAGATATTATATCTTATCAAATTGTTTGCATCTGTTGATATGATCATATCAGTTTTATCCTTTGTTTTGTTAATGCGGTGTATTACATTGATTGATTTGCTTATGTTGAAAGATCTTTATATCCTTGCAATGAACCCCACTTGATTCTGATGTATTATTTTTGTAATATACTGTTATATTTGATTTACTAGTATTTTGTTTAGGATTTTTGCATTTGTATTCATCATCAGAAATATTGGTCTCTAGTTTTGCATATTTGTGTGTAATACTTGTTAGATTCTGGTATTGGGGTTATTTTTGCCTCATAAAATGTGTTAGGAAATATTGCCTCTTTTTAAATGTTTTGGAAAAGTTTGAAAAGGATAAATGTTAAATATTTGAATGTTCAGTGGACTTGACTAAGAAAGCCATCTGGCTTTTTACTTTTATTTTATAGGAGGTTTTGATGGTTGTTTTAATTTCCTCACTCTTGATTGGCCTATTTAGATTTTCCAATTCTTCATGGCTCAGTCTAGGAAGGTTATATATTTCTAAAACTTACCCATTTCTTATAGGTTACTAAATTTAGGGACATATAGTTTCCTAGTATTCTAGCATGATTCTTTGTATATCTGTGATGTCTGTGGCTTATAATGTGCCTGCTGCCTGACACCAAGGGCAAAGGGAGGCAAGCTCTGGGAGGTTAATGGGTGGCCAACCTCCATTGTTTGGATTCTCTGTCAGGAATGCCAACCATGAGACAACTGTGGTCATACCTCTGTGCTGTGTCCCTGCCCAGGTCACTGGGCTCATCTGCACCTGGTACTGAGCACTGCTGCAGGAATGCCCACTGAATCTCATTGCTCCTCCCAGCTGAATTAAATGCCTGATGCCTCCCCTCTGTAGGCTGAGCCCCTCGTGAGCTCCTGGATGTAGAGCTTCATCCATTGCTTGTCTCCCTTCTCACCTGCCCAGTTTTCTCCCACTTTCCCACCTTTATATGTTTCAGAGTGCATATCTCTCAGGTGTGTTTGTGCATTGAGCAGGGAATCCTTTGTTAAATTATAGCTGTTCAAATTGTTGAAAATTAAGTGGAGAGGCCAAGGGGTTCTCTCAACACTGCCATTCCTCTGACATCACTCTTCCTTTTTTTGGTAATATTTTTAAAGATATATTTAATCACGTATTTTAGAATTTTCTTTTACAAAGCAACTGTTTATTTTTCCTCAAAATAAAAACTGAGCATTTTAGAGTACATGTAAATATATAATTTACATTATAATTTCTGAAATCAATCTTAATCCTTCAGTATTTACCATCATGTTTCAAACTGACCTAGATCCATGCCTGATGTGCATGGTTTTTTAACATCAATATTCAATAAATATTATCAGCTTGTCATATTCACATTTAATGTAAAATACTCCTGTACATTTAAGTCATTGAGTCAATTTATTGATTTTGGACACATTTCAAACAACTTTGAGTGTTGAATGGAACACAGAAAGTACGTTATCCTTTTCTGCTTGGCACTTGATCTCACCCAGAAAGGAACTACAGTGATACCAAATCCAACATTATGAAGAGATGATGCTGTCTCTTCTACTTCTTATTCTTAGATCTTTACTAGCAAGCAAATGTGACCATCTTGTATTTTATGCTTATATCACAGTGGTTACCTAACCTGTGGAATAAGAATTATAACAGGAGGAAAGGCAGGTAAAAGCCTCAACATTTTCCCACTTGTGGAGAAGAGAGTAATACAAAGTAATTTTGTATCTTGTAGAGACTGAAGAAATTAGTATTTCAATTAAGGATTAAAAGTATACAAGGATTGTGTCTCTTTCATGTCCTTATTTATTTATTTATTTATTTATTTATTTTTGGTTTGGCTTTAAAAAAACTAACTGGTTTGTGGCAGATGATGATGAACTACCACAAGTTTTTCCAAATGGCTGTCTAAACCACAGCTGCTGTGCTAGAAGTAGTACATTTTCTGGAAAAGAAAAACATAGCCTTTAACACTTGCTATATAACTATTGACCTGGAGAATTTATTTTTCTCAAGCTTTGACAGTAATGAAAATCAAAAGCAGTAGATGTACTGCTGTCACAATAAAGTCTCACTCAGGAATGGCCCTAAAACAGTGATGGCGAACCTTTTGAGCTCGGCGTGTCAGCATTTTGAAAAACCCTAACTTAACTCTGGTGCCGTGTCACATATAGAATTTTTTTTGATATTTGCAACCATAGTAAACCAAAGATTTATATTTTTGATATTTATTTTATATATTTAAATGCCATTTAACAAAGAAAAATCAACCAAAAAAATGAGTTCGCGTGTCACCTCTATCACGCGTGTCATAGGTTCGCCATCACTGCCCTAAAAGATAGCAAAAAAGAATATCTCCCAGAGGTGATGGTTGAAGCATATAACCTTATTTGTTTACTTTTTATAGAGACAGAAGTATAGTAGTAGCCTGATATACATGGACTCCTGGGTAGTGGCCAGTGACTTGGTATATTAGTGAGTGATATAGAGGGAACAAAATTTAGAAAATGGAAGGAGAAGTCTAAGGAAAAAAGACATGTAGATGGTATGGAAGTGATAACAATATATGTTTATCATTGTTTTTGGTCTTGTCAATGACTTCTAGATGAGGAACTCTAAAACTAAGTGGCCAGGATGAGTCATTCTGTAGAAGTCAGCCAACCTCATGCAGCCACTCAGTGCTGGCACAATGAGTATATAAACAGATTGGCCATGGTGCTGATGGCCATCCATGGGCTCAGCAGCATGGTTGCCTCTTATTAAGGTTGTTACAATTATTGACATTGAAGAATGTATTGTAGACTTCCAGCAACTGAGGCTGATGCCAACTTCTTAGCATGCACTATCATTTGATGAGGTAAGTGAGTCACTTGGTGACATACAGATTACCCTTGAGGAATATTTTTCATCCTCAAGGGAGCAGTGATTTGTCTTTTATAGAAGAGTTATCATCTCCAAATATAAGTTTGCTTTTCCTGGCCATGATGCCTATCCCATTCAAAGATTTACATATGTCTGATCAATTGGCATGACTTCATATAATCTTGACTCAGATTGTTGAATTCATTTTGCTGCAAAGAAGATGTATCTATGGGAATATGATCATGATTTTGTCTTAAAATAGATCCCAATAGCTGAAAGAATTAGTTCAATAGAAGAGTTAAATAGCCTATTAATGGCTCAGCTGAGACTAGATTCAAAATATCAATTCATAGATATTTGATATATTGCCAATTGTGTATAAATGATGATGTGTCCCTAACAGCCAGAATACAAGAGTCTGGGTATTGGGATATGGAAGTGGTATTGGTTCTTTCTAAAATAACTTTAAAAAATTAACTTGGAAAACTTGTGCTTTCTGTCCTTAATACTTCAGGCTCTTCTGGATTAGAGGTTGTTGCTCCCACTATAACAATTTTTTCCCCAGGTAGCTCCCTAAGGGTTTAATAGAAATTGAAGCTATGACTCCTACTTGGTCACTTTAGACTCCTCCTTCCAGTCACCATCAAGCAAATCAAAGAGTTACTCTACTGAGGAGATAATGGCCAATTAACAAAGTAGCCATTGGCTACATGGTGGGGAAAGATGAGAGTCTATCTAGTAACTGGGGAATTAACTGGATTTCTCTTGGTTCTTTTCTATCTTGTGCTAACTATAAACAGGCAATTGCAACAATCACAGAAGGACAATGGTAAGCCAAATAAGGGTCATAACTTCTGAGGAAGAGTATATGAATCAACCCTCCTGGTAAACAAACTTGACCAGCAAAAATAAAGGCCGAGAATGAGATAAATCTAGTATGGGTGGTAGAAAAAGCAAATGACAAATATTAATCATTGCCTTGGAGAAAAAACTGTTGTTTTCTATTAATTGACTGGTATTATGTCCTTTAAGAGATTGGGTTTCTACCTTGAGGAGGCTTTGTGGCTGATTGGTCTAATATAACTGAGTGAGTGGTACTCATAGTTGGCTGCACGGTACACCTTTTGGTATTACTGTAAATCTTAAGGACGTTTTCTTGCTCCCAGCACTGCTGAGGCAACTATTTCCAAGCAACTTTCTGAGAACTTTGCAGATAAAACAGTGCCTGATATAAATTAAGCCTTTTTTCTGCCTATTATTTCCAGGCCAGAAATTCTCATTTATCTTATCTATCTACATAGAATGTCTGTGGGAATCCACTTAACACCAACACGTATGTAATCTTGAACATTGGAAGCTTACAATGTGTAGGAGTGCCATCAACCACTCAGAGAACAAAGACAGCAGGCAAATATTTTCCTTTGTGTCCCACAGTGGGATAATTCTAAGATTCATTTTAAAGATACCCAGAATGTCAAGCCCAGTCATCCACACTAGTAGTCAACCATAGATATTTTTGAATTAGTTGTCTGTCCTTCCATCTTACAATCTCACTGCAGCTCCCTAGAACTAAAGCCAAGTTAATTACTCAAATACTATGCTTGTATATTTCAGTTTTCTTCGATCTTGAATATGAAAAAAATTACACATATTGGCTGTTGCTTAAGTGTCTGTGACTTATACTTGGAACTACTGTACATATTTTATATTATTTATATAGCCTGTAAGAATTGTACATAAGGGAATAATTTTTAACTGTCCTATCACAGTGTATTTCTAATCACATTCCATCAGTGACACACGTTTTAGGCTGTTAAGACATCATGTCTGAAAAACAAAACTCTGGAATGGAATGTAAAAAGCCCTTTCTTTTAGACTGTTTGAATTATTCATGAGCACAACACCTTGTCGGCACTTAGGATATAATCAAAATATAAATGATGCATGTGCATGTCGTGTCCAAATTCCACACTGGATGTTTCTGTTATACATAAGTATCACAATCTTTTTAAATAGCAAAGTAAACTTGCAACTGTGTAAGATAGTTTTGACAAATATAATTAATTAAAATATTTTTATATTTAAATTTATGTACCATAGTTTTAAATATAAACTATTCACAATGACTGCATTTAAACTCAAATATGTTATCTAGTAAATAATGAACTACTTCACACCCTTTTAGAAAAAAAAAAGTTGTTATACTAGCTTGTATTTTTCTGGTAGGTTTTCATGAGGTTTCCTGAAATTTCATTTTATATTAATATATCACCCTAAAGAATATGTTATTCTATTTTGCTATGTCTAGGAGATTTAAACAGGGAAATTCAGTACTTGGATTGTGACATATGAAGGCATGATTACACATTAATTTATCTGTAACAGTAGGCAGTATATGTTATAAAGGTATATTATGTAGCATAATTAGTAAGTAGATTTTATGAATATATGAAACTAAACTTCACTAACTGAATCTGGTATTAATTTTGGAGCTAGATAGGCATCTCAAATAGAAATAGAGATATGCACATATATCAATATATGTATGCATAGATAGATAATAGATAGATACTGAGCTCAATATTACATAGAATGAAGAAGAATTATTTGACAAAATATCTGCCTTTATGAACAGAGACAGATGGGGAGAACTGATTACCATCCATGGGGGGAAAACAAAAAAACCTGTGATAAGGAAGTGATAATTGATGCTAAAGATAGCTAGAATGGGAGTCCATGATTCATTTATTTAGCCATTAATTCAATAACAATTAGCATTTCTTATATGCAGGGTATGTTGCTAGATACAGACTATTTCATGAAAAAGACAGATGTACCTCTGACCTTAAAAGAAGCTTCAACACTAATATTGTTGGGCTGGGTTAAATAATAAACAAGTTGCTTATAAGGAGACATGCCTTATAAATACACTGAAATGTCATAGGTAAAATGAGAGAAAAATATACTCTGCAAGCACTAATCAAACGAAAGATGAGATAACTATATTAAGAACAGTAAAATTAGACTTTGAAGAAGCATTATTAGAAATAAATAGGATATTTCTTTTTCTTTTATTGCTTCCAGAGAAAAAGAGGGAGAGAGAAAGAAACATCAATGATGAGAGAGAATCATTAATTGGCTGCCTCCTATACGCCCCCGACCAGGGACCAAGCCTGTAACCTGGGCATGTGCCCTGACCAGGAATTGAATCTCAACTTCCTGGTTCATAGGTTGATGCTCTAATCACTGAGCTACACCAGGGCAAGAGGATATTTCATAATGATATAAAGGTATATCCACAGAAAATAAATCTAAATTTCTGTGTAGCTAATCTCATGCTTTCAAAATATATCAGGTAAACAGTGCTATTTCTAAAAGTATGAATAAACAAATTCACAATCATTATGTTAGAGACAGAAATAGAATAGTAGCAACTAGGTATAGTTATAAGAAATATTAATCATGCTCTGTTAACCATGATTGTTTTGTTCTGATTAAAGAAAGCATATTCTGATCTGGCTGGGGGTTGTATGTCCTGGGACCTGGGAGTTAACCATTGAATGGGGTCCATTCTCATTTGAGAACTACCTATCATCATGAAAAGATTAACTTATCAAAACAATGGAATTCCAGAGGTGTCCACCCTTTGTAAGCACCAGCCCTCATTGGCTATAATCTGTAACCATTTTAGACATTTTTATTCCTTTTGTATACCCATTCTTATTCCTTTTGCCAACTTCCACATGTAATCTTTGTCCTTCTACCCAATACAAACAGCTGGATTATGAGGGGTGGAGTGCAGAGCAGATTTTCATGGATAACCTGCTGCTCTCCCATACTGTTGGCATTATTAAAATAAAAGCTCATACATGATTCAACCTGTCTCTGCTTAATTGGCTCAAGTAGTGACTGGCAGCTAGACCCATTTGATATCCGGTTTCATTTGTGAGATATTTTCTGAGGAACTGATAGATTAAGTAGACCTAAAATTATTAAACAGGAAAGATTTCAACATGATTAACAAATTTAACTTAATTGACACATACAGAGCAATGCATTCAACAACTAGAGAATACATATTATTTTCAAGTTCACTTAAAGCAGATACCCAAACTGATCACATACTAATCAAAGAATAACTTTTCAACAAATTTCTAATAATGTAAATTATATAGAGTAAGATCCCTGACCATATTGGAACTAAATGAAGCCTACAAAAGTATAACTATAAATATTTGAAAATTTAGCAATACATTTCCAATCTAACCACAGTATGATGAGAAATTTCATGTGTCAACTTGACTGGCTTGTGGGATTGCCTAGATATTTGATGAAACATTATTTCTGGGTATGTCCCTGAGGGGGTTTCTCAATGAGATTAGCATGTGAAATTGGTAGATTGAATAGAAAGTTTTGCTCTCAGTGTAGGTGGGCACCATTTGTTCTGTTGAGGGAAAGAATAGATAAAAAAGGGGGAGAAAGGAAAATTTGTTCTCTCTGCCTGAGCACTTGAGTTGAGCTACAACTGAGAGACTGGGATTTACAACATTGGCACTCTAGTCCTCAGAAATATATCATCAGCTTTTCTGGGTCTCCAGCTTGCAGACAAATCATGGCTCTTAGCTTCCATAATCACGTGAGACAATTTTTTAAAAAAAAATTTTTTGATATATTTTTATTGATTTCAGAGAGGTAGGAAGAGGGAAAGAGACATAAAAACATTAATGATGAGAGAGAATCATTGATTGGCTGCCTCCTGCATGATCCCTATTAGGGATCGAGCCCATAACCTGGGTATATGTGCCCTTGACCAGAATCAAACCTGGGACCCTTCAGTCAGCAGGCTGACACTCTATCCACTGAGCCAAACCAGCTAGGGTGACAATTTCTTATAATAAATCATATATGTGTACATATATGAATATACTTACCTAGTATATGTATAATCTAAAGACATATTACTACTATAGGCCCAGTGCACAGGTTCCTGCATTGGTGGGGTCCCTCAGCCTGGTTTGTACCCTCTCACAATCCAGGACCCCTCAGGGGATGTCGGAGAGCCAGTTTTAGCCTGATCTCCACAGGCCAGGCTGAGGAACCCCCAGGTGCACGAATCTATGCACCAGGCTGGTTTCAGCCCAATCCCCACTGTCCAGGCCAAGGGAATCCATGCACTGGGCCTCTAGTATGCATATAAGATCTTTGGTTAATCTCTTCCTGCCCCCTCTCCCCCCTTCCCTCTGAGATTCATCAGTCTGTTCCATGTTTCCATACCTGTGGTTTCTGCTCTGGCATTGAGCATCTGCCCCCTGGTGGTCACTGTGTATCATAGCTACTGGCTGGTCAGTTGGTCGCTTAAGCTTTTATATAAATATCATAATACATTATTAAAATGGTTCTCTTTTCCAGAGAACTCTGATTAATACACTAATACACAAAGGGCAAATATCAGTGGAAATTATTTTAAGCTTGGTGATAATAAAAATACAATCTAGTCATTTGTGCTGGAATAAAACACTTTTACTCCTTTCTCTCTCATTCCACAACTAATTGCCCATTATGCATAGTTTGGCCTCCATTAAATCTCATCTGCTCCATTATTTCCAAGTCACTACTAACAAATCAGCTCAGGTCCTAATTATCTCCAGTGTACTGAAAACTACTGAAAAATAATTCCCATTATGCTCATTCATCCTAAACATAGCTGCCAATATAATCTTCCTGAAACAGTGTTTGTATGTTTATACATGGCTTCCCATTTTGCATATACAAGCAATCTCCAACTCCTCCCATGGATATATAACAAATGTCTCAAACTTTTATTTTACAAGTGTTATGTGATGTTTTCTTTATGTTCTTGGATTTATTCCAACACCCAACTGCCACTGTGACTTTTCTTTTAATATTCTCTTTTGGTTAATGCTTCTTCTCTCTGTGACATTCTATCTGTACTTCAAGTTTTGTTTTGCATGTTACTTTTTCAAGAAACCCAGATTAGTTAATACCTCCAAAAGCTCTGTTAAAAGGATCTAAATCAATAAACATGTTTAATTTTTATTTTGAAGGGACTAAACGTCCTTCAGAAATACTGAAAACAAAATGTGGGGTGTTTGAGTCCAAGTTCTTTGTCCCCCAAAATTGAAGAATGAAGTCGAGGATAAAAACGGTTAGTGGGAGCAAAGTTTATGGAGAGAAGCCAGTCCTGGAAAAGGTGCAGCTGGGGTTCCAGGAGCAGGCCCGTGTCCAGAGCTTCCTCTCCATGTTGCCATCAGGTGTTAAAACCTATTAGTCCATGTGCAGAGTCCCACATGGCCATGAGCCATGTGGTCACAGGAGATGTGCTCCCCCACCACAGGAACATTGGAACCCAATGTGCCCCCAGCTAGAGCTGGGGTGGGGGTGGTGAGGTAGGGGTTAGGGAAAGAGAGAGAGAGAGACAGAGAGAGAGAGAGAGAGAGAGAGAGAGAGAGAGAGTAAGCTCACACTTTTTTAAACTAGGGGGTGGATACAGCCTTGCTAGATCCTGATTTGTCTTAGTGACATCCTTGGGATTAGTTTATAGGCCTTACTGCCTTGGGATTGGTTATCTGCAAGCTGCTTGTCTTAGCAACAATCCATATGTTTTAAAATTTGTCTCTAAGTGCATGCCCTTCTTTCCATGTGCAGCTGGGTTGCCTTAGCAATTCCACCTAGCTGGGCTCCTGATTCTACTTCTTCCTCCTCCCATGATCCCTGTTCCTGTCTACCTAGCTTCCCTCTGTCTCCTCATTACTATCATACTAGAAACACTCAATACATATTCTTAAGTAAAGTTTTGTCAATTTTAATAAAATGGCTTTGTTTTCTTACTGAATAATTTATTTTCAATTAATATTATTTATTCCATTTGGGTGAGGAGGAATCCCCCATGCAACAATTGAAATTTTATTTGTAAAGCAAAACAACAGGTATTAGCTATTTTAAATATTTAATTAGGGTGTCTCATCAAAATTGTCTGCAAATGAAAATTAAAAAACATCATTAAATACTTCATTTTTAAAATTTCACTGCGGGAAGCCATTCATTGTCAATACTATCATGAGAGTACATCAAGGAACTCAGAAGGCTGATGAACCTTGAGCTTTAGCAGGGCTAAAAGCTATGTGCCAATTGTTCTGTGTTGAGATAGCAATGGTTCGAAACAATTTCCTGACCTAATGGCCTCAAAATAAATCTTTACTAATCTTTACTGACCTTTGAGATAGTCTGTCTGCTACCTGTTTGCCGTGCTTAACTGAGGGCAAGATGTGTATCTAAAATTGAATAAAAGCTGACAAGGCCAGGGTTCAGTGAGCTTCTACACTAGAGAGAGGTTTCTACCTGGCCCCCATACCTTCTAAATTCATATTTCCTGTCTAGTGTTTTCATTTGTGTGTGGCCCCTTCTTCAGATCCTGAACCCTAGCTATGCTGGATGTGGCATTCCGTCAAGAGAACTGTAGATATAAATTTTATAACAGTTCTGATTCTATCACAAAATGTTATGAGTGTTGTCTTCCAGAAATAAATTTCAATAAAATTAAAAGCACACATTTGGCTCCAAACACTATCTATTTCTCAAAGGAATAATACATTATCATGGAAAATAAGAGCAAACGGAAACAAAAAATGTAAAGCATATAACTAATGTGTTCCAGTTTAGATGAATAAGGACCATTTTCAAGGAGAAAAATAGGAAATGGCAATAATATTTATAAACTGTTATAATGAATCTGAAGGAGAAATGTTTTTTCAAACTCTTTACATTTTGTTTTTTTCATCATAATTCATTACAGTTTCATAGACTTGATTGAATGATATAGAGAGAAATGCTCCATTATCAAAAGAGACAAAGTGTAGATTTGACTATGAACTGTAAGAAGCATGCTCTGTAATCTCCCAAGGGCCTTTTGCAAATGTGATTTAAAACAGTAGAAAATCAAGTTAAAGAAAATATGAGTGTGCTAACTGTAAGATTGGAGTCACTCAAGGATTTAGGTGGGGGCAGTGAGCAAGCAGGAGGGAAGTTTATTAGAGGGAATTGGGAATGGAGCCACAACTGGGGAAGGTTAGGACTCAGCTGTAAGCTGCCATTGTTATTGCTGGCCTGCTGTCTCACCCTCTGGTGTGGCTGCCTCCTGTTGTGCTGGATAGGGTGACTGCTGGCTGTTCTGGGAAATGAGGCTGGGGCCACTTTCTCATTCAGAACTTTCTAGTCCACTTGAGCCAAATGTCCTCTGCTGGCCTCTCACTAACCAAATGTACAGCCCAAAGTTAGTTAATTTATCTAATTTTAATTAAATCCTTCTGCGAGGTTGCTAGATATGTTTGAATATTATTTTGTTTAATCACTAAATCCCTTTGAAAAAGGCTCAATGCCATCATCATGAGGACTTAGAGATATTCAGAAAGTTATGTCTCAATCACATAGCTAGTGAGTTCTAATACAAGCTGCAGGCAAACTTAGCATTTACTGCAATTCCTTGCAGGAAAGGACTCATGGAAAAGAAGGGATAGAATTGAATATCGTTTAAAACTAAGGAGAAAAAAAAGGATAGTACATCCAGCTAAGTAGCCTCAGTACATTTGTGAATTGACATGAAATTTTCACAAGAACAAAACAATTTGGAGACAATAAAATCAATTTTTAAATATGCATTTTTTTTCTAATTTCCCTAAGATACAGTATATGCTGTTTCTGTTTTTGAAGTTTGTTTGTGTTAACAAGAAATATACTTTAATACTCAAATGGGATGCTAAACCCCAACTAAATATCTGTGGCAAAGAGAAAACACCTACACAAATCCCTATTAAAATTTATACTTTCCATAGAAACTACAGACATATGTCAACTCAAAAATAAATCCAATTTGGATGTGCAATGTTTCTTTCAAGTATAGAATTCAACTATATAAAAATTTCTCCACCCTTGACCTGTTTCAAAGATCAGCCTAAATCATTTGTGAAGCATCCCAGAAGTGTAAATGAAACCAGGGTTTGGGTTTTACAATCAGAGCAGAGACTATTATCTATAATTAAATTATGGATTATGATAACTTTATTACCCATCAACTTGGCATTAAACAGGGTGAATCACAGCATGGGGTCTCTGTCTGCTAATGCTCCTGGGATGAGGATTCAGATGAGGCTATTAGAGCTGAAAATAAAAGCTAGCTTCCAGATCTTTGGCAAGGAGATAATGTCCTTCTGCATTGTTTAAAGAAAATGAGAAGGCCCAGAATCTAGGAAACAGTTTTCCCATGAGACATTCGTACTTGAAAATGTTTCTCTACTTTCTTAGGCACTAAAAATAAAAATAGTTTCATTGCTAAGTGCTAAGTGTCTTTTTGGACATATTTAACATAAAATTTCCCCCCAAAGAGGAGGATGCTATATGATAAACAAGAAGAGAGCTGTCATCATGTGGTTCATGGGAGATGTGTAAACGACACAGTGTAAACAAAACAAAGATGATCCTGATTTTCAACACCTGATTTCTTTTTCTATTAAAACTTGTCCTCTTGAGCTGCTAGTGAGATTCACATATTTATCTTTCTAAAATTAAAATATCAAATGCTAATTATTTATTAATACTTCTGCCTAAGCATGGTTTTATTATTAATGACTTTTAAATACTTCATGTAATAATTTCTTAATGGCTAATAAGGCATTCTGAAAAATAATTGTCCTTCCTTTTATGAGTTAAATGATTATATAGCCATAAGTCTTATGATTTACTTATTGGTTTCAATTAAAGTGAGAGATTTTTGCATTTTACAGATCAGAAGTTGAGAGAAAATTAAGACTGTAAAAACACAAAAGACACTAGTAGGTGTTAAAAATGGAGCTCAAACCTAAGTCTGCACACCAGTGTCTGTATTAGCTTACTTACAGGTCATTTAGTTTGGCTTGATTTGTAAGCTTCGTGGGTGAAATAATGATGCAAAAAATACAGAAGCATATATTTAATTTTTTTTGTTGTTTTGCTCTTTTGTTTTTTACCATAATGTTTTCTTTGTATTTATTTTAAATATCTGAATAGGTGAGGGGGGCAAATGTTTGAGAAAAGAAAAATTATAGTGTTGACTCGTCCTTCTCAGGAAAAAAACTGCAAAAACAAAATTGTTTTTATCTTTTGACAAGCACAATGCTTAAAATAATAGTCATGCTGTCAATAACATGCAACACTTCTGGAAAATGCTAGGGAATAAGGAATGGAAGCTGCAGTCAGTGCTGCTTTCATACCTCTACATGTTGCATCTGTGCAGGATTCAGACCTTCCACACATTATCCAAGGTGATTAAGGCATCCTAATATCCCCACTGTGACTGGAGCCACAAAAGGAAGTTGTAGGTCAAGTGAGAGTTACAACTTGTTAAGATTTATTATAATCCAGAGCCATCTGCATGCAAACACATTGCCTCCTAACTTGTACCTTCACTGAACTGTTTTGCCACAGGAAGAAACCAAAGAACACTAATAGCCAATTGGTATTAATAATTAATCCAAATATTCCTATATGCCCACCATTTTTCCTGTGATTGACACATGAGTCTGCAGTTTATTAAAATGCACCACAGGCAATTAGAATATGTCACCCTGGTGCACTTCCAATTGCCTACTCACCCATTTAATATCCTTTTTAATACATTTAATATTTTAAATCTCCTTATGTTAAACAAAGCCCCACACCTTTTACTTAAATGATAGAGGGGCTATGACATATTCAGAGTTGTTCAGTCTCCTTTACTAAAAATGCCCAAACCACGTAATGAGAGCTCTACAGTGAAAGGTAGGAAGGTGAAGCATTAGTCCATTTCTGGATCACAAATCATTAAGATTTCAGGACGCTGGGAACAGGATGGCAGAGTGGAGGTGTGCATTTGCCTTTTATTCCTAAGAACTCATTTTAAATATACTTCAAGCAAAATGATTTTGCTAACCTCAGGCTTTCACAAGATCTGATGAGACCTGCTTTATATGAGATAGAAAGAAATCTCCTCAAGGAAGTATATGAGCCACAGAAAAAATAAAACTATATAGATGTTAACATCTATATATCAAAAGGAGTATTCTGTTTAACATTTAAGTTAAAACAAATAAATCAATTTATTAAGCATGTTAATGAATTTATAAGCACAGAATACATAGAGAATTTTATAGATGTTTTTCAATTCAGGAGAATAATAATTTAATATTAAATAGTATAAGCAAGTGTTAAGATAACAATCTCTTTTATCCTAATCATCAAAGTAAGTTTTGTATCATACTGGCTTATTCAGAATTATTTTTTTATTGTGGAAGGGCTCATACCTACTTCATAATACTCGGTGATGTCAAAAAGAAAAATCCTATTTTTAGAAGTAATTATCTGGTAGAAATAGCATGAGGCAGTACATATTTAATTATTACTTGGCATTACAATCGTAGCTTCACTCAAACATATTTAATTTATTGCCTAATTTTATACAATTATTGCTATTGCTTTGAATATGTAATGAAAACTGCAAAGTTACTTGTATTATAAAACAATACATTATTAACTATTTAAGCTCGTTAGACATGCCAAATCATCCCTACTTAGAAATTCATTTACAAAATGCAATTAGTTATTGGACCCAGTCTTTCTGTGCGGTTTGTACTCATACACTTTTCCAATTGTCCTTCAGGAGCCAAGCATGCAGCTCTAGCTGATTTTGATGAAGGTGAGTTACTCCACATCATTTGGAAGGAAGCTTGTGCTATTCTTAGTTTCTATAACCAGCTGCATTACTGAAAGCAGGCTCTGTCCTTTCACATTATAGATGGATAGCTTCAGATAAGAAAAAGCTATCTTGGTGAATGGTGGCCAGGATTTTGATGTTTCTGTCTAGTAGGTGATAGGGTTATCATTCACATCTCTAGGTGATTTGGGAAGATGGCTGTCTGGAGCAATAGATAAAGACTCATTGAACTGTTGCAGAGGAAAAGAAATCTAAGAGAAGCATGTGAATTCATTACAAAAAAAAAAACCCCAAAACAAGTACCACAGTTTTCAGGTGAAGAAAAAAATGGAAAGAAAATGTGTGAAAAATCACCTGCATTATTTTTGATAGGCATGTTCTGTGTTATTGAATTATATGACAGAGATTAATAGAAGAAGACTATATCAAGCCTCTTGGTTATTTTCTTTTGATGATGCAGCATGATGGCCTATTTGGCATAAAGTTATAAGGTAGCTCAGTTCAAATGACAAGATTAACTATAAATGATATAATATATGCAACACTCTTCCTAAGAGAATGGAGGTCACAAGTGTTAGAATTTGTCCAAAGAATACTTTCCTCTTTCAATGTATTTAATTTTATTTAGTAGAAATATTTTAGAGAAACGAATGATCTAGTGCAAGCATGTCAAACTCAAAGGCTAACATGGGCCAAATAAACAAGGTTTAAGTTTATGTGGCCACAAAAAAACAAAAGCTTCAATTTTCATAGAAACATAGGTTTATTTAGATAGAGACATGCTGAATATAAAGGGCTGAAATAAATAAGTAATCGTTAACATAAAATAATAGAACATTTTAATAAAATTAATATTTTTTCTTGAACATTAACTTACCAGACACTGTATAACTGCACAAATTAATGAGTGTACGTAATGCAAATAAACCTATTTTTCTTGTTCTCCGAAAGCAAAGTATTTCCTGTTGCGCACACCAAACAAGTCAGTCCAAGACTAATGACGTGGCAATCGGCTGCTAAAGTATTCACTGCTGGTATTAGTGGAGAGAAATGGTGCATCTGCGGTAGGCGTGTAAGGGAAATGAATGCAACATGATCATAGTAATCGGTCTATAGAGAACGTTGTAGTTCGTTATTAATAATTATGCCTAACAGGATACTGTAAAATTAAATTACAACATTTTTATTAAAATATTTCTTACATATCGTTATATTGGCTGGCCGCAAAAATATTTGTTGTGGGCTGCATGCGGCCCACCAGTCGTAGTTTGACAAGCTTGATCTAGTGGCCTCTGAGAATGTTTAAATTACATAAAGGTAAGTATATGTGTTATTTCTTGACTAAATATTTTCTAAAATATATAGTGAAAAGTTTATTAGATGAGCATAGAAAATGCAATCTTGCTGGAAGCTGTAAAAACAACAAAACTTCTTTGACTGTAAAAGGGTGAAAATATTACAAATTTTAAATGTGGACAATTATGGACTTGTCTCAGGACTCATAATAGTAGGGACTCATAATCCTAGAAAATATATATTTCTCACTGATACAATGAACTAAACTTCTGAAGAAGATAATAATAGCTACCAAATAAGATTATAGAAAGAATAGTGGTAAATAAAGAACATTTATTACAATGCCTGGAATAGCAAGTGCTCAATGACTATTAGTTATTTTCTTTCGTGTTTTTGGAGATTTTGTAATATCTCCTCTCTCTCATGCTTGCTAACTTTGGTAGGGTGAAGTTCCTATAGTTTGCTTTAAAGAAAGATTGGCTTTTACCTTAGTTGGTTATTATTTCAAAGAATCATGAAAGTAAGTAACTGTAAACTAAGTTTTCTAGAAATATGCCTCTGAAAATCCTGTGTTTTTTCTTCTTAAGTGTGAATTAGCTAATGTTATCTCAAAGTTAATTGGGCACCAGGAATATTAATAGCTGAGTCTTATATATGAGAATTATCACATAAATAGTGGATCATCTTGTTTTGTTACTGATAAGTCCTATGTTTACTCAAATATATTTTTTATATTTTTTCTAATATGATTAAGGAACTACAGTTACAAACATTGAAAATTATTTTCTTTCTTATTTTGAGATATTTTCTTTCTTATTTTGAGATATTTGCTTTATTCACTCTATTTGCAATAGGCTTCTTTAAGAAAGGTAATATTTTGTACAATTAAATGAGCTAAAAACTTCCTGTTCACTTATACAGAATGTAGTCTAAGGAAATGTGACTTTTTTCCAAAATCAAGTTATTATTAATAATATAATTATTAGTGAGTAGCCATTAAAAGAATGATACTTCATTGAGCAATGTTTGAAGACAATGAGGCCTCCAATCAAGATGGTGGCATAGATAAACATTGTACTCACATCCTCCCGCAGCCACATCAAAATTACAACTAAACTACAGAACAATAATCATTCAGAACACTTGATATCTCGCTGAACCAAACACCTATAACCGAGGATTTAAAGAAAAAACACATCAAGACTGGTAGGAGGGGTGGAGATGTGGAATGAACTGGTCCCACACTCACATGTGGTGAATAAAAATCAGAAGGGATATCTGGCTGTGAAGGTACCCCATGAAGAGCGAGTTGTTCTAGCCCCAAACTAGGCCTCCCAGCCCAGGATTCCAGTACCAGGAAGAAAAGTCTCCATAACTTCTGGCTGTGAAAACAAGCAAGGATTGTAGCTGAGTGGATGAAGTGCTCCTAGTGTCCCAGGCATTCATCTTAAAGGACCCACACATGGACTTATTCAAACACCCTCTAAGCTCCATGGGAGGAAATGAATTGTAAAGCACTGGGGCTATAAGGGCAGCTTTCTCTCAGACAGATGTGCTGTCCTAGCTCTGGTTAATTTTCTGAGCCCTCCCCTCATAAAGCCAGCAAGCCAGCACCATTTCTGAGTCTCCATCAACCTGGCTATCACTGTTTGCTCCCCACCCTGATGATTTCTTGAAACCCTACCCACCCAACTTGTAGAGCCACCCAAACCATTTCCAGTGGCTTTTCCATACAAATGAATGACCTGTTTTAGCTCATGGACATAGTTTTATGAAATCTTTCAAACAAGCAGCATCTGGCCTCAGGGTGACTTGTATCTCTCAATAAGTGCCCCCAGGCCTAGCACTAGTGGAAGTTGGCCTTGATTTCTAGCTCTGCCTTTCCTGGGCACCTCCAAGCCCAGCAAAAGTAGCAGGCATCTGCAGATCTCTTTGTAGTGCATGTGAGTGGCCCAGACAGATTACAAGCAATGGCTGACCTTGGCCTGCACATCCTGGGAGGCCCCAAAGCCTGCCCTGGTGATTAACTGGCACCTCATTTTACCCAATTTGCAGGCCCACCTACACTGTTTCCAGTGGCTTTTCCATATGGGAGGCCTGTCTTGGCTCATGATTTAGATTTTCCTAAACTCTCTCAAACAAATAGCACCTTGTCTCAATGTGCCCATATCTCTTGATAAGTGCCCCCATACCTAGTACTAGTGGTGGCTTGGTTTACAGCTTGGCCTCTCCTGGGTATTTCCAAGCCCAGCACAAGTAGAAGCTAATTTTGCTCATGGTGGGTGGCCCACAACATAGGCACTGGCTGACTTAGCCTGCACTTCTAAGGAGGGCCCTTGGTGGTTACATCCAGTCCTTGTAGGCGATTGGCCTGAAGGTAAATCCCTCCCATTGATGTGCCAACAGCAATCAAAGATCAACTACAATAGGACGGTGTACACAGTTCAAACAGGGGTTGTGGACCTGAAGCACCAGTTCAGGTGAATGGGGAGGCTATGCCACTGGATCCCACAGGACACTTAACATATTAGACTACTCTACCAAACAGATCCACCTAATACATCAAAACAAACACAGGGAGGCTGCCAAAATAAGGAGATAAAGAAACATATCCCTAAATCAAAAGCAGAACAAAACACCAGAAAAGGAACTAAACAAAATGGAGACAAGCAATCTACTAGATGCAGAGATCAAAACACTGGTTGTAAGGATGCCCATTGAACTTAGGGGAAGAGTAGATGAACTCAGTGAGAACTTCAGCAAAGAGATGAGAAACAAAAAATAAAAACTAGAAAATATTAAATAAGTACCACAGAAATGAAGAATACATTAATTGAAATGAAGAATACATTAAAGAGAATCAACCTTGGAGCAGATGAAGCAGAGGATCAACTCAGAGACTTGGGAAATAAGGAAGCAGAAAACACCTAATCGGAAGAGAGAGCAAAAAAGAAAAAAAAAAATCCAAAAAAGTGAGGATAGTATAAGGAACCTCTAGGACAATTTGAAGCACACCAATCTTTACATCATGGGGATGCCAGAAGAAGAAATGAGGGAACAAGGAATTGAAGACCTATGTAAAATAATAATAATAATAATTAATAATAATTAATAATTAATAATGACAGTAACAGAAAACTTTCCTAACCTGGTGAAGGAAATAAACATACAAGTCCAGGAAGTGCAGAGAGTACCAAACAAGAAGAATCCAAAGTGGCCCACTCCAAGACAGATCATAATTAAAATTGCAAAGGTTAAAGGCAAAGAGATAATTTTAAAAGCAGAAGGAGAAAAGCAGTTATTTACCTACAAGGGAGTTCACATAAGACTGTCAGCATATTCCTCAACAGAAACTTTGCTGGCCAGAAGGAATTGGCAAGGAATATTCAAAGTGATGAAAAACAAGGACCTACAAACTAAGATTATTCTACTCAGCAAAGTTACCATTTAGACTCAAAGGACATATATAGAGCTTCCCAGACAAGAAAAAGCTAAAGGAGTTTATCACCACCAAAGAGTAATGCATGAAATATTAAAGGGTCTTCTTTAAGAAGAAGAAGAAAAAAAGGTAAACGTGAATAATCTAATGGTAATAAATACATATCTATCAACAATTGAATCTTAAAAAAAAACACAAACGAAATAAATAAACTAGCAGAGCAAAAGCAGACTTAGAGATACAGAGAACGTTTTGGAGGTTGCCAAATGGAAGGTGAAAAAGTTGAAAGAATTAAGAAGTGCAAATTGGTTGTTACAGAATAGTCATGGGGATATAAAGTGTAGCATAAAGAACACAATCAATAATATTGTAATAACTATATATGGTGTCAGATGGGTATGAAATTTATTGGGATGATTACTTAGTAAGTTATATGATGTCTAACCACTGGGCTGTATACCTGAAACCAAATAATATTGTATGTAAACTGTAATTTCAAAATTAAAAATTATAAAAAAGTTAAACTACATTCCAAAATGGACTATAAAATAATGTACTAAAAATAATACACTCTTCAGACATTCTTGAGAAACAATTACTTAGAATAAAATAATAATCTGTTTTGCCTATTTCTAGATCACTTATAGTTTTTCTTAATGGTTTTGAAATGTGACTTAAAGTTAATCCTCCAATATTTTAAGCTGTTAAGTATTTTGAGTAATTTTGAATTGCAAAACTTGGAAAAGATAGCATATACACACAAAGGGTAGGGCAAAAGTAGGTTTACTGTTGTTTGTATGGAAAATAATACAATATTTAATAAATAAGAATATAAGAATAAACTGTGTTTTGTGTACTCACAACTGTAAACTTATTTTTGCCCATATATATATATCTCCTAATGCCATTTTCTCTTTCCTCTGTAGTTTAACTAACTTTATCTCTGTAAGAATGCCAAATAAGTCATGCTACTTATCTACTTAGAAAAATCTTGTTTAGTTTTTAATTAAAACTATGTGTACTATGTGTGTTCTTTCAAGACATCATTGTATAAAAAATTTGGACTAGTCTTAAAGATTTTTTAATCTCAGTTCCCTAATGTTTAATTTATCAGAAGAATAGAGTTATCTGTAAGATATCTCTCTGCCAAAAATTTCTGTAAATTTACATGTGGATGTACTTTATCACAAATAGGTTAATGCATTTGTAATTTGGAGCAACAAGTATCCTAGTGCTTTACTTCCTAATGCTTAAGTTTCACAGCTTTTTTAAAACAATTTTTTCAATATAATGATTTTATGACATATACTAGAGGCCCGATGCACGAAATTCATGCAAGAGTAGGCCTTCCTTCCCCTGGCTGCCATCACTGGCTTCCCTCTGGCACCCAGGACCTGGCTTCCCTCTGGCCACTGGCAGGTACCTGGGACCCAGGCTTTCATCACAGCCTTGGCTTCATCTGGAAGGTCATCCGGAAGGCCATCCAGTCTAATTAGCATATTACGCTTTTATTATTATAGACTCTCTCTGTTAAATAAGCAGAGAAGTATTTTAAATATATTTCTAATCCTCTCCCAAGGATATTGTTTCTATTGATTTTTAGAGAGAGTGGAAGGGAGGCAACAAAGGGAAAGGGAGAGAGAGAGAGAGAGAGAGAGAGAGAGAGAGAGAGAGAGAGGAGATTAACTAGTTGCCTCCCACATGCTGAATGGAACCTGCAGTCCAGGTACATGCTCTTGACCAGGAATCAAATTCACAATGCTTTAGTGCCTGTGTTGACTCTCTAACCACTGAGATCAACGGCCAAAGCAGAGAAGTATTTTCTGGAATTCAGTCTCACAGGACTTTTGTTTTTAATAATATGTATCATGTAATAAAATAAAACTGCTCTTGGATGGAATTATCATCAGTTAACTCACTATTTGGAGAAAGGAAGATGGGGGCAAGTTATATTAGTTTGGAAATACTCTAACAGAGAGGGAAATATCTCCTACTTCTGATTATTAGAGAAATCTGCAAAAATTGAAAAGTTTATTACAGATTGAAATCAGTAGTGATGGTTCAAGGTTTTACTTTTTCATAAAAATATATGATTTCTACAAGGGTGACTAGACCTGGGAGGCCTTTGAACTATGAGTTGCTTTACCAAGTATCATTCAATAGTATATAATCCATAGTAAACTTACTCTTTACAGAATATTCCACTTGTTCTGCATTTATAACTTAGGTCAGAGAGCACACCATTATATTAAACCAATGTTGTTATATTTTATAAAACCCAAAGTTGTTATATTTCATAAAACCCAATAAAATATTTATATTTATGTAATATTTGTATTAAACACTTTATATATTTATGCCAAATGATATTTATTATGTAAAACATCTAATTCAAAACTGGGCTTGTGAATCCCTCTGTTAAATTGTGTGTGAAAATAAATTTGCCAAAATATTAGTAAGTTCTGTACCTCATGGTATTGAAAATGTTTGCAAGTGTATACTTTCCTATATTATAACTATAAGTTTACATGGGTTACAATGGACTATTTTCCAAATTTAAAATCCTACTGTGTGTATCCGCATATCTATGTATTTTTTTTGCTGCCACAATATTTTTGAACAATTT
Source organism: Myotis lucifugus (assembly GCF_000147115.1). Classification (NCBI taxonomy): domain Eukaryota; kingdom Metazoa; phylum Chordata; class Mammalia; order Chiroptera; family Vespertilionidae; genus Myotis; species Myotis lucifugus. The sequence goes on from NW_005871222.1 coordinate 2,225,840, forward strand.
TGTCATGCTAATTTCACCTGTTCACATTGGAAAAGGTGACTTTTACATGGTAGATAATGTAGAAAATCTACTTATATTAACACATTCTAATCATAAATTTTATATTTAAAAATTGTAAATGTTTGCACATTGTCAAAGTAAATTTTATAGGAACCTTCAATTTTGCTATTTCTCTTACACAGAGAAATTTTGTCAGAGGTTAAAATATGATTATGTTTTGTAACTTCATAAAGTATGTGATGTATAACTCTATTTGTTAGAGGCTAAACAGGTGAAAAATATTTGCTTTCAACAAAGCTTCATTTTATCTTTTGATATGAGCACATGGCTAATTACTGGCTTTAGGGGTGGGGTTAAAAGGATCACCCCAACTTGTTATAGTATTATAATTACTGAATATTATGATTGCCACTTTAAATGACACAATCTCCAAAGGTTAATGCTACATTGCGCAATGTAAGAATGCCAATTAAAGGGTAATGGTCATTCTGAAGGTTAATGATTGTAACTCTTTAAAGAGAATAAATTGATGCAATACAATCCATTTTAAGAAAAAAAAATCCCCTTTATAATGATGTTACTAATTATCCTATTGGCAGTTCAGTAGACATATAATCATTTCATCCATTGCCATTAAAGTGTCTTAATAAAAGCTTTAGAATATCGAAAGTATGAACCTTTTAATATCCTAAAAAGGTTCTTGTTTAGAATATGATTGTTTGAATGAGACAAAAAAAGAGATGTTTCAAGTTTTATAGAAATTAAAATGCATCCAATAAAAATCGGTGCATTTGCTTAACACTTTAATTAAAGTGTTAAGCAAATGGCATTGTTGTATGTCCTATTAACATGCATGCACCTATTTATACATAAACACAAATAAGAATTTAGCTTCTATTTGTAAAGCTCAATAATTTATAGCGTGACACATATCAAAACTGATTGCTTTCTAACTAATAGGTTAGAGGAAATAGCTATCATATGTGAGTATTATGAACCTTACCTCATTCTGAAAAGTTGCTGAAGTAAAGTGAGAGAAACGGTCTGCTGACTCCTAATTCATGAAGTGACAATGATGAATGAAGGCAAGTTAGCTCCAGCTGTAGCTGTATTTTAGCTCATGGGTAATTTTTTTTCTTCTGCTAGAGGCAGTGAAAAAAGCAAAATTTCCAGTTAATAAGGAACAAATACTTTCTGTAAAGTGGCATCTAAACAGTGTCTATCAGGGAGTCATTCATTTTTCTGGAAGATAACTTTTTTAAAAACAGCTACAAAGATATCCAATAGCATGTAATTCACTTGAGGCCACATAATATATCTTGGAAACATTATAATCAGTATTTTTATTTTTTTTCCAAAGTTAAGTAAGTTCAATGTCTTGTGGAGAGATAAAATAATATTTTATTTAATGGTGTTCATCTGTGCATAAGACCTTGGAAAGGGGAAAATTGCAAAACAAGGCTACATGTAAGGAGACAAAAATAAACTGGTGATATTTACCTGTTCTTTATTTTTCCCAGGATGATTTAGCCCCACTTTCACATAAAAATGCTCTCTTAAAAAGTCACCAAAATCTTACTGACAAACGCAAATATTTTTCTTGATCTATCTCTTCATTCATTTACTCTAGGATGAAATTAAGCTCTATATTTCCACAGTCATGAAATCAATGTGCTCACAGACAATACATTAGATAGAACCATCATACCTGATAATAATAACATGAAAATGAAGGAATTGCACACAAGAAGAACATTGCTTAATTTTGCTGAATTCAAATTTTGCATCTGTAAAATGGGAATTAAAATACTTAACACAAAAATTTATTATGAATATTAAAGAAAAATGAGATATATTATAAGCCTTAGTTACATTAATAATTAATCCAACTATATATAACCTTCTATCTCATTTATTGTCTTAAAATTTTCATTTCCTTGATATTAATTTTAAGTGTGTATAATAATTCTAATATTTTAAATAAAATTATGCATATCTTTCAATAGCTTCTCTTTCTGTCTCTGTTCTTCTCTCTTCTCTCTCATATATATGCTTACATATTTCAGAAAAGTACTCTTTCAACTAACAATGAATTATTATCTGTTAAAGATGTAACATGTCTACATACACACTGCCCAGTTTAAGAAATAAAATATTTTATCAGTGAAATTGAGTCTTTTATATACACAACTCAATTCTATTACTCTCTTTTCTATTTTCAACTCCAAAATGTATAACCACTTTCATTATAGTCAAAAAGATTATTGACACCATTTTCTCTTTTCACGTATGCAGAATATATATCCATAATATTATATTACAGTGGGGCCTTGACTTACAAGTGTCCCGACTAATGAGTTTTTTGAGATACCAGCTGTCTCTCGGCCAATTTTTTGCATTGAGTTGATAGAGTAATTTGAGTTAACAAGCTCCTTAACGAGCTCCTTAAAAAGCTCGGTCTCAGAAAGAATTAAACTTGTAAGTCAAGGCCCCACTGTACTTGTTTTAAACTTTAAATAAGTGGTATCATAATTATAGTAGACTTCCATACTACAGTATATGTTCTTCTGGGGCTTTTTTCCCCCACCTAATATTATATTGGTGAGAATCATTCATGTTGCTACATAAACATTTGTTTCTTTTTAATGGCAAAATAGTATTCTGTATTTTTTAATTACATTGCAATTTATTTACTCATCCTTATTTAAGTTCTATTGTTTTAAACTTATTTTCTAATATAAGTGTCTTAGTCTGTTTGGTATGCTAAAACAAAATACCACTGACTAGGTGGCTTATTAAAAAACAGAAATTTATTTCTCACATTTCTGGTAAATTGGAAATCCCAGATTCTTATGCTAACAGATTCAGTGTTTGATGAGGGTCTACTCTGTAGTTGGCATCTTTTTGAAATATCTTCACTTGGTGGAGAGGGCTAGAGTCTCTTTTATAAGAGCACTACTTTTATTCATGAGGTCTCCATCCTAATCACCTAATTATCTCTCAAATGCTCCACACACCTCCCTACCATCATCAAATTGGGTATAAGGAGTCCAATATGTGAAATTTGGGAAAACACAAACATTCATGCCATAGCAATGATATACGTAGCATTATTGGTTTACATATTCCTATTATATTTGACTTATTTATTTTAAGATATTGTGATCAACCATGAAGCCATCACTCAAAACAATAACTAAACATGTATCTATGTTCTCACTGTACCTGTCAACTTTTTATATTAATCATTCTGCTGCTTTGTTATATGTGTTGTCACATGTATCTGTATATGCAGAAACAATATATTACTTAGAACTGACAGCATTCTTATTTTATAGAATGGATGTCAGACTTTATTTAGTCTGGAACTAGTTTTCTTTACTCAAAATTATACATCTTTCCTTACTGAGAGATGTGGGAGATCTTTATGTATTCTGAATATAATTCTTTTATCAGAGATGTTATTTGAAAATATATTTTTATGAGTCTGTGGCTTCCCTTTATATTCTCTTAAAAGTGTCTTTTGCAGTGCAAACATTTTGAAATGTAGATCTAGTATCTATATCTTATTTTTTACACCATATAAAAGGATAAACTAAATATGGATAAAAACTTAAATGTAAGTCGTGAAACCATAAAAATCCTAAAAGAAATTATAAGCAACAAAATCTCAGACATCTCTCATAGCAATATGTTTGTAGATACATCTCCTAGGGCAAGGGAAACTAAGGTGAAAATAAATAAACGGAACTACATCAAAATAAAACCTTCTCCATAGCAAAATAAACCATCAGCAAGATGAAAAGGGAGTCCACTGTATGGGAGACCATAATTGCTAATGATATGTCTGATAAAGAGTTAATATCCAAAATATATAAAGAATTCATACAACTTAATAAAATAAATTCAAACAATCCAATAAAAAAAATGGGCAAAGGATCTAAATAGACACTTCTCCCAAGGGGACATACAGATATCCGAGAGACATATGAAAAGATGCTCAAAGTCACTAATCATCAGAGAGATGCAAATTAAAATGACAATGAGGTACCACCTCTCACCTGTCAGAAAGGCTACCATCAACAAATCAACAAATGACTAGTGAGGCTGTAGAAAAGAGGGAATCCTAGTACACTGCTGGTGGGAATGCACACTTGTGCAGCCACTATGGAAAACAGTCAAGTTTCCTCAAAAAATTAAATATAAAACTGCCATTTGACCCAATGATTCCATTTCTAGGAATATAACCTAAGGAACTTAAAACACCAATCAGAAAGAATATAAGCACCCCTATGTTCATAGTAGCACAATTTACAATAGCTAAGATGTGGAAACAGCCCAAGTGCCCATCAGTAGATGAGTGGATAAAAAAGCTGGGTTACATTTACGTATGGAATACTATACAGAAGTTAAAAACAAGGATCTCTTACCCTTTGAGACAGCCTAGAGGGACCTAGAGAGTATTATACTAAGCAAAATAAGCCAGTCAGAGAAAGATAAGTATCACATGATCTTACTTATATGTGGAATCTAACTTACAAAAATAAACTGATGAACAAAATAGATCCACAGATATGGAAGCATGGAACAGACTATGGAATCTCAGAGGAAAGGTAGGGGTGGATGGGGAGAGTTCAACAAAAGAACTTATATACATACTAGAGGCCCGGTGCATGAAGTTCCTGCACTGGGTAGGAGGAGGGTATCCCTCAGCCCAGCCTGCACCCTCTCCAATCTGGGACCCCTTGGGGGATGTCTGATTGCTGGTTTAGGCCCGATCCCTCTCACAATCCAAAACTGCTGGCTCCAAACCGCTGACCTCCCTGCCCACCTGGTTGCCCCAAACTGCGACCCCCCGCCGGCCTGATTGCCCTCACTGCCTCTGTGTGCCAGCCTGATTGCCCCTAACTGCCCCACCTTCTGGCCTGGTTGCCCCTAACTGCCTCACCTGCTGGCCTGGTCACCCCTCACTGCCCCCACTGCCAGCCTGGTTGCCCCCAACTGGCCCCCCATCAGCCTGGTTGCTCCTAACTGCCCTCCCCCACCAGCCTAGTCGCCCCTCATTGCCCTGCCAGCCTAATCCCCCCCTGCTGGCCTGTCACCCCCAACTGCACCCTCCCACCGGCCTAGTTGCCCCTAACTGCCCCCCCCCCG
>NW_005871222.1:2231131-2354308 GCF_000147115.1 Myotis lucifugus
CCCCCCCCCCCCGCTGGCCTGGTTTCCCCCAACTGCCCCCCTGCCAGCCCGGTTGCCCCCAACTCCCCCCTGCTGCCCTGGTCGCCCCCCCACCCTGCTGGCCAGGTCTCCCCAGGCAACCTGCTGTTCAGTCATTTGGTCGTCCCTCACTAACCCCCCTGCCGGCCTGGTTGCCCCATGCAGCAACTTCTATTTTTAGTGTATTCTCAATTTCTTTGTGCATTAATAATAAAATAATAATGATGATAATATATAACACTTTTTAGTAGTTTTTAATATGGGAACCTATTTTATCATTGTCATAGATAAGTTTGTGATATAAAAACTTGTTTACATTTTTGAATCTTTTTTAAAATATATTTTTATTGATTTCAGAGAGGAAGGGAGAGAAGAGAGAGATAGAAACATCAATGATGAGAGAGAATCATTGATTGGTTGCCTCTTGCACACCCACTACTGGGGTTTGAGTCCACAACCAGGGCATAGGCCCTTGACTGGAATCGAACCCAGGATCCTTCAGTCCATAGGCAGACACTCTATCCACTGAGCCAAACCCGCTAGGGCAAAACTTGTTTATATTTTCAATGAGAAATCTAATTCTCCGCCTCTGGCTTTTAAATGTTTTCTGTGACTTTTATTGTTTTGTGACAGTTGTGGCAGATATTTCACTCATCATGCAGTGTAATTGGCATCCTGCCACAAAGAATAAACCCAGCGATGGATTGTTAGCTCTAGGGAACTGCCAGGATGAAGCAAAGCTTTTTCAAACTCCAAGGAATTAACAGAAATGTTTACAAAAGGGAAAAAGTAGTGTATCAAACTCTCCTTTTGAACAACAGCAGATTTTGCACTTACTCGCAATTTGAATATATTAAAAGTTGCAGTAGTATTCTATTGTAAAAGTACACCTTTTTGTCTTATAAACCTTGTCAGCATTTGTTGATTAGCAAGACCACATAAATCATATCTGTAGATACAGAGAATGACATTCAAGAAAATAGTATATTCTGCCTACGAGTGCAAGGCAATGTGGTTAAGGACAATAATGATTGAAATAAGTGTTCCTGGGTACATATATGAACTGCTTAAAGTCATGTGTGAAAGGAATTATTGGGGACAATATGTACTTTTATTATTTTTTATCACTTAAGAAGCTTTTATTACAGTTGACATACATTATTATATTAGTTTCAGGTATACAACACCGTGATTAGACATTACATAACTTACTAAGCGACCATCCTGGTAAATCTCCCACCAATCTGACACCATATGTAGTTATTACAATATTATTGACTATTTCCCTATGCTATATTTTGCATCCCCATGATATTCTGAAACAACCAATTTGTGCTTTTTAATCCCATCAACTTTTTCACCCATTTACCCAATAGGCTTAAAGCTCACCATCACTTTCCACTAAGTGGGTGCTTCAGGTAAACAGATCACACCAATCCCTTCAACCTCATAATATTTTTATCTTCTTCAATTCACAGAAAAACATGTTATCTGACAGTTCAGATTTCTCTTTGAGGTTGATTGATTATAATTAGACACAACACAGGCACACTGCTCAAAATGTAATTGATATGACCTGCTAAGTAAAAAAAAAAAAAAAAGAAGTGCTTCATTATTTAAAAAAAATCCTTTGTATAAATTAAAATCAATAGAAATTTGAAAGTGTTAACATAGATTCCAATGTATTTGAATACAAATATGAACTTCCTAGTTTATCTATATATGTAGTAGTTTTTGTTTTAAAGAAAGACTTCTCATAAAAGCCTTGAATTTTTTTTTAAAAATATAGGAGTATTAATTCTTATTCATTAAATGAACAGAATTTATAGATGTGCATGCAATCAATAAGAAAACTTTATTTATTTTTGCTTAAATTAGGTTCATAGAGTAGGCATTCATATATTCAGAAACTAGTTGGGAATCTTCTTTTTAAACAGATACATATGTATTTAAATAAGTGGTAGATAATAGATAGATGATAGATGATAGATAGATGATTGATAGATAGATAGATAGATAGATAGATAGATAGATAATAGATAGATAGATAGATAGATAGATAGATAGATAGATAGATAGATAGAAAATTATGTCAAAATATCTATATGTGGAGACAAACTGAACTATTACTCATCTATTAAGAGTTCCTTCTCTAGTTAATGTTTCTATGTAGGTTTGAAATTGAAGCTTAGGAGAGAGCAGCACTGGTTGTTGCTTGCCTGCTACACATCTGGCTCAAATCTCCAGCACACTTTGCCCTCTTAGAGGGAGATTACTTATAGGCAGGGAGCTCACCTGCATATTTTTGGAACTAAAGAAAATTCCCAAAGTCTCCTGAACAGAATGCTAAACCATGAGGGATAACTTGGTATACATACAAAGCAAATTACAAAAGTATATTATCTACATAGCAATACTCTGGCATATGAAATGACACTACTATGAAAATATTTAATCAAGAAAAGTGAGAGATACCATTGGATTGGGCTTAATTTGTCCACACTGGATCAGTTATCTTAATTCAGCGTATTATTTCTTGCAGCAATTTGTTGGGTTGGTTAACTTGAAAAGACTGGCCCAGAAAAGGAAACTTGAAATAGCAGAAATGTTTGGCATACATTAAGAGAAAACATTAAAAAAATCATTGGGATGCAAGAGTGCTAGGTTGAATCTATCAAGAGACATAATATCAGTGATTGAAGAACACAGATTTCAGAGTTAGAGTACTTGAGTTGAGTTCCTTTTTGGTTCTGTTACACATAAAGTGGGTAATATACTTAACCCTGATTTGAAATTATACGGAAACAATTTGAAGCAGTGTTCGTCAAACTTCAGTCTGATTAAAAATGACCTAAAGGGGATTGTTAAGAATACTGATCATTGATCTCCATCACCACATTTTGATTTGATAGATCAAGGTGAAACTGATATCTGGCAACTGTATCAAAATTTGAAGAGTGCTTATTTAAAATGTTATTTTTCTTTTTAGAAAAGCAGATTTCTTTTGAATTATGTAAAAGTCTACTAAGTGAGCTGCTGGAGGAATTACTCCTGGTAAAGGTAGATTTACTGTACAAGCTTTTGAATTACTAAAAATAACAAATGCATAACAGATATTCTCTTGGACAATTCATATTGTCATATTGTATAAAGTGCATATGCAAGTAACTCAAAATTGACAACTTGGGAGTGTACCTTAACAATTTGTTAGATTGAATTATCAATCATATTAAATAGAATCTACTTTGTGGAATGCATATGGATGCATATTGTTAGGTAAAATGGGAGATATCATAAAAAAGAGTCAAATTCATTATTATTGAGGGATTTGCAATTGTGTTATATTTAATATTAGTTCAAAAAGTGTGTTCTAATTTCAGGATTTTGAAGTGATAGATTTTTTCACTATTCTAGACCAGTGGGTCAGTAATCAGATGCATGCATCCCCAATGAAAAGCATGGCACTATCTATTGAGATACAGAAAAATATAATCACACACACACAGGATAATGTAAGGATATGAAACTTTAGTAATATTTTATTCATGAATTGATATTGGTGCCCTCTCATGTACTTTCCCAAGAAGGTCATATGTCATTTATGGTAAATAGAGGACAGTATATTTCACATTGTGGAGGCATTGGCAGTTGCCCTCATTTATTCATTGGTTTTCCATATTACAGTATATGTTTTTGCACTGAGGATTAACAGATCTACATGAAATTAACCCGACATGTACAAAATCAGCATAAGACAATAGTTTTTACAATGAACTCAAGTTGGAGTGTAAGCACAAGAAAAGAGCCAAGTTTAAGATTATTTTTAATCTGTGTATGATGACTCATCAATATAAAACTAACAATAATGTGTAATATGCTACTTAACATATGTTTTTAAAACGTTTTATCTTTCTCTTTAAGATTCAGTGGTGTTTCAAAATAAGAATGAGCATATAATAGTTTTGCTTTCTTTTAGTACAAACATTTTATGAAGAGAGAGATAACTTTGAAATAGTTACTTAGAAAGTTTTCTTGCTATTTCACTTTATCTACAATATTTCTGTTATTTATAAAAGTCCTGCTCTGTTCACAATTTAAAATACTGTAAACAAAATTTTTTCTAATCAATTTGAAAGTCTTTATGCTACATGAAATAAGCCAGTCAGAGAAAGACAGTAAGTATGATTGTCTGATTTCATTCATATGTGGAATCTAATGAACAAATGAACTAACAAGCAAAATAGAGGCAGTCAGAGAGAGGGTAGGGTGATGCTGTTTGGGAGGGGGAGGTGAAGGGATTGAAAAACAAAAAGAGAAAAAAATTATGGACATGGACAATAGTGTGGTAATTGCTGGGGGAGTGGGAGTGGGAAGATGTTAAGGAGGCTATAGGGGGGTAACATGATGGTGGGAGACTTGACTTGGGGTGGTGAGCACACAATCCATTGTACAGATGATGTGCTGTGGAATTGTGTGCCTGAAACCTGTATAATTTTGTTAACCATTGTCACCCCAATAAAAAGAAAAATAAATAAATATAAATAAAAGTCTTTCAAAGAAAGATGTGCTCTAAATATAAAAACAAACCAAAAAGCATTACAATCTCCATTAGTTTTTAAGAACAATCAAATTACATTAAGGAGAATGAATATTTTAACAATAATGTTTGCATAATGGTTAGATTAGTTTTGAACCTGATCATCATAATTTAGGAAACAAATCTAATAATGTACTTCCATTTGGATCGACTTATCTATAAAATCTGTTTTTCAGGTATGTTGGACATTAAATACAATTACCAAAATAAACCTCTAAAGTGCAAAGTTTTATGCTAAAGCTTTAAAAAATAATGAAGCATATGTAATTATGCTTTCAATATTTAATACTAAAAACAATACGAATTTGGAAGTAATGTGAAATACACCTGCATGGTGATGCATAAAGTGCAATAAGTCATATTTTAAAATACAAATTTAAATTCAACAAGATTGTATATAGGAAAATGGACTATATATATATATATATATATATATATATATATAACATTTAAAAGTATTTATGCCACTTTTTTAGCTTATACATTTTAATTTATTTTTTGTATTTCATAAATATTTCATAAAATCATTTAGCACAACACTTCTAGTATAGAACAGAACATTTACAAATAAGCACATAAATAGACATATTTTGAGGTCATTCCTTAAGAAATTTTACTAATTAGGTTAAAGCTCAAAACGTTTGAAGATTAATAACTATTAGTATAAACTTCTTTAGGTTACGACAATTTTTTGTTGTTAATCCTCACCTGAGGATATTTTTCCATTGATTTTTAGAAAGAGTAGAAGGGAGGGAGGGAGAGAGGTGGAAAGGGAGAGATGGGGAGAGAAATAGAGAGGTAGAGAGAGGAAAAGAGAAACATAGATGTGAGAGAGATACATCCATAGGTTGCTTCTGGCATGCAACCTGACCAGGCCGGGGATCCAACCTGCAACCCCAAATATGTGACTTTTTTTTTTAATCCTCACTTGGGGGTATTTTTCCATTGGTTTTTTTTTTAGAGAGAGTGGAAGAGAGAAGGAAAGACAGAGAAAAATATCAATGTGAGAGAAACACATCCATTGGTTGCCTCCTGTAGGAGCCCCGACCAGGGCTCAGGCCAGGGAGGAGCCTGCAACCCATATACATGTCCCTGACCAGAATCAAACTGGGACCTCTTCAGTCCACAGGCCAATGCTCTATCCACAGAGCCAAATCAGCCAGGGCCCAAGTATGTGCCCTTAACAAGGAATCAAACCCATGACCTTTCAGTGTGTGGGCCAATGCTCTAACCACTGAAAACACTGGCCAGGTTGGTTGTGACACTTTTTAATAATCAAAACATATTTCTCTAAATTTGAAACTAACACACATGGCCATGTGAAAGCACACTATCAATCTACAGCATTTTGTAATCATAAACCCTCAATATACACATGGTATAAAATAGTTTAAAAAAATTAAATATGCATCATTCCAAACTAAATTAGCGTATCTAGATACAAGCATTAAGAATGTGATTGAGAACTATTACATGCAATGGAACCCTTTTTGAATATTAGTAATTAATGATTAAAATGCATTGTAACATTAAGAGCAAAATGTAACTTTTAAAACAAAGTGATTCTGATTCTTGGTTGTTTATTGCAATCATATTGAAGTATAAAGAGATATTGGCTAAGCATCTTAATCTTAATGCCATTATAAGCTAATTAACACCAATACAAGTAGACATAGCTATGTGTAAAATGTCTGTGAGTGTATAATCAATGTTTGACATACAAGATATTCTAATAAACATGTTTCTATGAGAACCTGAAATATGAAATGCAATCCATATGCCTGAAAATTCTAAAATAATAAAGTTAATAAACTTCCATAGGAGTAGCCATACATAAATGTTATAAATCAATTAAAACACATAGTTCATTACTTACTTTCTAAATTTCTTTCTATGAACCAATGTTAAACTCCAGCTCTGAATAACACCAGCATATTGTATAATATCCAAATACATGTGTATTTTAGTATAATATAGTAAAGTATAGAAGAGTATGGTATTATACATGATATGAAATAAAGAATTAAAAAGTGAGCAATATGGAGTCATTAAAAGCAGAAATTACTAATTCAAGTGTCTATATTTGGGTGCACATTATATATGTGGAAATTTTTTATTTCTAGAAAGGAATATCCTCTCCTCAACTCTTCATGTGACATCAACCCTGTGGCATACCACTTGTTTTTCAACTCTTGATGGACATATGAATGCATAAAATTCTATCCCAGTACATGACAAACACCAAAAAACGAGATGAAAAATAACAGCAAATGCTGCAGAAAAAAAAATAGCATAAAGAGGTGAAGACTGTTAGCAGCACATGTGTGCCGTGTCCCTGTGACACTCAGGGACATGGAAGAGTTTTGACAGATTCACTTTTCAACAGATACATGGGTTTATTTATGAAATCTGATGATTGTTTTTTGTCAGCTCCAAAAGATGAGGCAGAAGACAAAAAATGTTTTTTTGGAGTACATTTAGTCCATGGACATTAATTTGTCTAAATCTATGAAACTACTAATTGATGTCATCATTCTGCTTGTGGGAAAATATTAAGACATTGTGACCACATTGCAGTAAACTCTTTCCCCAGAGTAAAGGCTGAATAGCTGTTAATAAAATGTGGGTGTCATAAAGAGATGGTCATCTATTATTGGCCAACTGATGGAATAGAAAGTGAAGGAAAGTCTTCATAGGAACCCCAGACAAAACCCAGGAATAGAAACTTGCTCCAGGTGTGGTTGTGAAGTTAACATTTATCATGAAGACACACATCAATTTTACCTATGTGCGCAGTTCTAGTTCCCATTGAATTTATTTATTCTCTGCTTTAACATTTTCAAAGCCACAAGAGAGTGACTCCTCATTCTGGAAAGGCTGTAGGATAAAGTAGAAAGAGCATCAGTTGTTTATCCTCAGGTTTGAATGTCATTTATTTGCTATATGGCCTTAAAAATATCACTAAACCTCTGGAAATTCTATTTCCTTATTATAGCATGCTTCTATTTCATAAGGTGTATTGTGATGATTAATATGTGAAGTCTCTTTACCATCAATGTATATAACAGTCCTTGATGAATGTGTCTTCTCCTACTACAGATTGTCTAGATGCATCTAGAAGTTTAGACTTTGAAAGAATGCACACTTTTATAATAATAGAGTATATATTCAAATGTAGATGTTGGGGAGAATATTTCAAATTGTCTATATGACAAAGAGGGAAATGGAAATTATTTTAAGTAACTTGAAAGGATATAAACTGATTACTTTATTCTGATAGATTGCTGGTGAAAATGCAATATGGTGCAGTCACTATGAAAGATAATTTGTTTTGTTCTTACAAAGGTGGATAAAAATCTTAGCATATGATCCAATTTGTGTACTCTTAGGTATTTACCCAACTGAACTAAAACTTATTTTCACACAAAAATCTGAACACACGTGTTTTTATGAGTTCCATTTATAATTACTAAATATTGGAAGCAACCAAGATGTCCTCCAACAGGTTAACAGATAAACTGTGGTACATCCATACAACAGTGCTATTCTGCAATAAAAAAAAAATAACTCTCAAGCCAGTGGAAAACCATGGAGAAGACTGAAATGTGTATCACTGAGTGAAAGTAGTGGCTACATACTGTAAGGTTCCAACTATATGACATTCTGGAAGAAGCAAAACTATAGAGATTAAAAATATCAGTGAAAAGACATGGGCAAATGATAGTTAAATATGGGGAGTTTATAAAGTATATGATCCATTTTTGTCTTCTCTGCTCATTCTGTTCTCCCTGCCCAACATCTGAGCAGGTTGATAAGACAATTTTGGTGCTCTTGCCTTTAGCACCACAAGAATTTCAAACCATAAAAGGCCCTGCCTTTGGGAAAACCTTGCTTCCCCCCTACATCTAACCCCTAATTATGGCAAACACACACACACACACACACACACACACACACACACACACACACACACGACAGTTTTCTTATCGTGCTTCCTAAAAAAACATTTTGGACCTGTTTGGCAGCTACCCTGCTCTTCCAATAAAACCTCATTATGTGAGTAATTAACCTTTTTGCAATTGCTTAGTATCTGTGAAGCATCATCATTTCATTATTTGAACCAGGTTTTGGGTAAAGTCCATTTCATGTCTGTTGAGTGTTCACAACAATTAGTGTTGCAAGCAGCTACATAAAAATGGTCTTTCTCATTTTGTTCTGTGTTGCTAGCTGGTTTTGCTGCCTACTGGCAAGTATATTTTTAAGCTACTGCTTGGTGGCTACTTTGCATTTGGAGCTGTGTTGCTTTGTACTGCATTTTCCAAGTTTTACCAAGTTTCTGTCTTATTAATCTATGTAAGGGAATTTTCAAAAATTGGCATTTAGCAACAGGCTTATAAATTTAGGCCCCTGCTTATAGTGCCCTTGGTTCATGTGTCTTTCCCCAGCGTGATCTCTGTATTTCCGATTGAGCCCTGTGTCTTGGTCCCCGCATGACCACTATTGCCGGGGTTCTTGTTCCAGCATTAAGAAGGGTTCAGCAATCTAGAGAAGGGGCTGTGTGTAACTTAAATAAGAGTCCAGAGATGAAGCATAATTTTGAACGGCACTTGGGGGTCAGAGGAGCTTAGCTAAAGAAACTAAGATCTCCTCGTCTCAGGAGCCCATGCTTTTTATTAACACAAATTGTCCTGAAGCGAGGTGGAGATATACACTTCAAAGGGTCAGGTTTCCTATAGAGTCCATTGTCAGAATGGAAAAATTTGCCTACGGCTGTTCAGGTGTTTGGCCAGTAGGAGGCAATAACATGCAGATTAAGATGCCCTGAGTTGTCTGGCAGCAAGCAATCATCACTTTTCAGGTTTGGGGAAATGCCCTTCAGCCACTCCAGATTCAGCCCTGCTGTCATGCTGGAATAGGCTTACGGCACACTATTAAGGTTAGATTCAGGGAAACAACTTTGCTCTGTGACTCTGGGTTGTATGTGTGGACCAGACATTAGCCTCTGTTCTATAGTACTCAGGGGAATGACTGATAACCTGTGTAATACAGGTTCAATGAGTGATCACTCATATGTGAGAAGAAAGGTTCTATTTGGCATAATGGGGTCATACTCCTAAAAGCAGATGGTTCATGTCCACATTACCTGTTTCTTTGTCTGCCTATACCTCTATCACCAAAAATAATCTTGACTTTCATGGCTACATAAAAGAACTCCCATGGGACTATGGCACTAAGGCTCTAAACCCTAATGATACTGATTTGAGACTCTGGAAGAAAAACAAAAACAACTTATTAATATGAACATGGTAGAGAAGAATTTCTGAAGTCTATATAGTAACCACCAAATAACATACACAGACACAAACAAAAAATTAAGCAGAGGTTCTAATCAAAAATTTACTTAAATAGTTTATATAACAAAAATAGAACAAGTCACAATACAATATTTTTAATGATAGCCACTATTTTGTACAGTAAATCTCTAGAATTTTGTCATTTTGCATAACTGACATTTTATTCCCATTGAACAACTATTTCCTATTCCCTCTACCCCAGCCTCTGAGTTTGATACCTCATGCTAGTGGAATCATGCAGTATCTGTCCTTCTGTGACTGGTTTATTTCACTTAGAATGAAGTTCTTCAGGGTATATCTCATGTTAAATGTTCTTACCAAGCACAAAGAAAACAAACAAACAAACAAACAGACAAACAAATACATAGGTCTACCTGTGACTTAGTGATGGATCACCACTTAGCCACTTGTCTTAGCCACTTAATACTACTGGACATGTTTTGTGATTTCATTTGTTGGTGATCCAACTAATTCTCTGTTCTGAGATCAACTATCTTAGTTGTTAACAAATGGTGAGGATCCTACTCCAAAACAATGATTGACATCATTTTTTAGAGGGAAGGTGACTCCAACTGTAACACACGTACAAGGTGTTTTAGAAAACAACTGCTCTTCAGTACTGGTGCACCCAATTCTAATGATGACCCCAAATTGCCTGTCAGGAAAAAACAAACAAACAGTGTTGCCACTTATTCCTGAATTTACATTAGCAAATGCTAATGGTGGCAGAGGATAGTTTACTTTCTATGCATAAAGACTGTGGCAACCTTTAAGTTCAAAGGGTGTGACTTCAGTTTCTCAGAGATAGCCCTTACCCCCAAACTAAATCTTTTTATTCTTCCTCACTCATGATGATGAGCAGTGAAAAATTTTTTCATAAACCCAAATTCCACTCTAACCCTTCAAAGTGTTGCATATGGACCAGAAAAAAAATTCCAATGATTCCCTAATACTGATTTATTCATTTACAATGACTTTGTATTTTCTTTTCTAGTAAAATATAAGCATTTTCTGCAAAGTAAAATAACATTTTCTTATAGTAATTCTGCACGGGAGCCTGGAAAAGGGCAATTTTTTTCAGTTTCTGGGCCCACATTTATTTTGTCTCAGGCATTACTAATACTTACACATAAAGCAATGCCAAATAGTAGAGGGGTCATTCAAGGGTTTACCATGTTCATGGTAAACTGTGCAAAAGAGGTATACCATTAGACTTATGCAGACAAGACATAAAACAAGTTTTATTAGAGGAAATTTAAAAACATTTAAGTAGTAGACTACATACTACATCTTGAACTCTAAATATTTTAAACTTAAGATGGGCACCGACATTCTCTATACATCATAATCTATATTCCACTGATGAGCTCCAATCAAAGTGATGCTCTACATATTTAATAGACAGGGAAGTAGACTATATTCTCAGATTATTTAGCAGTGGAGCACCTTGGTTAGCATTGTGACTGTCTTAGAAAGTGAGAGTCTTGACAAGGGAGAATCTGTTATCCATCCTGGTAGAGAATATCCACTTTAGAGATAAGCCATCCAAATATTTTCTTTTTCTAGAATGAAGAGACTCCCAGGGATTCAGGAATCACAATTTCATCATCATAAAGGACATCTGGGAGCAAAAGAAGGGTCCGTAGAACCAGCAGAAAAAGTCAGTTTTTAAAAACATGTCTATACAACTGTTCTTGATCTGAGCAATATGAACTACACATTTTCCCACTGAAGTTATGCAAACTATCTATCCATCTGCTCAGGCTAACACAACAAAGGTGTTTTGGGAATGATGGCAGAAAGAAGAGGGAATAGGAGAGGGAGAGGAAAGAGGGAGGGGGAATCCCTAATTCCAACTGACACAATAAGTCTCGGAGCTCATCCAAGGCAAAAAGTATAGAATCATAAGCAACACCAACATAATTCAGAACAGTTGGAATTTGTGTTCCTATGGAAGCTATTGTTAGGGAAGCTGGTATGGTTGGCAAATGGTATAGTATTCGAGGTAACATGACTCTCACACATTTAAATATAATTTGGGGATTATTCTAGCCCATTGTAGATTCATTACCATGATAGGCATTTTTGTTTGTCTGTTTGTTTGTTTGTTTTAATTATTCCAGTGGTGTTTAAATAGAGATGATAGCCACAAATACTTGATTTGGATTTTTCAATCTAAATTCTTTTCTTTAAGTGTGCACACTCCATACTGGAATGCCCATGTACAATATTAAGACCCGGGATATAAGAAGGTTGTTGAATCTGTATCCATAGAGAGAAACTGTATAAGGGTGTGTCTTAGTAAGTCTGTGCCTGTTGTTGGCCCATTAGCCTTCTCATACAGCTAAGCTGTTTATATAAGTCTATATAAAGGTACAGGTCAATATGTCTACAGTATAGTTGTCTAAAGTAGAAGGCATCATAACCAGACCATTATAGAAAGCATTTAATGTTGCTATTATGATGCAGCATCCTATTGGTTTATCTACTTCAGAGGTGAGTTGTTAAAATATTTTTCTGTTTCTAATGCGTGTTTAGCCACATGTTTATAAAAGTGACTAAAGTCTTAGGGGTCAAATTGGTTTCTTAATTTGAGGCATCATTTTTAAACAAAATGGAACCTTTAAGGGTTTGTCCCAAGTTACATGATTTTAAAGTGAGACACTGATTTCAAGGTAAGAGAGATTAGAAAACAATGACTCTTTTTTTTTTCTCAACAAGATAATAAGTCTTCATTAGGATCCCAGAACAAACCATTTTGTAAGCTACTCAAGACAGGTAGGAAGCCCTGCTGTCTACAGACCCAAAAGCTGAACAAATAACAGTTGAATCTTGTTGACAAAAGTTCTAGTTAACTCTGAGGTTGGCAACTAATTTCTGAAATTCTACAAAGGTTAATAAAGTTAAGAGAATCCAGTCAGGAGCTTCATTTACCATCAACTTGACTATATTTAAGGATTCTTGGTCTAAGGGGTTCTGTTCAAATTTAGATATGTATCTGGATATTTGGTATAAAGATAACAAATTCCTGATTGTAGTATGTGCTATCTCTAATTTTCAAAGAGGTCAATTAATTTTGGGCCAGTTTTATTTGTGTTAGGAGCTTAAGATCAGCAGTTTATTTTCAAAAGAGTGTTCATACATTCACTAAATAGCTCATAGTGTCCTAGGGTTTGCTCAACCCATTGATAATGACAGGTTGCTGGAATACCAAATGCAGCAAATCTTTTCATTTTTTTATTTTTTCTAAAAGCTATAAGAAATAAAACATTGGCAATATCCATACCAAAATAGCAATGCCAACAACACACTCATAATAGTGTGGTCAGTCCTAAAAGTATAATGATGACTACTTTCTTATCTAAACCTCTACAGTACACAGAAAGCTCTAAAACTAGTGGCCTTCAAGGGCCAGATAGTGTTATTATACTAGGAAACCATACTGAATAGCACCATTACTTTAATAAATCTTGGTGAGAAGATCAAGTTCTATTTTTTCCTCTCCCAAATGTGATATTATTTCAATTTTATTACTTGGCAGGCTTTATGGAGCCAGAACATTTTTCATTGTGTATAAGCATGATTTTGGTAGAAGCCAAAGACATGGGTAGCAATGCAGGTATTAAATCAGCATGTCCAGATGGATGGCCCTGAAGGTTCATCTCCCTCTTTTGGTTGCTTAGCAGAGTTGGCCCAGCAGGTCTCCTTAGTTCAACAGATGAATAGATTAGTATTCATTACTGGGCTCCAAAGCTTTCTGTTTTTAACAAGGCCCTTTCTCTGACTAGGCAGTTTCCATGTTATGTAGGTAATTTATGCTCCTCCCAAACTAAAAATATGCAGTGTTAGATAGATGGGATGGCTTTCTAAGGGAACTTGACTATGACACTTATAGTCATCTATGCTCAGCCTAAACCACAGGATAATGGAGTTTTGGGTGTTAGGATGTTCTTTGCTAGGAAGTTTTCTCCCAGTGAGTCCTATATTTTATATCTGCACCACTTGTTACTACTAGTGAGTGTCCATGAACATTTTACATGACAGTATGACAAAGTTTTGATAAGCTGAGACACCAAACTCAGGTAAATGCATGTTATGCAAATGACTGCTTGTCAGTTTTTTGTTTTGTTTTGTTTTGTCTTCTTTTTTGCTCCAGAAGTGAAACCCATGGTTCCCCTGTTTATTCTGTTTCTCCTGGTACTTCACTGGATGAAGCAGGTGCTTTTAAAGAAAACAGCTCATAGTGAGTAACACAAGTTTGAATAGTTTGTTTCTGAGATTCTATCCTTTTGCTCAATCCCTATTGATTTTTTTTTTTAGTTATCTTAGATAGCAATTTGCTAAAATCTTTGTTGGAAATAATTTAGGATGTTATAAAAAACTTAGAATGAATGAGAGTTCGATCTCCAATTAACATTTATAAATCTACAGCTAACATACATTGAGAACTATTTTTGCCATTCAGTGTATTAAACTCATTACAAATTAAAAGAAAAAGATAAGTTACCCAATAGCTCTATGAAAATTAGAAAATAAATGATACCTATGATCCAAAAAAATCTAGATGTATATGTTATGCCCAGATTTCAGGATCCCCAAAAGACCACACCAGGGAGCCAGCCGAGTCCGATGCAAAAGCAGAGAGTCTTTTATTATCACAGACCCAGGTCTGGCTCCCCTACCCTCCTTACTGACACAGCAGCAGGTGGCAGAGAGAGACCTAGCCCGACATGAAGAGGAGTTTTATAGGGGGGTGAAGTCAGGGTAGGAGAGGGGACTGTGGGCCCTGCCGATTGGCCAGGCGCAAGTCGGTGTCTCGTTACACAGGATGTGGTCATCTCTATGGCGTGCACTTCCCTTGATTGTCATTGGTTAGTTTAAAGAAATCCTGGGCATGGCTAGCAGAGGCTTGGGCTTCCGGGAAGAAGGTAGCACATGGCTGCTGCCCCAACATGGAGGATACGGGGCAAGATGGAGGGCATAGCCCTCGCCCTTTCAGTATATAATTTAAAAGTTCAATATAAAAGTTAACCAATATTAAAAATAATAAATGTATCTGACCTTTATTGGCAAATATATTTTAAGCATAAGAAAAAAATATATTTGATAAGATTAAACAATGTTTTACTCAAAATTTTAAATTGTGTACATAATACTGCTTATTATTGTTATTATATACATATGATAAAGAACTGATATGCAAAGCATAAAGAGTTCTAGTATTTTGATAAGAAAATGAGAAACATCTAATAGAAAACCCTTTTAAATACTTGAATACCTAATGCATAACACATAAATTCAACAAATGTACTGTCAATGATAAAAAATACCAAACACCATTGAGCACTTGCTTTGCAACTCAAAATATTCTCAGCAGTTTATAATTCTCACTGATTTTAATCCACACTAAACCTCTTTATGAAGTAGTTATACCACTCTTTCTATATGAGGAAATTGGAGAAAGGTTAAATAATTTGACCAAAAACTATGAACTGGTAAAGATTGTTCTCCATAACAATAAAAAAGGAAACTTTTTGACTCTTGCATTGGTTTTATTTTCTGATACTGTTATTAGAAGAGTAAACTGTAAGAGAATTCTCTTACCAATATAGTATTATATGTTAAGAAAGTTATCAACATTTATATTTTCAGTCCAATAATCCAACAGCTAGCATATAATTTTGAAAAAATTAGAGCTATACTATATTTATGTATTAGATTATATAATATAGTTTTATTAATAATAGTTTAAAATTAGAAATACTTTAAGATCCCAACAAGTAAACATTTTAATAAATGTGGTATTAATTGAGGATAATTTCAATAATTTTAAATTATGGGGAGAAATCTTAGTCATAATGAAACTATATACTAGTAGGTATGTGCGGGTATGTCTGTTGTACACACAATGTACATGTATATCTGTGTTTAGATATGTAATTATATAATATGTAACATTATATCTGTATATATAAACATTATATACTTACAAATACATTATATACATATAAACATAAGCATCATAGATATGTTTCTACAGTATATTCTCAATTTTGTTTTTAACATGTAATCATATAAGTTAAAGTTTATATTCAAATATTTATAATATGTTCAACACTCTGAGTATAGATTTGTAAGACTTTTTTATGTTTTTAATTCTTATGATGAATAATTCCTAATAAAGAGGAAATATGCAAATTGACCCTCATGCCTTCGCAAAGCTGGCGGCACCCACAGCCAATAAGGAGGGAATACGCTACTTGAATGCCATGCCCTCAAATATGGAGGCGCCCACAGCCACAAGATGGCTGGCAGGGGAGGGCAGTTGTGGGCGATTAGGCCAGCAGGGAAGGGCAGTTTGGGGCAACCAGGCCAGTAGGGGAGGGCAGCTGGTGGCAATCGGGCTGGCAGGGGAGCAGTTAGGCATCGATCAGGCTGACAGGGGAGTGGTTAGGGGGGATCAGGCTGGCATGCAGGTGAGCGGTTGGGAGCTAGCAGTCCCAGATTGGAGAGGGTTCAGGCTGGGCTGAGGGAACCCACCCCCAAAGGCACGAATTTCATGCACTGGGACTCTAGTTTTATAATAAAATATAAAATTAGTATAACTACAATTCATCCTTTTCCATTGATAAAGAAGCTAACAAGTTTAATAACTGAGCACTGGTGTCTCTGAAAATTCTTATAATTCATAGTAACCTTCAGGAACTTTTTAAAAAATGTATTGCATTAATTCTACCAATTAAAGGTCTCCCTGTATTCTAATACTGTAACTTTAGTGTCTTTCCATTCTCACTCTGGGCTCATCTATGTGACTTGCTTTAACTAATTGTATTTTATTAGCTAGCATGAGACAAGCAGAAGTTTGAAAAGTATATGCATGCGTCCTCTTTCTTCCTGTTGCATGGCTGGGCTTGCTTCCTCGTGGATCCCTGCCACAACCATGAGGCTAGGACCAGAATGCTATAGGTATGTGAAGGATTCAAGGAAAAGAGCCCAGTGTCCTAGCAGACACCATTTTTGGAGCCACCCATAGTATAGCAACCAACCTCAAATGCATGAATAAGCCCAGCTGATCTACCAAAAATGTCCCAAATCATCACAACTACTCTTTCCACCCATAGTACCATGAGAAATAGTAAAATATTTTTGTTTAAAGCCACTATGATTAAGTGGATTGTTATGCAGTTGTATTTTAGCAATGAATAATCAATCTTCCTTATCTGGGAAGTGTATATTGGTCAGTTCAGTAGAGTAGAGAGAGCTGATGCAATGGATTGCTTTGTTTATATGAAACAAACAAGACTGGAGATCTAGGATGCTACAGCTAAAAAATTGGAAATATTTACATCTGGAACATATGCAGACACATTAATATGTATTCAAAGAATATGTCATCTTCCTATATGTTCAAGTAGCTAGGCACTATGAATGTCTCTAGTTTTGAAGACAGATTTCTATAGCTTATTAGATATGTGTAACTCTCTCAAAGTAATATAAACACTTTGTCTATTATTTAAGCTTTTATATGTTTCATAAATAGTGTTGATTATTTTAGCCCTTGATATAATACCCTGCAATTGCAATTTCTTTTGTGTTTAAGGTAGAAAAGAAAAACTATAACCATCTTGCACAAATTTATGTTAAGATAAAATTGTTGGATAACTCCAATTTCTTTTTTTTTTAAAAAATATATTTCATTGACTTTCCACAGAGAGGAAGGGAGAGAGACAGAGAGCCAGAAACATCGACCAGCTGCCTCCCGCACATCTCCCACCGGGGATGTGCCCGCAACCCAGGCACATGCCCTTGACCGGAATCGAACCTGGGACCCCCCAGTCCGCAGGCCGACACTCCATCCACCGAGCCAAACCGGTTTCGGCAACTCCAATTTCTTATAATAAAATCCTGTGAAATAATTTTAAGTCTTTACTAAAACACAATATATTTCTGAAAAGTCAAGATAATCCTATAAGAAGATGCAATAAAATACTTTCAAGCAATACATGACTGAATGTAAAAACTTTTAATTTATGTCTACACATTTTCAGTTTCGCATTATTTGTCTGATAACTAAATCACACAGACTTGGGTTAATAATTCACCTTGTGATTTTCAAAGCAGTGTTTAACCTGTATTTCAAATCACTGACCTTTATCCATAGTAATAGGAATAGCATTGCTAATTCATCAGAAACACTGAATCATACAACACTGGAAAATATTTAATTCAACTTAACTCTTAGATTTGAAATAATTTACCTGAAGTCACACTGCAGATGCTGGTGAAATTGAATTTTTGGACTGGGACCTGGATTCTTTGTTCATCAGAGTCAAAGAATGAATCCACAGACAGAGGTTAGTATAGCAAAGATGGAGATTTATTGACGAACAAGTACAGACTCTCACGTGGGGAGAGGGAAAGAGTTCCATAGAATTGACTCCCACATGGGGAGGGGGAAAGAGTCCCACTGAGTTCCTTTTCCCTATGGCTTATAAAGGCTGCAGATCCTGGTGCCTTGATATCCCCTCTGATTGGTCACTATTCCCTTAGACTGGTTACTATAGTAACTCCTGGGCTCAAAGGTTGAACTTCACATGGGACATGTGAGGTTCCCCCTCTGCCCCCCCCCTTCCTTATTGTTTTCCTATTCCCTTTGGGCTTTCTTCCTCTCCTTCTGGATGAAGGGCTTCCTTCTCTTTATTTTGTAAATATAGACCTTTTGCTGTTCCCAGCTCCCTCTTTCTATGGAAATGTACCTGTTGCAGCTTTTCAGCTCCCCTATTCTATGGAAATATATTCTGCTGCTCTGCAGCCCTGTGCTTCCTCCATGGTCCTCTTAATTTCTAAAATTTCCTAAAACCTGTCTTTTTCACACCCAAAAAGTTTCTGTTTCACTGGTTCAGAGCTTGGATGAGTAGTCTTGTCTCTTGGCTACTTATTTAGTGCTGTTTGCACTCATCTCCATTCACTGAAGTATTATTTACATTTAAGAAGTAAACCTAAGGCAATTAAATACATATACATATATGTCCTTAAAATGGGCTAAGGTTACATCTATATGTTGAGAGGCCACCAATCAAATACCAAAAATAAATTATATATGTAGATAGGTACAGTTGGTATGTACATTTATTCTCATTTTATTATGATTTGCTTAAAATCATTTTATTCAATAAAGACTACTTCCCTACACCTTTTGTATTCATCTGTTTATAATCAATATTTGAATCTATTTGCCCAACATAATATCTTACAGGGAGACTGCAGTCAAGTGTTGGGATTGGATTCTGGATGATGATTCATGTGTTTGTGGGTGATAATTAAATGAATGTTTGAATGAATGAATGAGTGATTGGGTGGATGGATGAATAAACAACTAAAACAAATGAGTGGCTACTCAGTGCCCTCATCATATAAAATTGATCTACAAGATCATGTGTCATGATTTCTCAATGGCAGTTTTATTCAAAGATATAATTATGACATTGAATTCGATTTTAATAGGACTTACGGAATTGACAAATTGCCAGTGTGTTCTTTTTGGAAAGATAGACACTGCTGTTTCACTTTTTATTACTGTCTGAGAGAACACTAAATTCCCTTCTTCAACCCTTTCCCCCCATCATTGATCTTTCTTTTCATACTTTTCCTCAGAGCTTAGAGAGCATCTTAAGTTCTCAAAGCTGCCCCTTAACCTCCTAATTTAGTTGGTGAGATACTTTTCTCACATCACAAAGGGCAAATTGAATTAGCTATGGAATTGTGAGCTTGATGAAGTGTTTCAATAAATTTTAAAAATAGTTTTTATGTAACAAATACTTAGTTTTTACTATGCACATGCCCCTGCTCAAATGCTTAAAAACTATTAATTCACTTATTCTTCATAACAACTATATGAATCAAGTATTGATTTATTCTAATATTACTGATGTAAAAATTGAGGCACAGAAAAGTTACTAATTTGCCCACAGTCATACAACTAAGCAATATTAGAAGCTGGACAATTCCAGACTATCTCCAAGGCTAAGCCCTTACCCCTATTCTCTGTTACTTCTGAAATCTTACTTATATTTTAAGTATACTTGGCTTGTTTATATTTCTCTAGAGCAGTGGTTCTCAACCTTCCTAATGCCGCGACCCTTTAATACAGTTCCTCATGTTGTGGTGACCCCCAACCACAAAATTATTTTCGTTGCTACTTCATAACTATAATTTTGCTACTGTTCTGAATTGTAATGTAAATATCTGATATGCAGGATGTATTTTCATTGTTCGCGACCCACAGGTTGAGAACCACTGCTCTAGAGGCCCAGTACATTTTACTTCAAGGTCTTTAGCATTTTAAACTGTTTCTTAAAGTTGTTAGGCCAAGTAAATATCTTCAATTGATATTGAGTTTGCAGTACTAGGGCATTGTTCTGTTTATTGAGTATTTTAATAATCTGCTGCATGTTCTTTTGTCTTAGTTATTAGTATTTGACAGCTTATTAATTAGTTTTGTTAGGACATTTGTATAGATTCATGGGTTAATAATAAAAGATGACAGCTTTTAAGAACATTAGAAACCTACTGGTATTTCAGTGCAAACCATTAGTTTTATTGGCTTCAATACACCCCCAAAAAATATTTTACAGACTTTAGCTACTATATGTAAACACTTTTAGATTGTCATTGTCACCACCTTAGAGCAAGCCTATATGAAGACAATACTTTCTCTAATGTCTCTTAATATTTCTGCACAGCAAAAAGTGAATAGAAATTTACTCATCACTCTTGAAAATTTGTCTTTTTTAAAGTATCCTACATTTTTAGGGAGAGGGATAGAGAGCAAGAAAGTGAGGAGAGAAATAGAGTAACAATGTGCTTCTATATATATGAAATAACTATAGTAGGATGAAAATATATATTGGAAAAATATCTCACTTAGGTATTATAGAGTATCTGTCTGAGGAATAGTACTGAGCTTATTTAGGAAATAAACTTCTGTTTCTTAGCTGAAATAATTTGCACTTTCATTGTGGATACTGCTATAGGGAGTGTGGTAATAGGAAATGTAAATTCTTTCATAGGTTCTTAGAAGTTACAACTATATTGGAGGTAAGTATCTAAGAATATCATAAATATGTTAATTAAGAACAATAAAGTTTGTTTTTATTATACACTTACATAGAATATAAAAAATATACAAATGTATTTCACTGAATTTAATGTTAGCTGAGAGATTTTGTGTAAACGTAGAAGCTTGTGTATTGAACTTCAAATCAATTTTTGAATTTTAAGTGACTATAAAGTCTTACTGTTGGAAGCTTGTAGTCCCATTAGGTTTAGGCAGTGAAAGATTTCTATCTATTAGAATGGAAAAAATATATACAAGAATTAAATAAAACAATCATGAGACAGCAGACTTTAGCTGCTTTAGTTTAAAAATAATTTTACCTATTTTTATGCTCAAAGGTAGATCTGGAGTCTATTAATAAATCTTTATGCTTGCTTGCTGTTAGGTGAAGAAAGGGTACCTTCACACTTGGAGTGCGGGAAACGAGTTAAGTCGGCTCGTGTGAATTGCGCGTACTCCGCGGGAGCCGTCTTTAACTCGGTTCATATAGATTTGCGGTGGAGTGCGGGAAACGTGTAAACTCGGGCCGATTGTAACTGCGTATTACCAAATATTTGTTTGTAATCCACCCTTTTGGGGGATGGAACAAAACCAAAAGACAGAGCCATCTTATATTTTGGCGGGAAATTCACCCGCACTCCAAGTGTTCACATTATTGAGTTCGTAACCAGGGCTATATTTAAAATAGCTTACCAGACTTATATTAGCATTTAATTACAATTGGCTTTGTGATAAATAATTACATTGTGTCCCATAAATTGTCTTCTGACTCTCTATATTGGCAACTTTGACATAGCATATGTCCAGAGCTCAAACTGCTTCAAGACAAAAATCCTATATAATAAAAGGCTAATATGCAAATTGTACCCTCGACTGGGAGTTTCTACTAGGAGTTCAACCAGGAGTTTGACCAGGGGGTGAGTTTCACTGGCCAACTGCCTGTGGCCCCTCCCCCCAGCCAGCCCCAACCCTGATCAGCCCCAATCAGAGCAGGCTTGCTAAACCTCACCTGTGCATGAATTCGTGCACAGGGCCTCTAGTAATTTATAACTAACTATATTTTTTAAAAAAGCAAAACTATTTTCTTCATAATCATTATGATATTCTGGAATTAAGAAATAAATATTAAATATAGAAAGAGAAACTCAATGTAATATAATTAGCTTTAGAATAGGATAGGATGTTTTGTTCAATGATTCCACCAATGACCTACATGATGTGACTGTTAGTTACTGAAGTTACCAATGATCTTTTTTTTTTTTATTAAGAGGACTTAGCAAAAAATAGACTTAAGTGGACCTTAGTGACAAAATTAAAGTAAGGTATATTTATCTTATTGAGATGGCTAAAAAGGGCTAATTCAAATGTAACCCTGATATTTTGGGGGGCTAGCAATTGGAATTCATGCCAGCAAGCTCAGTGTGCATTCTTAATGACCTATAATTAGGTCATTGCCTCCCTCCTAGAAACTGGTCTTGCAGAACCTGTTACAGAGGCCATAAGCACTGCCCTGGGGAGCGGGGGGGGGGGGGGGTGTTGTTATGCTGGAGCCAGGACCATCAGATGTGGCCTGACACCTGGGGGCCTTCCTGCAGTGTCACAACAGGGGCAGGGGGCATATCTGCAAGACAATGACCCCAGAAGGTTATAAAAAGCGAAGCCCCTTCATATTACTTCACTCTGATTTGGAAATTATTTCCCGGAGTCCACTGGTGTAATTAAAACAGTGTTTCTCCACTTCTTCAAAGCGTCCCTTGGTTTTTTTGGGTCTTCTGCAACATTATTATAATTTACACTTTGAAATTCTATTAACTTTTTTTTAGTGTTCTCTCTTTTTTCATTTTCTTTGTATTTATTATTTTTATATTCTATTAAATTTTATGTCAATCTAAAATTCTTGCTAATCATGCATTATTACATTATCAAATGTAATCCCATCAAATTTAATTCCAGAAATACAAGCTGTTCCCAATGAAAGCAAACAAACCCTAGAGGATTAATATTTTCTCATCATACTACTTTACATAACTTGAAAATACAACAGTTTGGGGAAAGAAGACCAATGACTGGTCTTCTTGGCTCCTTCTTATAAGAACTCTTGTAATTCTTTTGGGCCCATCTGTAAAATCCAGGTTAAACTCCCCATCTCAAGACCCTTAATTAAATCAGCAAAGTCTCCATAACCATGTAAGGTGACAGATGCACAAATTCCAGGGATTAGGATGTGAGCATTTTGGGGGACCATTAGTCTGGTCACCACTAATCTAGTGTGAAAAATCAAACTGATCAGCTAAGGCAAAAGAATGTGATGGGCTTTGTAGAACAATGAAATAATCTTGATATGTTTGGTTAATGAAACCTGTCAGTGCCAAAATATGAAATAATTTTAAAACAGAAAATAGGTATGATGTGGGAGCTAAAACAAAACAATTTAGGATTTAGAACAAATGAATTGGGGGAGTGAGTTAGTAAAATTAATAAGAATGTCTTATCGATTTTTATATTTATACTAGAGGCCCAGTGCACGAATTCATGCACTAGTAGGTACCCTCTGCCTGGCCTGCGGGATCAGGCCGAAACCAACTCTCCAACATTCCCTGAGAGGTCCCGGATTGCAAGAGGGTGCAAGCCAGACTGAGGGACCCCACTGGTGCATGATCAGGGCCAGGGAGGAACGTGGGAGGTTGGCCAGCTGGGGAAGAACTGCGGGAGGGCTCCAGGGCATGTCCGGCCCATTTGGTTCAGTCCTGATCAGGCCGGACCCCAGCAGCTAACTTACTGGTCAGAGCATCTGCCTCCTGGTGGTCAGTGCATGTCATAGTGAGTGGCTGAGCAGACTTAGCATATCATTAGCATATTACCCTTTGATTGGTTGAACGAAAAACCAGACAACTGGACACTTAGCATATTAGGCTTTTATTATATAGGATGAATGAAATTGATAAGAGTTTGGCCCAGAGCCTAATCATGAAATAGGATGGCAATGATGATTGAATATAAAATTGATATAATAATACCTACACTTGTAAAATGAAAATAAAATTAATAAGTAACTTATTAAAAATATCAGGTACAGAGAAGTATTTAATTAAATATGGTTGTATTTCATCATTCTACATATTCTGTGACAAAGTTTTATTGTTTCCATTTCTAGATAAATCTCAATTAAAAAACATCAGAATTATTACAATTTCCATATTTACATTTAATAAAATAAAAGCATTGCCACAAATTTATATTTTGTTTTCAATTGAAATCAACATAGCTTTATATTTTTATTAGAATACAATAAATATAATTCTTTGGAAAAGAATCATTACATGTGAGTTATTTAAATATTAGAAGCAAAATTTTAAACATTTTACAAATTTTTTTATAGAGAAAAACATATTTCAGTAATTTTGTTTCTTCAGGTGTATATTAGAGAAGACAAAAAACATGCTAGGGGAATTTCAATGTTTTTAAAAAAATTTTATATTTGAAATTTCTTTTAATATTTAATAGTAATATAATAAACATTTTAATGCATTTTACATTGATATGAGAACCCAGTTTGTGTTTTCCCTCCACAGTGTAAAAATAAGTAACAAATATTTCAAATAAAATGGTTACAATAGAGGGTTCTAAACAAAAATGGTCAAAAATTTCCCTCATAATTAAACCTGATAACATTATCAGAAAACTAGAGGCCACAAAAATTCATTAATTTGGGGGAAGGGGGGTCCCTCAGCCCAGCCTGTACCCTCGCACAGGAGCCCTCGGGGGATGTCCAACTGACAGACATCCTTAGTGCTGCTATGGAGGCGGGAGAGGTTCCCACCACCATGGTTGGGCTCACCAGCCGTAAGCCCAGCTTCTGGCTGAGCAGTGCTCCCCCTATGGGAGCACAGTGACCACCAGGGTCATCTCCTGTGTTGAGCATCTGCCCCTGGTGGTCAGTGTGCATCATAGCAACTGGTCATTCCTGCCATTTGGTCGATTTGCCTATTAGCCTTTTATTATATAGGATTACTTGAGTTAAAGTAAAAATGCTTGAGTTAGAAGACCAAGCTAAAAAAGGAAGAAAAAGAAAACAAACTGTTTTGCCATTGTATGTGTTCAGATTTTTTTAGAAAAAGCACTAATATTTAAGAATCGGTTTATTACTTGTTTTTTTGTATACCTCTTTTTATTAGGTTCCTGTTTTTATTTATAAATTTGGTTTTAGGATATTTTTGGTTTGTTTTGTGTGATGTTTCTTTGCTTGGTTTGTGTGTGCGTGTGTGTGTGTGTGTGTGTGTGTGTGTGTGTGCTCTATATGAATCACATTATGCTGTCAGCATACTACTGAAATGGAATTTTTGGACTGGAACCCGGATTCTTTGTCCTCCAGAGTTAAAGAATGAATCCATGGACAGAAGATGGTATAGCAAAGGTGGAAATTTATTAAAGAACAAGTACAGTCTCCCACATGGGGAGGGAGAAGAGTCCCACAGAATGGACTCCCACATGGGGAGGGGGAAAGGGTCCTACTGAGTTTTTTTTCCCTACGGCTTATAAAGGCTACAGATCCTGGTGCCTTGATATTGCCTCTGATTGGTCACAGTTCCCTTACACTGGTTACTATAGTAACTCCTGAGCTCAAAGGTCAAACCTCACATGGGATATTGTTTTCCTATTCCCTTTGGGCTTTCTTCCTCTCCTTCTGGATGAAGGGCTTCCTTCTCTTTATTTTGTAAATATAGACCTTTTGCTGTTCCCAGCTCCCTCATTCTATGGAAATGCACCTGTTATAGCTTTTCAGTTCCCCTATTCCATGGAAATATACCTTCTGCTGCTCTGCAACCCTGTGCTTCCTCCATGGTCATCTTCATTTCTAAAATTTCCTAAAACCTGTCCTTTTCACCCCCCAAAAATCCTGTTTCACTACTTAGAGTTAATATTACACCACTTTACTCAAAGTATAAAATATTTGTAATCATGTAGCCCATTTACCTTCAATTCTTGTGCTCTTATTTCTATATACATTCTATCTACTAAATATAACCACAACACATTTGTTGTTTTAATTAGTCTTATGCTTTAAAATAAATTAAGAAGAGATAATATTATATATTTAACTCAGTATTTACTATTTCTGATGTTTGTTATATATTCCTGTGTATCTGAAGTTCAATTAAGGGTAAACTCTCTTTAACTTGAAAAAATACCTTCTAATGTTTTTGTGGGTTTTTTTTTTTTTTTTGTAGTATAGGCCTGCTACTGCTGCTGAATTCTCTCAGCCTTCTTTTCTTTTTGAAAAGATTTGAACACAAGTCTCATATTTTAAGCAATTTCTTTGGGAGGGTGTTATTTTTTTGGTTACATGTAGGAATTGTGGTTGTTGGGTTATTTTTTTTAGCAATGTTGAATGTTGATTTCTTATCATTTGACACCCATGTCCCTTAAGAAAATTCAGCTATATTTCTTTTTTTAAAATATATATTATTGATTTTTTACAGAGAGGGATGGAGAGGGATAGAGAGTTAGAAACATTGATGAGAGAGAAACATCGATCAGCTGCCTCCTGCACACCCCCTACTGGGGGATGTGCCCACAACCAAGGTACATGCCCTTGATTGGAATCGAACCTGGGACCCTTGAGTCCGCAGGCCGATGCTCTATCCACTGAGCCAAACTGGTCAGGGCTCAACTATATTTCTTATCATGGTTCCCATTTACATAATGCTGCGTTTTTTCCCCCCATGGCTGCTTCCAAGATCTCTTTTTTATCTGTGATTATCATTAGTTTGGTTATTATATGCCTCAATGTGGTTTTCTTTACTTTGTTTTCTTTTTAAACTCTTCTTGGGTTGACTGAGGTTTTTTGCATCTATAAGTTGATTTTGTCATCAAAATAGAGAAATTTCAATAATTAATTCTTTAGATATATTTCTACAGTGCTTTTACTTTTCTATATTTCTGGAAACCTAGTTAAATATAAATTACATGAATTAATATTGCCCCATAGAAACATGAGGATTTGTTTATTAAAAAAATTTTAAATCATTTTTCAGATCCAATAATATCTATAGTAAAATTCACTGAACTTTTTTTTTAAAAATATATTTTATTGATTTTTTTACAGAGATGAAGGGAGAGGGATAGAGAGTTAGAAACATCGATGAGAGAGAAACATCGATCAGCTGCCTCCTGCACACCCCCCACTGGGGATGTGCCCTCATCCAAGGTACATGCCCTTGACTGGAATCGAACCTGGGACCCTTGAGTCCACAGGCCGATGCTCTATCCACTGAGCCCAACTGGTCAGGGCCACTGAACTTTTTAATGTCATTCTCTGTTGTTACAGCCACTTACTTGATGTTACTTTTCATTTCAAGTACTGTAATTTTTATTTTAAAAAACATTTTTAAATATGGTTTTATTGAATTTTAGAGAGAGAGGAAGCGAGAGGGATAGAGAGATGAAGATATCAGTGAGAGAGAGAGACATTGGTCAGTGGTCTCCTGCACTCCTCCTACTGGAGATTGAGCCCACAACCTAGGCATGTGGCCTGACTGGGAAATCAAACTGACAACCTTTCAGTTCACTGGATGATGCTCAACCTACTGAACCACACCAGCCAGGGCTGTAATTTTTATTTTAAACATTTTTATTTTGTCCAAAAAATTGCACACAAATGTTTATAGTAGTTTTATTCATAATTGTCAATAACTGCAAGTATGAATTATGAATAAAACTACTACAAACATTTGTGTTTATAGTAGTTATAAAACCAAAATGTTTTTCAATAAGTGAATGAGTAAACAAAATGTGGTACATTCACACAATAGAATATCATTCAGTGATAAAAAAGGAATTAGCTATTATACTACAACAATATATGAAGGTCCAAAAATGTGATTGCTAAGTGAAAGAAGACAGCCTGAAAACACTACATAGTATATGATTCCTTCTATGTATATGATGTTCTAGAAAAGGAAAGATTATAAATACAGTGGTTACCAGGGCTTTGAAGGAAAAGAAGAAGAGAAATGAAAAGATGGAATACATGGAATTTTAGGTCAGTGAAACTATCCTGTATGAGACTGTTATAGTGCATACAGGAAATTATGCATTTATTAAAAACGAGTGATTCTATATGACACAAAGAGTGAATCCTGATGTAAACTATGGACTCTAGTTAAAAATAGTGAATCAATATTGGTTCAACATTTAACAAATGTAACAATAAGTCAAGACAGTAAAAATAGGAAAAACTAGAGGGAAGGCAGGGGAGGGTGAGGGGAGGTGATCAACCAAAGGATTTGTATGCATGCATTTAAGCATAACCAATGGGCACAGACACTAGGGGTGTAAGGGCATGTGCTGGGGGTGGGAGTGGTGGGGGGTGATCAACGGGGGAAAAAGGAGACATATGTAATGCTTTAATTAATAAAGAAACAAAAACAAAAAACTTGTGAAACATAAAAAAATAGGAAAAATTTAGAGGAAACAGTATATAGAGATTCTCTGTACTATCTGTAAACCTAAACCTACTCTAAAAATAGTCTGTTATTGTAAAAATATTTTTATTTTGTCATTTTTTAATTTTAATTTTTCTGCTGAGATTTTAAATATGTTTATTCATTCTGAACACATTTTTTCAAGTCCTTGAATATATTTATAACTTAAATTTTTACTAATTTTAACATATGCCAAAATTTCTGGTCAAGTTCGAGTTCCTTGTGTTGTGAAATTGAAGAATGAGTTCACGGACAAAGAGATGAGCAAAAGCAGAGTTTTATTACAGAAAAGGTCCCTGATGCAGAGAGGGGACCCAAGCAGGTTGCCACAGAAGCTTCTTTGTCTAGGGATTAAAGTGCCCTGCTAACATCTCATTGGTTGGTTTGAAAAATTCTGCCCTAGCAATATCCATACATTTTAAACTTCAGGGTTCCTGCTCGTTTTCCCCAACCTTTGTTTCCAGCCCATGACCAGGGCCCTTTGTTCTTGTGATCTTATGTGGGACAGGGTGTGACTGATGAGCTGGCTTCTGCTCCCACCGCAGGGCCCAGCTGCACCTCCCGTGGTCCCATTTCTAACTGCCTAGCTGCTTCTAATGCCTCATTGTTATGCCACCCATTGTTTTTTTAAAACTCTTTTTCTTTGAAAGTGGGCTGTAGTTTTCATATGTATAATATTTCATTTATAGTAGTTATTGAGGAGAATATATTGCATAGGCCCTAGATTGTTATCTTCTTTTGAGGAGTGTTGATTTTTTGTTTTAGCCAGTAGTTAACTTGACCTAACTTATACCCTAAACTCTTTTTCATTAAAATAGGAAACAGATGAAACTGTCCAATTCTTTCAAAATTCTGGCTGTTCCTTTTTTGCCTGAAAGATTGGAATCTATTCTGTGAATGCACACTTTAGGAGCTAGTTCAAAGGCTACAGAAATGCTTGAGTGGAGAATTTGGCGTTCTTTCTCTGTGCCTCAACTTCTTCCTGAATTTCTTCTCTCATTTTCTTGATGCTGTGTCAATCTTCAAACAAGTAATCATGTGATGGTTTTTTGGTTTAACCATTCTATGTGGTTTGCTCTGAAGATTTTCCTCAAGCAAAAAGCTGTATATATATATTACTACTTGGTGTAATTTTCATTTTATTATTATAGTGGCTCTTTTCTGGTTTCTCTGCATTTTTCACTCTTTCTTCAAATAGTTGTTTCTATATTCCATCCAGAATTTACAATTGTGGTCTGCAGATGGGTTAATCTAACACAAAATAACTTATTATTGAGAGTAAATATTTCTCATTAGTTTTATTATAGAAATGTATTCTGTGGAAGTTATTATGAGTAGTAATATTGGCAAATATCACTGCACTTTCTTGGCAATCCTTAAAATTTTGAGCCCTCCAAGAAATAAAAAGTAGACAGATACAAATTAATCTATAAATAATTTGGGAATTAAAAGTCATAAGTAAGATAAAAATGTTATGTATCAAATCTGCCTCAAAGTAATAAGGCAGATGAACTAAGATGTCATTAGGTAACAACAACTTTACTCCCCCATAATTTTATGTTTTAAATCTCCAAATTTCAAACCCCAACAAATACAAGGGCACATCTGCACACAGGTAACATGAAATATGATGCTAATGGAGCCAGCAGAAGAGATAGAAAACATCAGAATATTATTACAGTCACTACCTTCTGTTGTGAAAACTTGCTTTCTATCTTCTTTATGTAAGTTTTTAATAAAAAAATTAAATTTAGTGAGGTGACAATGGTTAATAAACTTATGCAGGGTGGGACAAAAGTAGGTTAACAGTTGTTTGTATAGAAAATAATATAATAATAAATAATAATAAAAGAATAAACTCTGTTTCACGTACTACAAACTGTAAATCTACTTTTTCTTGACTATTTAGGTTTCCAGTGTACAATTCTATGATATGTCATCTTTATGTCCACCACCCGAAGTCAAGCTTTTGATGTTTGGTTCCTTCAACCCCACAATGAACAATTTGAGAAAAATATAACTGGATTTAATAAGAATTTTCCCACTTGTTATCTGTGTAAACTTTAAAAGATTGATTCCAGGGAGTCTCAATTTTATCTAACCATGTACTTTGTGATGATAAAATATTATAATTTAAAATAAAATTCTAAGATACATGGAATTAGTAAGTAAAAATGGATATCTTTTGAAGAATCTAGACATGTTTCTAACTTATAGTGGATAGTATTTGCTTTTTCTTTCCTTCCCCCACTAAATTATTTGCAGCTGTAAGTAATTCAATAACTTGGAGAATACAAACAGCATTTCTTCCTATTAGCAATAAAATGTGGAAAATCTTCCAATAACAGGATTTTCATTCTTCTAAAGTACTGGTTTTTAGCTGAAATTATTAGGATTAAGAAAGAAATAAATGATTATATTTTATTTACATTGTCCTCTTTCTTAAATTTTAGAGAATGTAATCTTATTATGTCTTTTCCCAAAAAAATTTTTTAAATATATTTTTATTGATTTCAGAGTGGAAAGGAGAGTGAGAGTGAGATAGAAACATCAATGATGAGAGAAAATAACTGATTGGTTGCCTCCTGCACATCCCCTACTGGGGATTGAGCCTGCAACCTGGAATTGAACCATGACCTCCTGGTTCATAGATTGACACTCAACCACTGAGCCACACCAGTGGGGCTTCCCCTCACATTTAATTTTAAAGTAACTTACCATGAGCCATTGTGCACCTGCTCTTTGACCTACACTTTCAGGATACTGTGAAGTCTCTGCAGCCAGTCTCTGCACTAGGTCATTTAAGGGATGCAGTGCTATTGAGTGGCAAGTAAGGAAACCCAAGAAGATTTCTGTGTTAGTTCTTATCTATTTCTAATTTATATGGTAAAATTGACAACTAACTTAATGATAGTTTGACATTTTTAAAGTCATAAAAATGCCTGTCTCACAGGATTTATGATAAAGAAAGATTATAAAGCAGTGAAATTATAAGATCCCCTTTCCTATGGATACAACAAATCATGAAGTATTTTGAGAAAATATCTATTTTACTACTTTTGAATCTAAATCTTGTTTATTTGTAGTGAATAATAATTAATTCTATATTGGCAACCCAATGTTACAACTTCAACACAAATTTTAGTATTTAGCTTCAGTGCAACATTTTAGATGCTTTGAGAGAAAGGCAATGCCATGCACAGCATTAAAGTTCAGAATTGTTTTGTTTTCATTATGGACAGTTGGTATCAGAACAAGTAATTATATACTTGTTCTGACAGGAAACAATTATTATGAAGCAGAAAACAGGAAACAAATATTATGAAGAAGAAAAAAATCATGTTTTAAATTAAGAAAGCTGGTTAAGATATTATTTGAAAATCAACATATATGAAAGCTACTTTTTATACCATATAAGTCAAAGTTATTACTCACAAGTATTAAGAATGATTGAATTACATTGTAATCCACCTAATTTATTTTATTCTTTACTAGAGGCCCGGTGCACAGAATTTGTGAGGGAGGGGGGGTGTCCCTCAGCCCGGCCTGCACTCTCTCCAATCCAGGACCCCTTAGGGGATGTCAGACTGCCAGTTTAGGCCCGATCCCGCACCGGCAGTTGGACATCCCTCTCGCAATTTGAGACTGCTGGCTCCTAACCGCTCACATGCCTGCCAGCCTGATCGCCCCCAACTGCAAGCCTGATCACCCCCATATGCCCCCCTGCTGGCCTGATTGCCTGCAACTTCCCCCCCACCAGTCTGATTGCCCCCAACTGCCCCCCACCCACCAGCCTGATTGCCCCCCCTGCCGGTCTGATTGGGGTTGGGGGGCCAATTGGGCGTGGGCCCAGCCATGGGGAAGAGCTGAGATCAATGGGCCAGCCAGCCACACCCCTGAATGGGGTGGGGGGTGTCGTACAGGGGCCAGCGGCTTGGAGGAGGAGCCATGGGTGGTTGGCTGGACAGCCCTGCCCCTGATTGGGGTAGGGGGGACCAGGAAGGGGGAGGAGCTGAAGGAGATTGGCTGGCCGGCCCTGCCCCCTATTGGGGTGGGGGGTGCGATCAGGGGCAGGCAGCCGTGGGGAGGGGCTATGGGCCTATTGTGGTGGGGCAGGCTGATCGAGGGCGGGACTGGCTGCAGGGGGAAGGGAGGGGGTGTTTGGCTGGCCTGCCCACTCTTTTTCTTTTTTTTTTTTTGGCAACTTCACAACTTTTATTTGTGGTTCCTGTGCCATGTCTCATAAATACCTCCTCCCTCTGCCTGGGACAGCATTGGGGAAGGGGCAGCAAAAAATATAAGATGTCCCTCCCTATTGCACATGGACCCTATATATAGGCCCACCTGGCCCAGGCCGGTGGGATGCTTGGCACATTCTCGGATCCCTGCTCAGGGGTGGAAGGGGTGACTGGTGGCAGCACATGTGAAAGGGGACCTTTGGTGGCCACTTTGGTCCTGGCTACTGGTCCTGGCACTTCCTGGTCCTTGGTTCCTTCCTGGTCCTGCCTGCAGCCCTGGTCCCCCTACCTGGCTCAGCCTCCCATCTCCATCCTGGCCTCAAATGGCCCTCTTGGCTCCTGGGGACTCTGTCCTCCCCTCCCAGCCTGGAGGTCCCAAGGAGAAGTTATGGCTTCTCAGAGACTCCCTGGCAGCCCTGTCACTTGTGTTCACATAGGGGAAGGGGTGCATGTGGCACAAGCAGCTGTATAAATGCGGGTGCAGGGGCAAGTCCTCCGGGGTCACATGGACAGTTTGCTGATGATGTGGATCAGGGCCACGTTCTCCTTGAGACACTGGTTGTCAGCCCAGAGGTTGTATAGGGCCTTCAGCTCCTCTTCCAGCTCAGTGGCCTTGCGCTCCAGCTCCAGAAAGGCCGGCCTCTCTGCAAAGTGTTCCTGCCTCTGTGTGGTGTGCTCCAGCTCTACCTTGAGCTGTGCCAGCCGCAGCGTGGTCTGGGTCAGGAACTCATGAAGTCTCTAGTTCTCAATGCGCAGCTTTGCGTAGAGCTTCCTGAAGCCTCCCTAGGGCTCTTCCGATTTGGGCTGGGGTTCTGGGTTTAGGTCTTGCTGCCTCTGGAGGGGAAGGGCTGGATTCTGGGCTGATGTAGGCTGGCTTCGCCTCCTCCCCCTATGCAGGCACTCTCCTCTCCTTGCCAACTCTGTGGTGCTCCCTAGAGGCCTGTGGTCCCTGTCCTTGCCCATCAGGCACCTCTATTCTCTGGGCAGGGCCATCAGAATTCTCAACCCCATGGACTCAAGGCTGCCAGGAAGGGTCCAGGCTGTGTGCAGCCTGCTCTTGATTAGGATGGGAGAATCCAGGCAGGCCGGCAGGAGGGAGGGGCTATGAGGTTGGCTGCTGGCCCCAACCCCTGATCACCAGTTTGCTGGCTACAGTGGGCGTCATAGCCACTGGCCCAATCAGGGCCATCTTCGGCGGCTGCGGGTGCCATGGCCACGGTGCTGGGATTGGGGTCCAGATCTCCCTGCGTGTTGTTCTCTCAGGTTTGGAGCCGTGCACGGTCCCTGCTCCTGAGCTGAACATGATCAGTACGGTGTCCTGACCTAATTTGCATATATATATATATATATATATATATATATATATATATATATATATGATAATTGTGTCAAAAAGACTCAAGTACACATTTCCCTAAAAATATCCACGTCAAATACAGAGGTTTGAACGTGGTCAAACCTATACTTTCAGAAGACAAATACCATGTGTAATTGTTTTATTCTAATATACTTTGAGTTCAGTGTGATTTTATGACCTTCAACTATAGTCCTGTGGTTGTTCCCTATTATCAGTTTGAGGCACTAGATTAAAACATGACCTTTAACAATTACCAAAACAGATCTTCTGTGTTTTCTGTATTCAAAGAGTTATCGGTTCTTTTAACCTTTGGAAGAGAACTTTTATTCATCTGGTGTTATTTAAAAACCCAGATGACTTTTTGAGACCCTTTTAGTTCTAAAGAGGAGGAATATTTAAAGAAGGACAGATAAGTATTAAAATTAAACATTTGGTAATTAGTGTATAGACTGTGCCTGATGTATTCAAAAGTGTGAACATTCAGTCCGTGAACATTGCGTTACTGCAAATTGATGTCAACCTTACTTAGAGAGCCAAAAGCCCTGGAAATATGTTGAGCTTTTAAATATTATTGAAGAAGTCTCTAGCGAAATATTCAGTTTTCCAGGTAGTGTGTAAGAGCAAAATTCTTGAGCTTTTACTTCCCACTGAAATATCCCGAGACTTTTTTATTTAATATTT
This sequence comes from Myotis lucifugus, assembly GCF_000147115.1. NCBI lineage: Eukaryota > Metazoa > Chordata > Mammalia > Chiroptera > Vespertilionidae > Myotis > Myotis lucifugus. The sequence continues at coordinate 2,265,977 of NW_005871222.1, forward strand.
CCAACATATTAATAAACATAATGTGAGAAAAATGTGCAATGTTCTGATTAAAATCCAATAATTATTAAAAATAAACTAAAATATAATAGATGTCTGTAAAAGATGCCAACAGAATATACCAGAGAGAAGATAGGCTTTTCAACAATCTTTTAGGTGTAGTAACTGAATAGACATGTAGAAAAGAAAATGTTCTGTAACTCCTATTTCACTTCACACCATTACACAAAAGTAAATACGATATAGATTATAGTCCTGAATATAAAAGCAAAAACACTTAAACCTGTAGAGCAAAATATAAAAGGAAATAGTTACTACCTTGGGGTAGACAATGGTTATATAGACAGAATAAAATATCCACACATAAATGTGATAAATTAAATTGTCATCAGAATGAAAACAATCTGCTGTTTAAAAAAAAATAGAAAGGCAAACCACAGAGAGGGCTAAACATTCTCAACTTTTGTAGTGTCTTTTAAATTATATCACTCGATCTTAGATTTGAAAATTTTAAATATTTAATTATGAAATATCTTCAAATATTCTGAACATGATTCCTTTGGCAGACTTTAACAAACGCTACAAGAAAGAACATATATTATACATGAATTTACAATAAACAAACAAAAAATATTAAAAATAAGTGGTCACTAAGGAAATGCACATTAAAAGGCAATGATAGATCACCTGACATTCTCCTGATGGCTAAATTTAAAAATACTGAAGCTATCACAGTTTACCTGAATATTGAGTAGTTTGAACTCTTGTCCTTGTAAGAGTAAGTGCACAGTGAAACGACTACTTTGAAAAACAGTTTGGTAGATATAACTCAGGAGTTACACTCTAAGATATTTATCAAAATAAATGAAAATATTTGTTCAAAATTTACTTATGCATAATTTTAGCAGTTTTATTTTTAATAGGTGAAACTAAAAAAAAAATCTGTCAATAGTCAAAGGGATACATATGATATAATCCTATCAGTAATACAAATATATGAAGCACTGACATATAAAACAATGTGTCTGAACTTCAAGAGCAATATTCTGAGCAAAATAAGCCAAAACTGCTACCATGAGATTTTCTTAACATGAATTTATAGAAGACAATATGGTAGAAATCAGATCAGTAATGTCTGAAGCACAGATTGGGAATAAGGAATTTACTATAAAAGAGCACAGGGGAATTTTATGGGATTACAGAAATATCTTAAACACAAATGATAGTTGTTTTGGTTATAAATTTTTTTCAAATTCACTGAACTGTACATTTAAAATATGTGAATTTTACTTTAGGTAAGTTATGCCTCAGTAAAGTCAATAAAAATGGACCAAAACAAATGTTAATTTCCTAAATATTAAGAAACTTGCACATTATTACAAAACAAGATGCAATTTACTAATATCAAGCAGAATTTATTATCAGAGTAAAACTTAGCTGCATAGCTACATATCAGGATATCTAACTTTGCATCTAACAAATTCAGGGTGAAAATTCATGTTAATAACAACCTACACTAATAAAAGAGAAACATGCAAATTGGTGTCACTCCACTAAGGCCAACAGCCAATCAGAGCGACTATGCAAATTAACCCAACAAAGATGGTGGTTAATTTGCATATGCAGGCATGGAGAGAAGACTGAAGGCTCTGGTCGAAGTTAAGACTAAAGACTGAAGACTGAAGACTGAAGAGGCTTGGCTTCTCTGCTGTGGCTGAACCAAAGGCCTGGGTCCCAGGTGCCGGAGGAAAACCGGTGCCAGCAGCCAGGGGAATGAAGATCTATTGCGTGAATCTTTGTGCAATGGGCTTCTAGTAAACTTTATAATGTTATTTGACAGAAATCAGCTTTCCTAACAAATTATATATGAAAAAATAGTAACAGAATAGGAATAGAAGAATATTGCCTTCTATAAGATCCAAAAACATTTACAATAAAAAAACAAAGACAGTAAATTGATTGTTAAAATCAGGAACTTTAGAAGAATGTCTCTGGTCATAATACCAATAAATGTTATCTCAGATATTCTAAAAAATTCAGAAAGACTAGAAAATAAGCTCTCTTTTCCACACACTAGGAGAAATCATCATTTATGCTGATACTATCTATACTAATAATAGAGCAATATGCAAATTGTCCAGGACACCGTCACAGTAACAGTAACAACTGAACAGCAGGCTGGCAGGCTGCTTGGGGCTACCAGGCCAGCAGGAGGGTTAGTGAGGGACGACCAAACGACTGAACAGCAGGCTGTGTGGGTTGACCAGGCTGGCAGGGGAGACAGTTGGGGGTGACCAGGCTGGCAGAGGGGGGCATTTGGGAGTGACCAGGCCAGCAGAGGGGGAAGTAAGGGGTGACCAGGCTGGTGGGTGGGGGCAGTAAGGAGCAACCAGGCTGGAGGTTGGGGCAGTTGGGGATGATCAGGCTGGCGGTAGAGGCAGTTAGGGGTGATCAGTCTTGGGGGGGGGAAGTTAGGGGCAATCAGGCAGGCAGGCAAGTGAGCAATTAGGAGCCAGCAGTCCCGGATTGTGAGAGGGATGTCCGACTGCCGGTTTACGCCCGATCCCGGGGATCGGGCCTAAACCGGCAGTCAGACATCCCCCGAGGGGTCCCAGATTGGAGAGGGTGCAGGCTGGGCTGAGGGAGACCCCCCCCCTCCGTGCACGAATTCTGTGCACTGGGCCTCTAGTAATTATATAACTAGAAAACACAGTCTTTGAAGGGACATAACAGAATCCTGTGTGTCTCTACAAAGTATCATAAACTACATTCAGGTACAATTAGCTGAACTCAAATCCAAACTCTGCCCCTTGTGAAGTGATGGCAGCTGAAATGTATAATTAGCATTAACCTAATATGGGCTGCTTAGAAACTACTGTATGCATTTATGATTCATTAAGAGATATGGGCTGAGTTCAACTTCAGAATTTGTAGTGCCCTTGCTCTCTCACTGCTTTCTGGGATTTTGCCCTCACTTTCCAGCTCCTATCGTTTGGTCTGTTTGGACTACTATAACAAAAAAATACAAACATTGGATAGCTATAAACAACAGAAATTTCTTGCAGTTCCAAAGAAGGGGAAGCTCAGGGTCATAGTACTAGCAGATTCAGTGTTTGGGGAGGGCTCACTACAGAGTGTGCCTTCTCACTGTATTTTCATTTGGCAAAAACAGCTAGTAAGTTCTGTGGGGTCTCTTTTACAAAACCATTAATCTCATTCAACAGTGTTTTATCCTCATGACCTAAGCACCTCCAAAACCACCATATTGAGGAAACACAAATATTCAGATCACAGCATTTCACCCCTGAACCCCGAATTCATCTTTTTCACATGAAAAATACATTAATTCCATCTCAACACCCCCAAAAGTCTGAACTCATTCCAAAATCCACTCAAAAGTCTAAAGTCCAAAATTCATTTAAATTATCATTTAAGTCAGATATGGGTGAGACCCAAGGTATAATTAATTCTGAGGCAAATTGCTCTCTAGCTTTAGACCTGAAAAGTCAAACAAGTTACGGGCTTCAGAACTGTTATGGTGGGATAGACATAGGGTAAACACTCCAGGTCCAAAAGGGAGAAATAGGAAAGGAAGGGCTGACAGACACCAGGAAAGTCTAAAGCCAACAGGGCAAACAACACCAAATCTTACATCTTTTTTTTTTTAAAAAGTATATTTTATTGATTTTTTACAGAGAGGAAGAGAGAGAGATAGAGAGCTAGAAACATCGATGAGAGAGAAATATCGATCAGCTGCCTCCTGCACATCTCCCACTGGGGATGTGCCTGCAACCCAGATACATGCCCTTGACCGGAATCGAACCTGGGACCTTTCAGTCCACAGGCCGACGCTCTATCCACTGAGCCAAACCGGAGAATAATCTTTAACTGGATGTTCTGCCTGCTAGGCCCACGGGGACAGGTGTCCTGCCTTCTAGATACAGTGGGGCACTCTCAGCCATGGCTTTACGGCTCTCCAGGGCTGGAGTTGTTTTGTTATTTTTGAGTCTTTTTTCTTTTTTTTCTTTATGATTTTCTAAATGTATGATGTGTTTATGTAGGGATTAATAAACACTGCATGTATATTTTTGATAAAACATCACACATAAGCATAATTTTTAAAGTATATTTATGCATTAAGACCATGAAAAACATATCTTCCCCCTTTTGTCTCTTTTGGTACCTTTTTAACAAGTACTAATAAATATTTAATGAAATAAGTGACCCTGTCATAAAATTTTCCTTTTTCTTTGCTTACTACCAATGCACCTGTCGCTTCACTTTCTTGTTTGTTATAAAAGTTCCATTTTCAAATAATTTATTTTGTTTCTTTGAATTTCCTGACACTGGTAAAATTTTAAAGTTAATATATTATTTCTTAAAATACATATTTTTATTTCATATAAGCTTACAAAAATTTATTTTTTAATTCTTTATTTCAAGTCTTTGACTAGTTGTAAGAAATTCATAAACTAGCTGTTTTGTTCTTTTTCACTAAATTAAAAGAATGTCAATTATTTAAATTATTTTCAGCTGAAATTACCTGTTCAGAGAAGGATAAATTAAAAATGTGTGATTAAAAATGTGTGATTTTAGTATTTATGTTTCCTAATGTATTGATTAACTGAATGGTAAACTTAACTAGTAACACAGATATACATTGCTTTTCAACACATCTCATTATAGTTTTACTTTTGAAGATATAAATAAAGTCACATGTAAAGGATTTACCAAAAAAATAAGATTTTATAAATTGAGGTAAAAAATATTAAAGATAACTTAAGCTAGCTCCTTGGAAATTTGACATCCTCAATTATTTTATTAAATTTTGATCCATTTAAGTCATAAAAAGAAGTGGAGTAACAACTTAAATGAAGCTATATATAAGAAAATATCCAATCAACAATTTTATCAAGGGGATATGTCAAATTACCTAATAGTTATTCTACACTATTTCAAGCACTCCTAAATAATTTCAGAACAGAGAAGCCTTTTAAAAGTAAAGGAAAAAATGAGGAGAGAAGATTGTAAGTGGAAAGAGGCATTTGCTTTGCTGATATTTAACACTCTCATTTTTGTTAATGATTTTTTTTGTCTTTACAAGCAATTTATTTAACACAGGTCAAAGCATACAGGATAATATCCCCTTTTTCTCTTTATTGATTAAGGTATTACATATGTGTCCTTATACCCCCCCATTACCCCCCCATGCCCCACTCATGCCCTCACCCCCCTGGTGTGTTAATGATTCTTGATATTTTAATCACTTCACCCATATTCCATGAGCTCCCTTAAAAAACAATCTAAAAAAATAGGGAACTTATTTTTCAGAACAAATTAACAATAGTTGTACTTTAAAAATTGAAATATTTACTGTCAATCCCACCCCATACATACAGGTTTACAAAAGTAGGTTTACCATTGTTTGTTGGAAAATAATATGATAATTAATAATACAAGAATAAACTCGGTTTCTAGTACTCACAACTGTAAATCTACTTTTGCCTCACCTTGTGTAAGCAGATAGGGCCATCTGTCTTATAAGGAGGTGAGTTTATAGCAAGCTTTTCTATAAATGCATTACCAAAGATAGAATTAATTTTTTTTAAATGAGGCAGTGAGGCACTTGCATATCTAGCATGTAGAACAAATAAGCTTTTGAGAATTAAAATTACATACTGTTTAGATGTTTACATAATGAATTTAAAATTTTAAATAACATCAAAGCTTGCAAATTCTTGATTAACATTGAATAGAATAAAGATGTCTCACACTACATCTTTAAAAGTCTAACTATATTTTCCTGATGCTATTTTCAAAGCAAAACACTCACATTTCTTGCTTTGCTTCTTGTATTTTGTCCTTCACCCACATGTGCCCATACTAATCTCTCCATACCATTTAAATGATTGTTGGGATCTTAGATTTTATGTGTGTTTGCACAAATAAGCAAAACCGAATGCTTATTGTAAGCAGAAGCTTTATCTTATTCTCCTTTATATAATTTATGTCTCAAAGATATTCTAATTAAAATTATTCTAATATTGTATTTATAATCTTGTCTTGCATTATATCATATTAACTGAAAAAAAATAAAGCCAATAATTGATGGCTTTTACATATTTGAGATTTCAGGAAGCCATGCCACTTTAAAACTTACTAAGCTTTTGGTAAAATAAACTGATGCTGGATTAAAATACTATCCCACTGAGGTAGGCAAAAAAGAAATACAAATGTTTATATCAATACACCTTAAATTTTCACATGGAGAATAATGAAAGTATATAAAAAGGAACCACTTTGATAAACTGATTAACAATGCTTACACATTAATGTTGCTGATAGATTAATACCTCTATAAAGTATTTAGAAATTAATATTCTAGCCTAGAGCTAAAGGAGTCACTTTATTTTGTTATGTGCCTATCAAGCACAAAATATTTTTTTAAGAAAAAACAACACCTATAGTCATGAAAAGAAAAGCTTCCATTTATTTTTTCCTAAGGCTTTAGGAAAAATAGAAAAATCTATCTCTTTCTTAATTAATTGTTTGTCCTTAACTATTTTTATTTTTTGTAAGTTAATATTTTAGGGGCTGTCAGAGCCAGCAAGAGCTCTGCATGAGCACTGCTGCTCTGAGTTGCTCTGAGTCCATATATTCTTCTAAATTCTTCCTGACTACGCTGGGACAGGTCCCTTCCAGAACCCTATTCGCTACACTAACTCCTGGGAACTTAATCCAAGTTCCTCCTTTAACCTCTCTGTTCACTAGTTACAGGTGTTGGGTCCAAGCCCCTCTGCCTGGGGCTGGACCTTCTAGGACTCTGGGTAGTAGACTGAGAAGCCATGAGAAGTTGTAGGTCTATAAGAACGAGTCTCTATTGCAGAAGCCAGTCAGTGGTTCTCAACCTTCCTAATGCCGCGACCCTTTAATACAGTTCCTCATGCTGTGGTGACCCCCAACCATAAAATTATTTTTGTTGCTACTTCAAAACTGTAATTTTGCTACTGTTCTGAATAGTAATGTAAATATATGATATGCAGGATGTATTTTCATTGTTCGCGACCCACAGGTTGAGAACCGCTGCTAGACAAACAGATCTTCACAGCAAAGTCCCATATACTGGTACAGACAGGCGTACACAGGCTGGTAAATACATATATCTTTCTCACTCAGGAGTGACATGGGAATTTTGGGTGTAAAGTAGGACAGGTTTAGGAAATATTAGAAATTTTGGAAATTAGGGGGACCATGGAGGAAGCACAGGGCTGCAGAGCAGCAAAAGGTGTATTTCCATTGAATGGGGGAGCTGGAAAGCTGCAACAGACACATTGCCGTAGAATGAGGGAGCTGGGAACAGAAAAAGGTCTATATTTACAAAATAAAGAGAAGGAAGCCCTTCATCCAGAAGGAGAGGAGGAAGTGAATAGAAAAACAATAAGGAAGGAGCAGGGAGAACCTCACGTGTCCCATGTGAGGTTCAACCTTCCAGCCCAGGAGTTACTATAGTAACCAGTCTAAGGGAATAGTGACCAATCAAAGGGGATATCAAGGCACCAGGATCTGCAGCTTTTATAAGCCATAGGGAAAAGGAACTCAGTGGGACCCTTTCCCCCTCCCCATGTGGGAGTCCATTCTGTGGGACTCTTTCCCTCTCCCCACGTGAGAGTCTGTACTTGTCCTTCAATAAATCTCCACCTTTGCTATACCACTTGCTGTCCGTGGATTCATTCTTCGATTCCAGCAGACAAAGAATCTGGGTTCCAGTCTAAAAATTCCATATCAGTAGTAGCAGTCATAATGGCCTCTGTACCCACAGTTATTATCTAAGCAGCTGCATGCTGCCCTCTAGACTCACCGCCTATCTTAGTAGTGGCACCTGCACTCTCTGCCTCAGCAGCTTCTGTATCCTGTGTCTCCCGTAGCTACATCCTCTGTGCCAACCACCTCTATAGCACACTCCTCTGTCCAGCACACTGGCTGGTTACATGGTAGCTATATCTGAGCTCTCTGATCTCTTAGCCTTACATCGTAGCAGTACCAGCTCTCAGCTCCATCTCTCAAGCTTCTTCTTCTTCACACTCTAGCCCACTTCTTCCCACTCCAGCAGATGAGCTGGTCAGTAACTTGTATATTATTCCAGAGACAAAGAAGGCTTCATGCCAATAGTTACATCAATCATATTTCGGCTACAGAAGGGCACACATGCACAGTGTACGGTGAGATTGCTGTGCTTGTGCCCTTGCACCTGCTTATGGTATCTTAGCCTAGGCGCAGAGTGTCCTTGGACATTCGTCTTACTAACAACAAGGCCTTTCACACTCTGAGTGTCCTTGGCTATCTGGCAACCCTGGTATGGTTCTCACAGGGGGAAGTTGGGAAAAAGTGGGACATCTATAATACTCTCAACAACAAAGGTTTATAAAAAGAATATTAACAATATTTTGAAATACACCAAAGCAAAATACTGTATATTAGAATTATAATGGACTGACTTAAAGCATACACAAATTTTAGAGGGACACTATATATAGTTTCAAGGCTAATACTACTGCAGGAAGAAAGGAAATTATTAAGCTATATATTAACCTCAAGGAGTTACTTAAAAAAAGCACAGCAAACTAAATGGTCATAAAATGTAAAGGATAGCTGTCAGAGGGGACAGGGGTTGCAGGACTGGGTGAAAAAGGTGAAGGGATTAAGCAAAAAATACTCATAGACATGAAAAGTAAATTAGAAATCAAACACAATAGACTTAGTAAAAAAGACAATTTGTTCTTTGCCAAAACTAATAAAATTAACAGATATGGAGATACTGTTTTTCTAATTATTTTTATTGTTAATTTATCTTTATTGTTGAAATATTACAAATGTCCCCTTTTTTTGTTTGTGTGTTTTTTCCCGATTGACTCCCTCTACCCCATACCTGCTCCTCCCAGGCCTTCACCACTCTATTGTCTGTGTCCATGGGTTACTCATATATGCATATAAGTTCCCCAGTTAAGCACTCCTCTTCCACCACGCCCCACCCCACCTTCCCTATGAAATTGGTCAGTCTGTTCCATGCTACTATGTCTCTGGTTCTATTTTATTCAACAATTTATTTTGTTCATTCAATTCCACATATGAGTGAGATCATGTGATTCTTATCTTTCTTTGACTGGCTTACTCTCCAAGTCCATCCATGCTGTTGAAAATGGTAAGAGTTCTTTCTTTTTTACAGCTGTGTAGTATTCCATTGTATACATGTACCACTGCTTTTTTATCCACTCATCTGCTGATGGGCACTTGGGCTGTTTTTTTTAAAAAGTACTGCAGACCAACATCAGCAAACTCAGAAGGAAGGCAGGGTGAGTGGGTGAGGGGGAAAGATCAATGAAAGAACTTGTATGCATTTATGCATAACCCATGGACACAGACAATAGTGTAGTGAAGGCCTGGGACAGGGGCCTAGCATAGGCTAGAAGGTGTCAATGGGGGAAAAATGGGGACATATGTAATATATTTTCAAAAACGAAGATTAAAAAAATAAAATGGAAACCAATGCAAAAATATGAAAGAATTATAGATACAATATACATTGAAATATAAGAATTATTATAAAATGTAAATTAATTTGAGCTCTTAAATGCAATGGACAATTTTTTGCCAAATTAATTACAAAAAAAAACAGGTAGCAGAAAAAATATACAAATGAAACCAGTAATTGCAATATTACAAGGAAGACCTCAGATCAGGATAGCTTTTCAGTGAAAAGATAAACATTTAATGACCAATAAAAACAACTGTAATTGTAAATACTTTTATTATTATTTTATTAATTATAATATAAATACTATGATAACAATAAAATAGCACACTCTTCACCAGAACAGAAAAAAGAGAGAATTCTTCAAACTTACTTTATCAGTTTAAAAAAATAAGATAAACATTTCAAACCTAAGGACAGTAAGATAATTAGGCCAATTTAACAATTTGGCAACTATCTTAAAATATTAGCAAACAAAAATTCAGCTTTATGAAAAAAATGTGTTTATTCCCAATTAATAGGATAGGGCTTGTTATAAAATAATCTTGATTTTTCAATAAATTTGGCTTAATATCAATTAAAGTAATCAACCGCATTAAAATAAAAGAAAAATGCCCACAAAATTATTGTCAATGGCATTCTGCATGAAGCCAACTCAGATGGAGAAGTGCCGCAACGCATGGCTAAGGGCAGCCTTGACCAACTCCTTCAGAAAGGTCCTGGGTTGCAGCTCTGCATCAATCCAACATTTGATGTGGGTGCTCTAAAAAGAATGTGTCCTTGGTAGAAGTAGCTCCAGAAAGATAAATCCATCAAGCAGCTGACAGCTGGAAATTGTCTGCCAAGCAGCCCTCCCAGACTTGGTTTTCCCATCAGAGTTACTGATGAACTCCACACAGAATATTTTCTATCACTTAAATCTCTAACTAGAGGCCTGGTGCACAAGGTCCCTCAGCCCGGCCTGCGCTCTCTTGCAGTCTGGGAGCCCTCGGGGGATGTCCGACAGGGAGCTGGCCTAAGCTGGCAGTCAGAGGTCCTTAGTGCTGCCACAGAGGCGGGAGAGGCTCCTGTCACGTCTGCTGCACTCACCAGCCATGAGCCCGGCTTCTGGTTGAGTGTCTGCTCCCTGGTGGTCAGTGTGCATAATAGCGACTGGTCATTTCGCTGTCTGGTCGATTTGCATATTAGCCTTTTATTATATAGGATACCATTTTGTCTGTTGGAATTTAGTGCTCGAGCATAGAAGCTGCTTTGACTTGCCTGTGCCTGAGGAAGTGTCCTTTCCTTTTCTGGACTCCACATAATGCTAAGGCTTTTCAAATCACTCAATATATGATATGGAACAATATTCCCAGCTGTGGAACATGCTGTCTCCAGTACCTGACCAGATCTACCAGGCATTGTGTTCCCCCTTCATGGTGAGAGGTGCAAATATGCTAACGCTTCCTCTGAAGAAATATCTTAACATGTCCTTGATCGTTGGTCTCTTAAAATGTTTACTGATTTTGTGGACAAATCTGCATAGGGTTTATCTCCTACCCTCCGAGGCTTATATCATAGTTAGGTCTTCTTCATTTGCTCTGATTAGCAGGTGTCAACAACAGAAAGGCTCAATGTGATATTGTGAGGGATGACCAGGCAGTGCAGATCATTTTTGGATTAGATCATACAGAGGGTGAAAGAGTTAGCCTACCATTGGTGTTAATGTACAATATACAGTGCTGCTCATTTCATGTGAACATGAAATGCTTCTGATCCTCATTTATACTAATTGGGGGAAGGGAAACAAACAACATACATTTAACAAATGAATGGCCACATACCATATACACAAGGCCGTGTTCATCTTCTCTAGCAAAGACACCATACCTGTCATGATGGCTGCAATCAAGGATCCTGTGTGTATGTGTGTGTGTGTGTGTGTGCTTTTATGATAATCTACTGTCATTTTTCAAAATCTGACTAGAGCATGAGCTGGAGATATGAACAAAAATATAATCCTTGCATCCTTTATATCCTTAGCAATATAATATTAGAAAACATAGTGCTTTTGTTTGTTTTGTTTTTAAATATACTCTTTTGGTTAGGGTGGAGGGAAGAAATTATTCAGGCTTCTTCCAATTCCCTTTGCCATGATGATAACTCTAATCCCATAGGCCAAGGACCCTGTGCCAACTACCAATTATGACTATTCCAATTATAAATTTGTGGACCAGGAAAATGACCACTAAGTAGACTACAGAACTAATAGAGGCAGTGGGAATTCAACCTTGGACACAATTTCTTTTATTACTTGTACTCCACTCTAATAAAGATGGCATTATGATTCTCTATGTTTTATATTTTGTTTTTTTAATATATTTCAGAGAGAGGAAGGGAGTGGGAGAGAGGGATGGAAAGGCAATGAGAGAGAAACATTGATCAGCTACCTTTTGCACCCTCCCTACTGGGGATCGAGCCCACAACCCAGCATGTGCCCTGACTAGGAATCAGATCAAAATGGTGACCTCCTAGTGCATGGGACAATACTCAATCAACTGAGCCACATAGGCCTGGCTATGATTCTCCACATTTTTAGTTATTAAAGAAATTTTGTCCTGAGTCCAAGAGTCCTCAAATATTTGACACAGTTATATGACGTAGACATTTGAATTGGTGTTGCAGGGTTCTTTCTCCCAAGATTCAAACTCTTAAAGAATCTTCATCCACAAATAGTCTAGGTCCCAAAAGCTAGGAAAGAGATGCTGACTTTATTAGGGTGACATCTTTCAGTCTCCATCATACAATGTTCTTTCATTGAATGTTAAAACAATGAGTAGAATCCTTGTAGGTGCCCACTTATTTTTCCATGGGGTGTTATTTTCCTACAATTACAGGTGCTATTTCTTTTTATTTTTCTCCTGGGAATTTACTTATATGATACGTTTTTTTGTTTTGTTTTTTACTTAAATTCTTTAAAGTATTACATGAGTCCCACCTTTTCCCCATTGACCTCTCCCCTGCCACCTCCTCCCCCAAGCTTTGGTTTTGCTCATATGCATGCATACAAGTCCTTTGGTTGATCTCCAGGTGCTATTTCATATACTATCTTCAGGTAGACTCCTTTGACCTTACCATACATCACAATAATTGTATATACTTGATTTATCAGTAAAATAGGGCCAAAGTTTTAGAGTCCTGTAAGCCTACCTGCATCATTGCCTCTCATATAGTCAGTAGTAGCTACATGGAGAGATACCATCAAACATTTGGTGATGCTGGTGCCCCTCTCACTAGCATATTCCTGAAAAACATGGTAAATGGTATATTATATTGCAATATAATAACCTTACAATATTTAGCTCTTTACATAGACTAGTCACCCCAGAAAGCCCAATTTCTGGGTATTTTAATCCCCCTTTCACATATGTGATGGCAATTCTCACATTTCAATGTCACTTAAAGCAGATCATGGATTTTACCATGTTTCTATAAGTCATTCTAGTAACAAGTCTGTACCATGTCCTGAGGTCCTTTCAAACATGTTAAATCTTGTATTCCAGGTCAGTGCTCCCAAATCAATAAATTCTCCCTGGATAAAGAAACTTCAACATTTAGTCCCTCACACTCTCCTGTTTTCTGGTGGTACATATTACCTCAATATTACAGATACTTTGGATTTAAGTCCCTTTTTTCATTTTTTCTTATAAGGTCCAGCATGTTTTCAGCAGGGACTTTTTTTTAACTTAACTCTAGTTATAGGCCTATTTGAAAGTGGGCCCAGATCCTGACTGGGGAGGAGTTGTGCTGTCTTTCAGTTAAGAGAACTCTAATTTCTCAGATAGAAAGGAATGACAATGGAGGAGTGGGCCATTTCTGTGGCACCAGTAGGTTCAGAGGAACCAGTATATACAAGATGTTCCAGGGAATGAGACCAGGTAATCCTATCCCGTCTGTCAAGGTCCCATTATTTCCCAACCAGGGCCTGACCCTCACATAGCACATCAGCTTTTGTTTTCAAATTTAACAGTTTTGGAGCCAATAATTTTGACAATTAAATCCTATACTGGGTTCTCAGGTTTTTTTCTGCTTTTCCATGCAGGATATGAGGCAATTTTTACATGCTGCTTACAAGGCTGGTATTTGATTGTTAAAACTAAGATTTTGACAGTCCTGTTCTCTAAATCTGCCACTATTACTAATAAAAATAATAATTGGAATTTATCAAGCACTTACTATATGCCAGATACTTCCATAAGTACTTGAATGCAGTGAGAGTTAATTCACACACACACACACACACACACACACACACACACACTCACACACACACATACAAAAATGATTTTACTATTGCTTATCTTGTAGCAAAGTTCCAGAGAATAACTTTGATTGTTCAGCGTATACCTACTACCTACTGCCTATCCCTGGACTAATCAACTATGTCTAGGTTGTGTGAGCATTATGACTGCTCCCTGGTGGTACTAAATGATCAGACTCAGTGTGAGCTGAGGAGGAAAAGCAATCCTCAAAGGGAAGAGTTGATAACAAGTATAATTTAAATGTATAATTATTAATAAAGGAATATGCAATGAGTAAATAGAATTGAAAAATATATATATTTAAATATTTAACTCTATATAACTATATATTTAACTAATATATATATTTAACTATATATTTAACTAATATATATATTTAAATATTCATAGTAAATATTTATTAATTTAAATATATTAAGAATGAGCCCTACCAGGCAGTGGTTGACCTATGAACCAGGAGGTCATGGTTCCATTCCCTGTCAGGCACATTGTCTGGGTTGCAGGCTCGATCCCCAGAGTGAGCGTGCTGGAGGCAGCCAATCAATGATTCTCTCTCATCATTGATATTTCTATCTCTCTCTCCCTCTCCTTTCCTCTATGAAATAAATAAATATACCTTTTTAAAAAGAACCAAACTATTCAGAAAACATAGGGACAAATTATAATATTATATATTACAAAAAGAAATAGTTATATATTCTGAGAGTGTTTAAATTTTTAACAGTAAGAACTATCATTTTTGATTAATTAAACATTAATTTAAGTAAATGATATAATTCTTTAAAGTATATTATAAAATATTTTAATTGGTAATTCTTATTTTTAATAAGTGAGCATCATGAATTATGTATTTTCATTAATGAGTCTACACATACACACACACAGAGTTATTCACAATTCTAACATTGTAATCAATTCAAAATTAAGAATGTTAGACAGGTTTTCATGGAATATTCAACATATATTTACTTATAAACCAAAGCCTTAGAACATATGGAGTACTAAAGAATTCCGCAGTAATTTGGGAAGTGTTTGAATATTTCTCTTTCAGCATTGATTAGAAGAAATATATGTGCAGCTGTTAAAATTTTACCTTCTTCATTGTTCCTATTCTCATGTATCATGTATAACATGGTCCTTATGTTTACATCAAAACTCAGTTAGTCGCTGGCCAGTTAGAGCATCAGCCACACACTGAATGGTCCTAGGTTTGATTCCTGGTCAAGGGCAAGTACCTGGGCAAGTACCATCCGGGTTGGGGCACATGCAGGAGGCAATCCAATCCATGTGTCTCTCTCACATCAATGTTTCTCTCTTTCTTTCTCTCTCAAAATATCCTCCGGTGAGGATTAACAAAAAATAAAAACAAACAAAAACAACAACAAAACTATTAGCAGATGCCAATGATTATCAGATGTGACTTCAAATTAAATGTAAATATACTGCTTTCTTACTTATCTATAGGAGTTCCTTTAAGATGCATTTTGATACCAATATCATTTTAATAAAAAATGAAAACCTGAGGCTATTATATAGTCAATATAATTTAAGATTGCTGTTGAATTTTTTGAGCTATGAATTGAGAGTAATAGATACAATAAATTGTAATGTATAATTTTGAACACTATTGATCAATTTACTAATCTTGATATATGATAGGATAGCACATCACTATTTGCATACACATATACAGAAAAACATACATGTATACACACATATATACACAAAGATATTATACATATTGATTAGATTTACTTTTATACATATTATAATTTCCTCAATTTATATCAACTACTTCCTTGAAAACATTAAAGTTTATTTTATTTATTATAAATCACATTCGAATAAAAACAAGTTAAAGTATAACATCCTTCCTAAATATGACTCACCTTTTGTAACTTTTTGTCTCTTCTTTGTCCCATGACAGATAACTCCATGAAATCATGCAGGAAATAAAACAGTTATTATGCTAACCATTTACAAAATTTTGGACGATAATATGAGTAGGGGAAACAAATTAGCAAAGAAAATTTAGTTTTGCTTCTGTTTTCTGGATGAAGTTCAAAACTAAAATTTTGAAAGTTAACAGAATTGGTAAACATGTCAAAATGTGGAAAACATTTGACCACATCAACAGAGTCCAATGTTTCTAAGCATCCAGCATTGGCCCCAAAGTGCTAAGGTAAGTTAGATGGAAATACCTGATGTCAGTCAAGGGGAATAGCTTGATTGCTCAGCCATCCTTTACAATCTCCCACTGAAACAGGGAGAGGTGAAATGGTGTGTATAGCAAAGTCATGAAGATTGATGGCACCTACTGCTTCCAAATGTGCCCTATCTGCATGCAAACCACTTGACACATGAGCTGATGGAAAACAAAGCATGTTTGCCCGGGAAAAGTGCTTCAGCAAGCTTAATTTCCATAGTCATTTGCACAGCAAAAGCAGGATCTAATAGGTCCCAGAGAAATCAGTAAAGCCATGATAAGAATTCAAAGCCACAAACTAAATAAGAAGAGATTATTAGCTACATTGCAGTAGGCAAACAGTGAAGTCTTAAGTGATCAATACTTGACAAGAGACATGCCACAAACTTCATGTATAGGTCAGGCTCACACACCATTTTTTAAATCAATCGACTGACTCTTGGACAAGGCACATAAAATGTCACTTTTTATCTTTCAGTTGATATTTTCCTCGGAGAAGAAAAACCTATCTATTCACCTCCCTGAGAGATTTGATCGAAAAGATAGTCACTCCTGATATAAGGTTTAAAGGGGGAAACTGCAATCAAGTGGAAATTTTTGTCAGTACCTTAATCTCTGATTTGTAGAAGGTTTTGCTTTGGGATATTTGGTGTGTCTGAGGATTGCCACCAAAGAGCCCTTCTGTTCTTTAATGGCTGTGCTAAATCTTAACAAACGTGAGCATGAAAACTATTGTACTGCACTTGTGAAGCATATATCAAAGTTATATTTTTTAAAGCTTGGGAAGGCAGTTGAATCATGCATGTTCTTTATGGAGCTCTGATCAGTCTGATAAAGGCAGTTCAGCTTCAATAAATGCGTTTTAAGTGAATGTTTTGGAAAGTGAATAGGAAATTCAAAGCTCAGACTGTTGCCAAACTGCTCCCACAGCCCTTTGATCACTTTGTTTCTGACATTTGGTTGGAAATGTCTTGTTTTTATTAAAATGTTGGCATCTGGAGACCAAAAAAGTTAACTGTAGTCACTAAAAATATAATATACAGTAAATCATGAAATTACATGACTTATTAAGTACTTTGTACGCATTCCTTAAAAAAGAAAAACTATTTCCCTGTGGGGTCACACTCAGCATTGTACTTGTTTGAGAAAAACTTGATATTGTTAAAAGAAAGACAAGTAAAGAAGATAAATCAAATACTAGCACTTTGCCTCAGGCAAAAAATAAAGGAACTTATACAGCTTTACTATCTGAAAGAATAGGAATACTAGCAATGTAAAAATTAATAAAATTAAAGAGACATGCTGAATTAAAAAGCATGCATTTGCATGCTGCCTTTAAATGATGATCACAGAACATACCTTTAATTCAAACGATAGAGAAGATAGGATATTATGGCTCTCTCACATTTTACATGCCAGAAGTGTGCTTCTATAATTAGCAATGCATATTTTCCTGATCACAACAACCCAGTTTAAGATGCATGGCTTCTGCAATTTAGGAATTGAGTTTATCTGAAGAGTAAGATATCTGTGTAGACCAAAAATAGTGAGTTGAATGTTACTAAAATAGAGACACACTCGTCAGTATGAGATGAATCGCATAATTCTTTATACATTTAGATATATGTAACAGGCATAAAATGACATTCTATGTTTTCACCACCAGCAAAATAGTAATACTAACGGTAATTTGAAAAATAAGTCATATATTTATTTTTCCTCTAGTTATAAATGTATTCTAACATTTACCTAGATGTCACTAGTTGCAATTGTTAATACCTTTTTCACAATTTTAATTTTATTAACTTGCTAACTAATGATATCCCCCAAAGACACTGCATTAATTTGCCATTGTTATCATGTGTTCTGCAGTATCAGGGAGCATGAAGTAAAATAATACTTCTGAAGAACTGGGGACAAGCAATAAATTCTGTTAATTCCAAATCTAACTATCAAGGAAGTACCACAAATAAAATGAACATGTATATATTATTATTTATCACTAACCTACACATTTAGGCATTTATATGTTCCACTCTTATAAACAGCTTAGCTTAAATTTTCTGATAAAATAATTATAGAAACAGAGATCTCATTGAAAACTCATAGAGACAGCTCTCTCTTGGATAATGGTGGATAAGTAATTTGGAATAAACCTCAATCTTCTTGAATAATTCAAGGTGCTGTAGTGTTAAGAAGATATCGAAGAATTACCAGACAGAGAGGCTGGAAGGGAACGAAATCAAACAGGTGAACTTGGCAATGTAGACTGCTGTTGTCCTTAAAATATGTCATTCTGGTAATTCTAGAGATGGTGGATGAAAGTCGGGAAGTAGAGTAAAGCTTTTGACAGCATCCGAAGAGAGGGAGAGAAGAATTTAATTCTAAGTCTTGCCCGCAAAGGGCATGGCCTAGTGAACTCCTCCACAGTAGGTTGTGACACAATGAATAGAGACTATGTCAAAGAATTACTCAGAATTATACAGACACTGTAGCAAGTTTTAGAATCATGTTAATTCTTGATATAGGTTTAAGAGGAGAGTAGAGTGATTGGGCTCTCAGTCTCCTGGGAAGAAAGAAACACATTTTCCTGGAGGAAGATATCCTAGTCTTCAAAATATATCTACAACCTTTTTTCAACTATAACATCTGGACACAAACATAACTAGGCATGTGAGGAAATAAGACAGTATAAAGAAAAAATAGTAGAACAAAAAGATTCTACATAAATTGAATGTACAAAACTCAATATGAACACAGATCATAAGAAAATACAATGTTTTACACAATAATGGAGTTGAAAAATAATAAATATATAAAATATGTAGAACACAGATAGTCTTATATATAATTGAAGATACAAAAGGAGAGATGAAAATAGATCAGAAACAATATTTGCAGAGATTATGATTAAGAATATGTTGATTGAAGGTACCCACAGATCCTAGCTTTGCACATCTCAAGCAAGATACATAAGAGAGTAATTCATATGTAGACGCATTACAGTAAACCTTCCGATATATTAAGACAAAAAGCAAATCTTAAAACAACTTCAGAAAACTATGTTACTGTTCAAAGACTAAAAATCAGGTTGACAACTGATGATTCAATACAAACACAAAATGCAAGCCAGAATACAATGCTGCCAGACTAGAATTCTAAATTTCTTGGAGTTGAAATACATATAGTCTAATGGATTGTACAGTTCAATGGTTTAAACACTATTCATATGCAGTGTTTTTGTAGAGCTCTCTTCCATATTTCAAGCAAATAAATATTTTCCTATCAGCCTTTTTCACTGTTCAACTTTTGGATCTGTATATAATAATTGGGAGTACAAGGGTGTGAATGATTATATATATATATATATATATATATATATATATATATATATATAATAAAGAGAAAATATGCTAATTAGACCAGACAGTAGAACCACCTTCTGGAACAACCTTCCGGAATGACCAGTGGACCTGGAGCAGAGTTGTGGAGGCCTACCCTTGCACTAATTTTGTGCATCGGACCTCTAGTGTATGTGTGTGTGTGTCTGTGTGTGTATTGATTTCAGAGAGAAAGGGAGAGGGAGAGATAGATAGAAACATCAATGATGAGAGAGAATCATTGATCCGCTGCCTCCTGCATGCCCCACACTGGGTATCAAGCCCACAACCTGGGCATGTGCCCTTGACAGGAATACTTGGGACCTTCAGTCCGCAGGCTGACACTCTATCCACTGAGCCAAACCAGCTAGGGTGGTGTGAATGATTTTAACCTTCTTCTCTAATAAAATATCTTTCCTCTTGGTGATCTTTCCTAATTCTTTACTTTATGCTCTTCCAAGTCTCAGCCTTCTCTTTCTCTTGATTTCTTGGCTGCAGTCTCCATTTGAATTTATGACTAAACCAAGGTAAACAAAATCTTCAACAATTTCAATGTCTTAACTGTCTATGTTAAAGTTGTGTAGTTTTTGAGTTTTGTCTTCTTCTTCATGTTCAAATGTAGTCATACTTTAACACTTTTTTTCATTTTTCATGAGAAGTCATTTCAAATCATTGCTGCTTTCTGCCAGTAAGATGGTGTCATTTGCATGTTTTAAGTTATTGATATTTGTTATACCAATCTTTACTTTTCCTTTCTCTGAGGCTGCCCCGTTTTTGTAAGAGATGTTTCGTATACAGCTTAAACAAATAGGGTTATAGAATGCACCCTGACACCTTTGCTTATAAGATACCATCTGTCTTTCCATATTCTATCTTGGCAGTGGCTCCCTGTCTACAATACAGGTTATTGATCAGGATAATCAAGTGCTGAGGATTGCCTATTTTTTTCAGAACAACCCATAACTTCTATGGAATAATATTCAACAACAGAAGAACAATATTTTATCAAGGCTAAACTTAAGAAAGGAGACTTACTTGTTTACTAAATCAAAATTAGCCTCCGTGGGTGTTGAATTGAAATCAAATTTCTGTTAAATAGAGCCCCAAGAAATCAATTGTGACCAGCAGTTAATAACCAGTTTGCTAACAGCTTGAGGCAAAGCCAAGGGCAGTTAACACTCCAACAAATTAGTTGTTAACTGTGCTAATGACTGATTTTGCAGAGATTATTGCTATTATAAACAGACATCAATTCAGCTTTATCACTGAGTATAGAAAAGTTTGCAGCCAAAAACATGATTTTTACACCCCCAGCTTGATACTCTGGATTCTAGTTAATATGATATTCTAACATCATATGATTTCCTGCTTTTGCAGGAGGAAAAGTAATAAAAGGTTTTTGTTTTCCTTACTCATAGTATAGTTGATTGAAGATTTCTAAGTTTCTTATGAGATTCATAGGAAAATATGATACTGAAATATGTAAATGTTTTCTCATTTTTGAGTATATAGTCATCATCAAATTGTTAAAATGTGCATGCTAATATTATCAGACACATTGCAAGCATACATGCAGTAATGTGAGCCAAAGTAAGTAGTAAGCACATCAGCCAACGGTGAGTGCATTGGCACTTGCAGGGAGTCCTTGCTACTGTAGTTCATCTTGAACTACTGGTTTATGGCAGTGGAGGTTGGTGTTAGGAGTCAGGTTGGAGGTGTGCAGGTACAAAGCTGGATGGGGCTAGCTGCTGCTAAGGATGTGGTTCAGGCTAGTAGCAAGAAAAGAGACTATATTCAGGCCCCAGAGCAGCTGTGAGCGCCCTGGCTTTTGTCCTGCATATGTACAGCTGTAAGGGCTAGCCCTGAGTACATGCAAAGCAGTGGGGGTTAGCTTCAGGGGTCTAGACTGATGACTTGGACTCACACAGCCAAAAAGGCATAGCCTGGCTGTCTGTGCAGATTCCAGGCTCTGGTTTAGTGGTAATGAACTCCTTTAGCTTTTTCTTGTCTCTGAAGCTTTTGATCTGTCCTTAGGTTTTAAATGATACCATATAGAAGCCTGAACCAGCATACAGAAAATAAAATGATAATATCTTAAGTTATGGGGGGGGTCCTTATATATTTATGAAATTGAATAAAATTATAAATATTTATGGCAAATACTAAAAATACAAAAGGAGAATCTGTTTTTGAAAAGAACAGTGTAAAAGGCATCTGTTCCTGACCTTCCAGGAATTTGCTTTAATGGCCAAAGACTGAGCTAACTTCTATGGGGACTTTGATGTATCAAGTCTTCTTTATTTCATCTATCCATCAATATTTTGATCTGTTGCATTCATATATGTAAAATCCTGTTCTATTTACAACTGTCATTATATCAACTATGCACTAGCATTTATGTGGGAAGGAGCCTCCTTGCCTAGCAGCTCTTTGCTATGAATATGTGATATTGTATAATACTACAGGGATTCCTAAAGTGCATAAGTGATTTGACATAATAAATGGAAATTCAATTTTGCTGCTCCATACCTTTTTTGAAAATATCTGTTATATTAAAGGCATTTTCATCAAAGGTTCTTAAGATGTAGTTAGGAGAAAAGAGATGAAAAACATAGTCATATTTTTATCTTTTATGATACATATATTAACATAAGAATATTACCTCATTGTTATATCATTTCATTATACAAAATATATTGCCTTTTTTGTGTTATACTTGTTTTTTATTAAATAGTCACTCATGATACCTTTCTTTAAATGTCATTTTAGGGACTAAAGCATAGATTTTGGCACCTAACATCACATCTTGAAAGCAGCACTACTGAGATATTAGGGCAGATTGTCACTACAGAAAAATGGATTAGCTATCCAGGTAATAGTGTCATTCATCTAGATTTGCAGTCTGTTCAGGTGTTCATGAAATAAAAATTATTTTTTTCTACCTGAGACACCAAACATCTAGATTAAAATTAGATAAAAAATGGTCACAGACTCTGATGCTTTTAAAGGTAAATGTTTGTAAAAATTTTATAAAATGCAATGTTCCTCCTTGACCTAGAGTATTTGTGTTTTTAAAATATCTTTATGCTTAGATTAATTCAGAGTTTATGATTTTATTGAACATTGTGAATTTGAAGGAGCTATACTATTACTAATTAAGCTGAAATAATGGACCATGTAATAAAAACCATGTAATAATAAAATGCCATTTTACAGGCTGACATAAGATCAAATTGCAAGAGATCTGCCAAGATTTGTGCTTATCCTAACATATTTGCTAAAAGAATTACTATCTTCAATAATTATTTGATTAATTTCTACCTGATAGAATAAAACATGAATATAAAACATTTATCTTTACAATTTATGGAGTAACTGATAGTCCTGATTTTATAGGAATAAATACAGTAGACCGAGGAGATTTTACCACCTGGTAATCTCAAGACTTAGAATAGTTTTGTCCTATGTCTTACATGCAAACAAGCATGATATGCGTATTATATCTTTTACATAGTATTCCCTGAACATTGATTAGCTTCTCCATTATTCAAATTTTAGGAAATGTTCCTGAAGTAGATAGAATATTAACCTTCACAGAGGCCCAACCTCTAATCCTATGAAACTGTGAATATTTTATCTCAAATATCTAAAGAGAATTAAGGTTGCAGAGAGGATTAAGTTTGCTAATCAGATGTCCTCTGAATTAGATTATCTTGGGTTATTTAAGTTGACCCAATGTAATCAAAAGTTTCTGAAAAGCAGAAGAAAAAGGCAAAGAGGAGGTGGGAGTGATTTGATATGAGAATTGACTCACTGTCTTGGCTTTGAAGACAGAGAAAAAAATGTGAATGACTGTGTGTGGATTGTAGAAGCTGAATTCTTTCCTAGATTCCCCAGAAGGAAAGAGTGTAGCCCTACTAAAATATTGAGGTTAGCCCAGTAAGACCCATTTCCAACAGAATTGTAAGATAATAAATCTGTGCTGTTTTAAGCCTTAATATATTTGGTAATGTGTTGCAGCAGCAATGGAACAATAACATAGCACTTTAACATGCTATTAGCAAGTTTTGTAACATCTCTGTTTTATTGCTTTAGACAGAGGAATGTTTTTCTCTATAAACTATTGGTAGCTTTATGATTGGTTTTTCTTACCTCATCTTCATCTTCCCATGTGGCTTGAACATAATAGGCCCTCAGAAGACATTTTTTATTTTGCACACAATGTGAGCAAAAAACCAAAAAAAAAAACCCCACAAAATCAAAAACTAAATATAAACCAAATATTTATGCATATTTCAGAAGATAATTTATTGGCATACCTGCCCGAAAACTGCCTGGCTTGAAACAAATGAAATGGGAGTTATAATAAACATTTAGTATAAACTGAAATTAAACAACTATTTCTTTATCACTATCAACCTCCTCAAATACCTACTTCAATCCCATTTGGCCTAATCACTGAATCTCCTAAGCATGAATTATTTCCATCATATTGGCTACTGGGTCTTCTTCAAGAAGGTACACTGGCATGTAATTTGTTTACAACCTTCTGTTGTCATGTGTTAATTTCATGTGCAGGAGCAGAAGAGGTACAACCATATGCATCTGTCATTCTTTGAAACCCAATTCACCTACAGTGCTGTGACAGCCTGTGCGCACAGAATTCTACAGGACTCACAATGTGTGAACATTCAGTGAGACCTGAAGCCTGTACACAATACAAGAGAGGCTACATGTTCCATTTACACCATAACTTGCTTCAAATAAAGAAAGAAAATGGCTTTCTAACAAACATGAACCACCAAGAAACCCATATCATATCCTTTCTTAATGATGTCACTTCCCTTATTAGGCAAATACTTTTACTGAAAATTAAGACTTAAAAGAAAAGGGAATGCCAAAGCAACTTATTATTTCTTCATTTTTTGTCAAACCATTTCTTAATCTTCAGTAAACTTAAAGTAGAGAGTACAAATGAGGAAGTGAAATAAGGACATTTCAGTTAATTTAGTATAGCATTTCCACTGTTCTGGTATCAATAAAATACATATGTACATATGAGTTACCAACCATAAATTTTATATTTTTGGTGATTTTGCATATCAATTAAGTGATTTTATATTTGCTTTCCAAAATCACATTGCACAATATAAAAATGAATGGATAATGCATGCTAATATTTTTTCTCACAACATTAAATCCCAAATTAAAACAATATGACAAATCAAGAAAGAGATCACACAAGAAATTAAAAAGTTTATATTTTAGTGCCTTTTGAGATACTTTTTAAGTACATCTTCAGTTGTGTTGTACCCTTCAAATTATGTAGTTGACTTTGTATGGTAGTGTACTATTCAGAAGCTACCATTTTAGAAACACACAGCATTAGGGTTTTTGTTTGTTTGTTTGTGTGTTTTTTTGTTCTCCTCACCCAAGAATTTGCTTGAGAGAGAGAGAGAGAGAGAGAGAGAGAGAGAGAGAGAGAGAGAGTGTAAAAGAGAAACATCAATCAACAGTCCCCTGCATGCACCCTGACTGAGGATCAAACCTGAAATCCAGGTATGCGACCTGACCAGAAGTTGAACCCGTATCCTTTTTGTGTATGGGATGATGCTTCACCCAACTGAGTCAGGGCTAGCCTTAGTTTTGATTCATAGATTGTTTCTATGGCTGGGGGAACATGGATAAGTTACTGAGTCTGACTTTATGAGTTCCATTATATCATTTTTGAACCACAGACAATAACATTTTCCTCTAAGAATCTTTATAATCATAGAGTTAGAGGAGTATGTCCTCTAATAGAATGCAGAGCAGGTGCTCATTAATGGAGAGTTTCTATTCCCTCCATTTTGTCTTCTCTGGGTATTCTAAGTATCACTCACTTATGAATTGACCCAACATAATCAAGTTTTATTCTAATTATAAGATAGACATCCTTGCCGTAACCGGTTAGGCTCAGTGGATAGAGCGTCGGCCTGCGGACTGAAGGGTCCCAGGTTCGATTCCGGTCAAGGGCATGTACCTGGGTTGCGGGCACATCCCCAGTAGGGGGTGTGCGGGAGGCAGCTGATCGATATTTCTCTCTCATCGATGTTTCTAACTCTCTATCCCTCTTCCTTCCTCTCTGTAAAAAAATCAATAAAATATATATTTAAAAAAAAAAAGATAGACATCCTACCACAAACAATGGTGTAGAAATAATAGCCAGGAATAGTCTCAAAAGCAAGAGAGTTCTATACTTTCCAACATAAAACAGGAACCAGAATAAAAGAGCCAGATTTCTGAGTCTCAATAATCTCTTGTTGGGGTCAAGACTCTTGTATTTTTAAATTGTATCAATCCTTTGTAATAGATGAAAAAATATTGGCCACTCTCCCCTTCCCTTGTGTTCCTGGCACCGCATATGGGTAAATGTCAAACGTTTAAGAACAGTGTTTCAATATGAAACTTTAATACTAACTACTTTTACCCTCAACATATTTCCTTCCTACACACTATCTCTTGTTCTAGAGCTTACTCAACATTAGCAGTGCCTTGTTATCTAAGAAGGATTTTGCTTGGTTTAATTTATATAGTCTTTGATTGCAATGACATAGAAATTTCAGAACTCTGTGAAACAGATAAAGCTGAGTGTTCTTTCCTACCAAATGTGGTTGCAAGAAATATTTAGATATTGATCAATCCGCCCTGGCCTTCTGCCTATATGAGGGATTCTTCAGTTATTCAAACTTTTGTGAATTCAACATATGAATGTCCCATTATGAAATAGAAATTGACCTTAGAGAAACTGCCCATGGTGCAGGTGAGCTTATACAGATGAATCTCTCTGCAAGATCAACTGAGTAAGTTTACAAAGTAGAAATATGACTGCCCTTGGAATCATAATCTAAGAGGAAGAAGGACATTATACTGATTATTTGAAAATACTTCATAGCCATCTGTCTTGTTGACAATATATAACTTAGTTATTAAAAAAAGTAGAGAGCTAAGCATACTTGAAAACATTAGCCTCAAATTAGTAATCTCTTTCTCCACTCCCTTTCCAGTGGCCTTATCCCCCCACTCTCTTCCCCAATCCCTCAGCAGGAGAACACAGCAGTACAATGAATCTCAGGTTTCAGAAAGTAGATAATTTGCAAGAAATTCTTATAAAACCCTCATATATTTCCCTCTATCATTAAATTTATTGTTTTGGATGTTTGTCTCCAGTAAAGAAGAGAAAGATCATACAATAAAATATACAGACCATGTATCAGAACTGTACACTTGAAACCTATATAACCCTATTAACTAATGTCACTCTGATAAATTTAATTTTAAAAATAAAAGAAAAGAATAAAACCTTAATGATGTAGAATAAGCATAAGAAGGCCTTAATAACATTTTCTAACTGTATTGAGTTTGTGTAGATTTTACAGGGTGTAGGAAATTACTTATTTATCTTTAGACAAAACTTTCCATATAGAGAATGCTATATAGAAAAACTAAAATATGGTGTTAAAAGAAAGAAATTTTATCATAGGTAGTCAAAAAATTGAAATGAATCCAAGCCATCAAATATTATAATCTGGAATGACTATTGAAATTATTTTTTTCTGCCATAAATCTGTCTTCTATATTTGTGATATTGACGATCTTGAATAGGATTATATGAAATTATTCAACATGTGAAAATTTTCACACATACAAACTTAAACTTGCACGAATCAATTAAAGCTAAAAATACCTGTGTTGTTTTTTTATATAAAAGTTTATCTTTGAGGAACAGTGTACAGTTTATTTCATGACCTTTAATAAAATGAGTTCAGAGATATTCTGAGATGTTAATAAGCCTGTTTCTCTTATCTTTTATTTTTACCTTCATGTAAGACATTATTTATTCTGTGGAATGCCATTATAAATGCTGATATTTAAAAACATTCAATTCTGAATAAAATACATCAAGATGTATTCTATTAATTTTGTCTTTTCTCATTTAGGAATGATCTATTACTTTTACACAGAGAGAACAATATCTCATCATTCCTGAACATATCATTCTTCATGGTATTCTATTAGCTGAATTTTGGAGTAAAATATAAAGTATCAACTTAAAATTTGAGTGACACTAGGTGTACAAATGATATCTCAATATTATCAAGAAATATTATTTCTGGTATAAAATTGTTATCAGGCAAGCCTTTTCAGAAAAAAAAATTTTTTTCTGTTTCACTAGAAAACTGCCATGGTTACCCTAGAAATATTTTTGACTTACAAGTATCAGTTCCACTAATTTTAATGTTAACAAAGCCTTTGAAGTCTCATCAAAAGATATATATCCTATCTAATAAAGAGGTAATATGAAAATTGACCATCACTCCAACACACAGGATGGCCGCCCCCATGTGGTCAAAGATGGCCGCCAGGGAGGGCAGTTGGGAGGGACCAGGCCTGAAAGTGAGGGCAGTTAGGGGAAACCAGGCAGGCAGGGGAAGGCAGTTAGGGGTGACCAGGCCGGCAGGGGAAGGCAGTTAGAGGCAATCAGACTGGCAGGGTAGCAGTTAGGCATCAACCAGGCTGGCAGGGGAGTGGTTAGGGGGTGATCAGGCTGGCAGGCAGAAGCAGTTAGGGGCAATCAGGCAGGCAGACAGGTGAGTGGTTAGGAGCCAGCAGTCCCGGATTGTGAGAGGGTACAGGCTGGGCTGAGGGACACACCCCCCCATGCACGAATTTCATGCACCAGGCCTCTAATATATATGTGTGTGTATATATATATATATATTCTCAATCTTATATTCTCAATAATATCCAGGCATCTTAACTAAAACTTAAAAAATTTGTTGCAACTTTTTATGCTAAAATTAAGGTTGTACTATTTAAGTTATTTAACTCCTCTATTCAACAGGTTCCTTGAAAAAACAGGTAGTGTACAAAACACTGTTTTTTGTTTTTAACAATAGAACTGACATTGACAGGCAAGCAGACTACTTTAAAAGTCAGGAATATACATGCCTAAACAACTTTGATATCATCTAGCACATTATTTTAATTTTACAGAACAGAATACTGAGATCCACAAATATAATATTGACCCAGTTTCAATTACCAAGTAGGGGATCAATAAATACTGATTAATTAATGATTATTTGTTGTTTATTTTGAAACTGTTACCAATTTTCTTCTTAAAAGCAATATGTCAATACTGTGATAGGAATTGCTGGCACTATATACATAACAAGGTAATATTTATTCTCAAGAAGGAGATGGCCTTTACATCAATAACTGAGAATATTTAGCCATTAAACAGATATTTAATGGGTGCTTTCAAGGTAGCAATCATTGTGTGTGTTAAAGATTGAGGGTTAGTGAACACAGCAATCATGTCATAGTTTCTAGTATGGTCAATTGAAAGAATGTTGTTTAACAATTGAACATCAAAAAAAAAAAAATTACAGTGAGAGAGAAGAGCAGGAAGCTCCAAAAAAGGAGAAAAACTTTCAAAACAATTTTATTAAAACAAGAAAGTATAGTAATAATAGAGTTAAATGAAAATATATAAACCTGAACACATGACCCTATAAATAAATATATTTTTCTGGTTCTTTCACTGAAAGGCAAGCAGCATCCAGGTCACTTTAACTTGTTGGGCCTCATTCATGCTGACTCAGGGCTTTAATAGTATTAAATGGTGAAGGACCAGGCTGTGTAGAGAGTAGCGGACCCTTCTTTGAGCCAAGAAAATTCAAGAAAAGCCTAGAACGTCTTGTCAGTAAGCAAAAATATTTTAGAGTAATCTGAAAAAATTCATTTAAAAAGAAATGTTTTAAAAGATTTGTACTGGCCCGATTGTGACCATTTGAGCATCAAAAAGAAAAAGAAAAAAAAGACTGTTGGCCCACGGTAGTGCTTAGGAAAAAAAAAATATATATATATATAAAAGGTGAAATGGGAATATATATATATATGAAAGGTGGTGGTGACAATGTGAGGACCACCCAGGTATGGTGCTATTATCTGGTATATCTATTATGCTAAGGAAAAGGACCAAAGCTGTAGTTCTGGAAATACTCTTGCTGTCTCGCAGCCTACAATCAAGGGCTTTGAGCTGTGTACATTCTTCACACCTGGAAAGGGACTCATTCACATGTGCGCACTTACCTGGGACCCCTGCGATCAAATGTTCTCTGAGGGAATACAAGTTGCCCTAAGGATTAATTGCAGAGGCCACAACCGAGACTGACCTTACCCATCTGATAAGCACAGTCACCTCACGCACCCAAGTGGACTGCAGCCAGGGCAGTGAAGATGCTCAGAGAGGAAAACACATTTCTACTCCCCTGATTTTTATTCATCTCTTGGAACAGGTTGAAGCAAAAGTCTACATTTACCGCAGCAAGGGAGGCCATCTTGAAATGGATTAACCAGATGAAATGAGTTCCGAGTATATTTTCTGTAAATATGATGAGTTTTATATACTTTTACTTTTAAAAGCTTATTTTTTTTCACCTTTGGGTATAACCATCAAATAACTTAGAACAAAAAAATAAAGTTCCTTTCGTCCAGTATTCTCATTGCCAACACTCTAAAACTATTTCTTCTGGCAACAAGATTATGATACACTCATTTTCCCCCTTTAATATTCTCTAGTGCAGTGTTTCTGTGTTTCTGCCCTTGGTCTCATTTCATATCTAGGACATATTCCCATTTCTCCTTGATGTGGCATTTCTCTCCAGTGGTCTTTGATAGTTTCATTTTCAAGTCCTAAGCAGACACATTCATGGAGCCTATTCAAAAAATCACTGCAGATTTCTAACCCTAAATAAAGAAAAAGTGCTGTTTGCAGTAAAATAATTATTACATTAGACAGTATATTAAAGGGGCTATATAGTCCTGGAGGTTTCACATAGCATTTCCTTACACATTTTCTTCATCATAGCCTACATACACACTCTCAGAATAATCATACATACTAACATTTTAGGACCATCTTAATTTCAAATATACATCCTTGGTCCTATAAGTGTATTTATCATTTTCCGACCATTTTCTGATTCTTTTTGAAATGAAAATGTAATTACAAAATTATGTATGTCATAAGTAGGCACGTAACTTTCCAACACAGAGGTTTATCTCTTATTAGAGAACCTATGGTACAATAGCAAATTTAAAATCCAGGATAAAAATGAGATTATCTTCGAATTCTTGATAATGTTATTTCTGTCCCCACAATAAAATTCTTCAGGACTCTGTTTTGGTACATCTTTGCAGACTTTCTCCATAATACTCAAACTGATCTGAATACCACAGTAGAGGCTGTGCCAAACTATATGAGTAAACATGAATACTCCAAATTATTCTGTGATATATATCACACTCAGTGGTGTGGCAGGACCCAAGAGATTTGGATTGTTAAGGGACCCAGTCCCAATCCAACCCTGTTTCTAATAGTTGTGTGACCTGGGTCAAGTCTTTAACTTCTCTGAGCTTTTAAGTTTCATCTTACTCAGTGAGATGATTGATTTACATCAGGACTTAAAAACATGTGTCCTTCCACCTGTAAGAGTACCACACTGTAATATCAGGTCAGGAGGAGGGACATACGTATGGTTAGAAGCAAGAATATTCTAAAATTGTCATTGCATTGACTTTGTTGAAGTCACAAAAACTCAATACCTTTTAAAGTTAAAAATGACTTTAAGAAAATAAATACAAATATTTATAAGTGCTATGAAGGAAACGGATGACACTTTGAGAGAATGTATTCAAGGGAACCTAATTGTATTCAGTTTTAGGAAAGCTTTCTCTAAAGAGAGTTATAATAATCTGAGCTCTAAAATAAAAGCAAACCAAAACAGTATGGGTATGATTCTGGACCAGAAGAAAGTTTTGTATGCTTTATAATTGAAAAAACAATCAGTGTGGCTAAATCTCAGATAAACATGGAGAAGATGACATGATATGAGGACGGGATGGAGCATAAGGTAATTCACACAGAACCCTATGTCTATACCATAGATTTTTATCATTTTTGTTAGGGGCTATTATTATAAGAAAAATTAAACATGCTCTGTTAACTGTGATTGTTCTATTCTGATTAGAAAAAACACATTCTAACCTGGCCAAGAGTAGTACATGGGAGCCAACATCAGAGTGCAATACATCTTCCTTTTCTGAGAACTATCTATTTTTATGGAAAGATTAAGCAATGTAGTCCTGAAGGTGCCTGGAGCACCCACCCTCTGAGACTTCCCATCCTGCATTGCCTGGACCCTATAATAAGTATACCTTGCCTACTTTTCCATTCCTGTAATTCTTACTTCCCCATGTAATATGTGCCCATCTATCCAATATAAGCAGCTGGCTTGTGAGGAAAGGCAGAGCATATTTTTATAGATAACATTCTGCTCTCCCATACTGCCAGCATTATTGGAATGAATGTTCATATATGATCAACCCTGTCTCTGATTAATTGGTCAAGTAGTGACAGGCATCCCAGGTCCACCAATTGTCTGTTACATTTTAAGTGCAAAAACTGACAGAAGTTTTTAATCAGACTCATAATTTTGTTGTTAAAAATATATCACTATTAGAGATTCTTGTATTTTTTCCTTCTTTCTTCTGGCCCTAGAACTTGGTACTTACCCCAGATCAGCTCCTTTCTTATATGGACTTGACAATATATTTATTATCATACAGCAACTAAAAGTTAAGAATCACCCTTTTAATCCTCCACAGATCTATGTGTTTGGATATTTGATTGGAAGAAGGTCACCATAGTGTTACACTTAACTTACAGTTTGGTCAGGCTAACCTTGCCTATCGTTATTTTAACTGATTAGTCCTTATGTCACAAAAAATGACTACCCAGAAGTTGATCAACAAAAAATATTATTTTATTTTATTTTTCAAGTACAGTTGACATTCATTATTATTTTATAATAATAATTCATGCACGGGTGTGTGTGTGTGTGTGTCCCTCAGCCAAGCCTGCACCCACTCCAATTTGGGACCACTTGAGTCTGGGACCACTTGAGGGATGTCCAATTGCCCGTTTAAGCCACACTGGATGTGGCTGTAACACTTCATCTCTATCCCCTCATTTATTGGTGGCTATGTTTACCAGTTATAAAGTGCAATCATAAAAGAAACAGAAATGTAAAAACTTTTGTACTCTTTCTCATGCTTTTTAGATATTGACAGTTAACAACAACAAAAGAGCTGCATGCTAGTCTTCAAAAAAGTCTCCAAAAGTTTCAAGACCTTTAATCTAATTTATATTTATTTCATTTAATTGTAATTTCAGTAAAATGTATAAGCAATTTTAAAAATATAAATTTATTGAAGCAATAAATAAAATAGCATAAGTAGCATTATCTTTTAACTTCTTTATTCTATAGCAACAACAAGATACATATTAGATTAGCTCCTGTTGAAAACTGGCTTTTCAAGAAACTTGCAACTTGGTCTCCTGGGTCCAAAGTTTCATTATAACATCTTTTCTACCTGTCACTTGCCTTGCTGTCTTAGTTAGGTGCTGCAAGTATTATTATAAGAAAAGAATTCTAGCTGATTTTACTTTAAGAAATAACTGTTGAAAGAATAAAATAAAATTCTAGTTAAGTAGTTGCTTTTTAAAAATATAGTAGCTAATTACAAAAAACACACACATATAAACACTCATCAGTGATTCTATAAACTACCCTGTATTTAAATGAGAGCTTTTTGTTGAAGTGCTTTAGATTCATATTTCTTAGCATAAGTCTAAAGATTAAATAAAAGTATTTCAATGTTGATAAGCACCCAAAATAATACATATTTGAAGATTCACCAGAAGAAAGAAGAAGCTGTTGTAAAATGAGAATAGAGTTGATGAGCTAGTTAAATAGCTGAGAAAATTGCGGCAAAATAATGTCAACAGTCTATCAGAGTTCCAAATGTGTTTGAGGAATCTCAGGTTTGTTTCTTCTAGGTGGGTGAATAATAAAATAATATTTTTACATTTATTATTCCATCCAATAAACACTGAACATATACTGCATTCTGGGTGTTAAGTTAAAAGATATATATTCAACAAATATGTCAGAGCTTTTTGTCCTGAATTCAGTCTTAATATCTATTGGATATTTTCATTTTGATGACAGACATTAAGATTCAAACTTACTAGATTCTTTTCAAAAATTTCGTCTTCTTCTGCAATTTCTGTTTCCTTTAACTACAATCTATTCTGTTGTGACTATCAAAATCCTTGCTTACTCTCTGTCCTCATCTAATTAATCTTAAGTATATTTGACTATTTTACTCAAATAACTTCCAATATTGTCCATGTATTCATATCATCTTTAGCTCAGACCACAAAGTCTCTAGTATTTACTTCTTATCTGATGCACTTATCATAGTCTCTATTTATGACAATTCCAATATACTATGGCAATCAGAGTGGTATAATAGAATATACTAGTAAATATGATGATGTCAAACTTTTGATTTTGTTCTGATCAAAGTATCTCAAAAGCATCTCTACTGACATTTTGGAATACATAATTTTTTGTTGAGTCCTATCTATTTTAAGACGTTCAGTCTCACCCCTGATTTCTACCTACTTAGTATCAGTAGCACCGCTATCTCCATAATCTTAAAGAACAAAAAAATGTTTCCAGACATTGCCAAATGCCCCCTGCTAAGGGCAAAATTGCTCCTCATTGAGAATCACTCCTCCAGACAATCAGGAAAAATTCTGAATTTCCCAATATAGGATATATGAGTCTTCCTAACCAGGGAACTGACTACTTAGACCACCTTGTTTATTACAGAGATATTTGTCTAATTTAATGTCTTTGAGGAGAGGAGCAAGTTGTTGTCTTGATCATTATAATGTCCCAAACATATAACATGTGCAGAAATCAGCTAAAAAAAATCTAGTGCTGGTTCCCTGGCAGCACAATTAATCTCAGTCCCCCACCCATTGGGCTGAAACTCCTAATGAAGTCCCTGCCCCATTAAGGAGATCCTTGTGCACTGGAGGAACCGTGATTTATAGATGTAAACTGTTTCAACAAGGAATGTGGAGGTTGATGCCAAGGAAGTTTCAAAATGAGCAAATTGAGACCTAAACATATCAGGAAATTGCTCTATGTCCCTAAAATTATTATTGAACAATTTGAGGTCCTGTTTATTTGTGTAGTAGTCTTGTACTATTTCAAAGAGAGAGAGAGAGAGAGAGAGAGAGAGAGAGAGAGAGAGAGAGAGAGAGAGAAACAGTGAATGGGAACTTCTTAACAAAGGAAAGCATCTCTGTATAACTTGAGGGGTCCAGAGTATTACACTGCACTATAGTGCAATCTGGCAAACCATGATTTATTCATCAGGAAAGATAAAATAATCTTTGATGTATACTCTGTGTAAAGAAGATAGCATTATTTAACCATTCTTTTTAAAATGTTCAACAAACATTGACAAAATAAAAATGTTTTGACACTTTTCAGCAATTTGGAAATTAACTTTCAGGGCAATAACTTTCTTAGAGATGACAAGACTTTCTTTGAGAAAGGATTTAAAAAAGCAAAATTTTACTTATTCTGTAGTTAACATGAATAACTATGATATAGAGTCAACTTTTAGAAATATAAATTATTTAAGCTGTAAATTTTGAAATTACATAATTTCATAAAATAATTTTAAAAATTTGATATGTTGTACATGTATGTATACCTTAAACCATTAAATGTATGATGAAATTTAATGCATACATCATGTAAAATAAGATCTAGTATTTCACAAGTAAATTTATGATACCAGTGGTTATATGACTGCTTGATTTTAAAAGAAAGTACTTATAATGAAGTCTTTGCTGAGGCTAATTTATGGATATAAGGTAGGAGGTGTTAAAACTATAAAGCATTTGGGGATTCATGAAGCCATGGCAACTCATTTTTTTTCATTCGCAATACTTAATAAAATATTAGTCTTACAAGGAATTTGGTAGTATGAAAATTAGAGAACTTTAAAATTAACAATTTTTAAATTTATTATAGGACCCAGAAAGTTTTTGTAAATCTCTTCGTGACTAATTTCTGAATGAGAAATGGTAATAATTATAATAAAACTTCAGTACTAGTACTGCTTTATTCAGTCATACCACACAAAGTTATTTTAGTATTTTAGAAATAACATGTGCTAGATATTGTGTGTTTTGATGTTGCATAGTAATGTAATAGCATGCGCTTAAAATATTTTTGGAAGAATAAATGATTAGGTAAATTATTTAATTAATAAATAAACACCAGGTACTGAAAATCTATTTAGATTAGGCACTGTGCCAGCTGACATTTGTTGACTAAATTTCTTTTTCACCTGAAAAATGCTTTATATTAATTATCATATTCAGTTCTCAGAACACACTCTGAGGTGGATTTAACTGTCCTCGTGGTTTTTTTTTCTCATTAAAAAGTTAAGTAGAGAAACTTGGAGAGACTAAATTGTTCCCTACTATTACATACCCTATAAGAAGTAAATTGGGATGCAAACTCTTTTTCCTTCTTCATACTATCTTGGCTTTTTCTAGAATAACACATTGTCTCTGAGTTAATAAATGAAAAAAAATAAATTAGTCAATAAATATTATTTACTTTATCAAGGAATTCACTTCTAAGACACCATTATTTTGTATGAGTTAATTATTAAACCTCATATTTCAGTAAGTATGGTAGGTAGAATAATGCCTCTTCCCTTCAAAGATGTTTATCTTAGTTCCCAGAATCTGTGAACGTGTTATGTTATAATAGAGGCCTGGTGCATGAAATTTGTGCATTCGGGGGGGAGTCCCTCAGCCCAGCCTGCACCCTCTGGCAGTCCGGAAGTCCTCAGGGGATGTCCAATTGACTACTTAGGCCCGCTTGCAGGGAGTGGACCTAAGCTGGCAGTTGGACATCCTTAGGGCTGTCCTGGAGGCGGGAGAGGATCCCGCCACAGCAGCTGCACTTACCAACCATGAACCTGGCTCCTGGCTTCTGGCTTTGTGGAGGGGAAGGAAGGGAGCGCGGCTCAACCAGAAGCTGGGCTTGCTCCTCCTTAGTGCTGTCCTTGCCCCCACCCACTGGTGGTGGGGTGGCTAGGGGAGGGGTCGTGGGAGGTTGAGGCGCCATGGTCACGCCTCATCCTGCCTCTGCGGAGGCACCGGGACTGTAACACCCAATCTCCCACCACCTCTGTGGAAGTGGGGGGCCCCCGGGACCATCATGGCTGGCCTGGTGGCACAGGCTTGCTGGCCCCACCCCCCGCCCACTGGTCATTCAGGAATTTCATTCTGCCATTGGTCTAATTAGCATAGTAGCTTCTTATTTTATAGGATAGAGAGAAGAATTAAGGTTGCAAATGGAAATAAATGTACTAGTCCACTGAGTTTAAGACAGGGACATTATTTTGGATTATCCAGATAAGCCTAATATACTCAGAAGTTTCCTTAAAACTGGAAGCAGGAGGTCGAATGTGAGAAGTGATGCAGTGTGAGAAAAAATGACCCATGTTGCTGGTTTTGAAGGTGGAGGAAAGGGGCCATAAATCAAAGAATGTGTGTGACGTCTAGAAGCTGGGAAAGGACAAAAAATGGATTCTCCTATAAAGCCTTCAGAAGGAACAGAGGCCTGCCGACACCTTGATTTTTAATCCAGTGATATGTCTTGGACTTCTGACCTACAAGACTGCAAGATAATAAATGTGTATTGTTTTAAGCCATTAAGTGTGTATAATTTATTACAGCAGCAATGGGTAACTAATACAGTAAGGTTTTGCAGATATTAGTTGTTTTGCTTTGATAAAGTATATGGTTATATCTAAAAAGAATAAAATATGTTCTCCTTTTTTAGTTTATTGTCTTAAGAGAAGCTGGCACATATTCTAAGTGGATGACTATAATGCCTGGAAAACAATTAGAGTTCTGACTTTTCTAAGGGGTCTAGCATCCCCACACATACTTGGACACCTTAGCCAAATAGATTCTTAAAAAAAATATACAGTCACCCATGGACATAGGTAATAGGGTAGGGAAGACCTGAGAGGTGGATAGGGGCTGGGAGGAAGGGGATAAAGAGGGTAAAATAGAAGATATCTGTAATACTATCAACAATAAAGTATATATTAAATATATATATATATATATATATATATATAGTCAATGAAAATATTTATTATTAAATAATAAGTCTTAAAGTTTCAGACATGTCAAAAATGGCATAGAAAAAGTTAAAAGCATGACTTTTATAAGAACATAAAATAAACCTATACCAAATAGTTTTTTCAACTCATGAATAAGGGTTTAAAAGCATTTTGAGGAACTGGATAATATGTACTTTTATAAAAATATTAGAAAGAGAGTACTAGGTTATATACAAAATGGTTGATAATATCCTACGGGGCAATAAAACTGACATCTTGGGATTCCTTTTGACTAGACAGAAATGATTTCAATTTCCCCTTGTCTAGGTCTTCAAGTTGACATGACTTTCTGTGCCCTTAATTAATAGTAAATAATGACATCAAACATAGGAATACCCCCCAAAATGAGATAATCATCAAGTTTGCCTTTAACAGAGACCATGCAGGGCACTGGAAAATCATAATGTGTTTCACTTGCCTATATCCAAATTTTAGATAATCATATGTATTTATTTATTATTTTGAATCTTTATTATTGAAAGTATTACATATGTCCCCAGTTTCCCCCTTCTAGACTGCCCCCTTCCCCAGGCCTTCAGCACCCTATTGTCTGTACCCATGGGTTATGCATGTATTAGTATACATACAAGTTCTTTGGTTGATCTCTTCCCACCCACCTACCCATCCATCCCTGCCTTCCCTCTGAAAGTCCACACTCTGTTTCATGTTTTTGGATCTATTTTGTTCGCCACTTTATTTTGTTCATTAGGTTCCACATATGAAAGAGATTATATGATACTTGTCTTTCTCTGACTGGCTTAGTTTGCTTAGCATGTTACTCTCCAGGTCTTCCATGCTGTCTCAAAGGGTAAGGAGATCCTTCTTTATTACTGCTGCATAATATTGCCTGGTGTAAATGAACCACAGCTTTGTTATCCACTCATCTGCTGATGGGCACTTGGGCTGTTTCCAGATCTTACCTATTGTAAATTGTGCTGCTGTAAACACAGATGTGCATACATTCTTTCTGATTGGTGTTTTGGGTTAGTTGTTTTTATTAACAATTCCCCAATTCTGATCATAATGTTTTAAAATTATTCTTGATATAGCAGGTAATATCAATTAAATGTTTAAGCCCCCCTTGAATGCACAGTATGAACAACTGCTGAAGTCAGAGACTTTTAATATTTTTTCAATAAGGAACATAGGATTGTACATTTTAAAAAAAACTATGATTTGTTCTTCCTATTGTCACTTTCCATAGGACCCAGTTTTATTAACTATAAAAGAAAGGTAGTTGGCAACTGTGAATTCCTGGATATGAATAATTATCATCAATGACCTCTACTCTTTTGCTTCCCAAAGTGCTCATTCCTGCCACTCTTTCTTGATCACTTTTATTAGCCACCAGAACTCTCCAAAATCCCATGAAAACTTTTTTTTGGTCCCCTATGTAAACTTATTCATAGATTTTTAATTTTATCATTATTAATCTACTAGAGGCCTGTTGCACAAAGAGATTCGTGCAATAGGCTTTCTCTTCCCTTGGCTGCTGGCACTGGTTTGCCTCTGGCACCTGGGACCCAGGCCTTTGCTCTGGCCGGGCTCTGGCCAGAGCCGGCCCCGGAGCTGTCCAGCTTCACTGCTCAGGCCCCGGGACCATCTGGCTTTGCTGCTCCAGCCCCGGGATCGTCCTGCTTCGCTCTGCCACTTGGAGCCTATGTATGCAAATTAACCGCCATCTTTGTTGGGTTAATTTGCATACTCTCCTGATTGGCTGGTTAGCATAGCGAAGTTACGGTCAATGTACATGTTTGTCTATTATTAGGTAAGATACCACAAAATGGTTTTGCAATTCCTTGAACTCCTTAATTTTAATAAATTTTATATCTTCTACATTTTACTTACATGCCTACACACAAACCATCTTGTTTACCTTTCCAATTAAAAAATTGATCTTATAAAATCAGTCCACATCTGATGTCTACACAATTCAAAGCAAAAGTATGCAGACTTGAAATTTTGTTGTAACTCTATAGGTTTTCTATGAGAACAACACATAGCATGCCATTGTTTTACATCATTGGTGTACACATAAAATGCTTTCCTCATCTTCTCCCCACCTGGCACCAATGGCATAGAAGCTCTTGTTTAGAAGGTGTACATAGAATAAATGGTCTATTAAATTTATAAATTCTTATCCATTAAGAATCCAAATTCTTTCTAGTAACAAGTTAAACTATTATTTTATTCTACATGGACAAATAAGTGCATTTCCATGGCTAGTCATCTCTTTCTTGGAAATGTATCCCTTTTTTTCTATCTGCCTTTATTGATTGGCTTCATGTAGGATTATCATCACTTGAGCCTTTAATTATTGCAACAATTTTAATGCCTCTGGCTTTGATTCATCTATACTATAATATATTTTAAACACTACAAATTTTATAACTTCTTAAAATAACTAGGATCATGTAATTTTTTGCTAAAATATCTATAAAAATTCATAATATCTTACATTTTATTAGTTATTTATTGAATAAATATTTGATGCTTATTATGGTCTATTCCCTACTTTAGGTCACAGGGAAACAGTAGTATATAAAACATAAAATGTCTCTAATATCGTGGAGCTTAAATTATAATTTTAAAAGTATATAGAGTAATGTAATGGAGAGTGATAATGTGAAAACTACAAATTATGTGAAAAATGCCTTCTAAGCTGCTGACTCTTTAGCTAATTCATCTAGGTAGGAGAATCAGGCAGGGAAATTATCTAGAAGCAGAGTTTTCTGAATAAAGTGAAAAAAAACAGTGTAGATGCTGTAGAGAAAAAGCAAACTCTGAGGGTCTGGAAAGCGAAGATGATCTGTTCTGCTATGGAGAGTGAGGAGGAGCCTGAAAAGAGAAGAGGGGGGGAAGGAAAGAAGGACTGTTCGGTGCCTGGAGCCATGGAAAAGGCTTTGCATTTCATTTTAAGTGCAATGTGATGCTTCTGGAATTAGGATTATTTTGATTCCAGGTTACAGAATTCCAATTTGAACAACTTTTAGGAAAAAGTAAGAAATTTAATGAAAAAAATTGGTAGAGATATTTCACAAGATACAAGGCTAGCAATAGAGCTGGGTCTTAGAAACAAAATCAGGGATTGAAGATATACTATAAAGTGATGATGACCTCACTTGCAACCATTGCTTCACCCAGTGTGTCTGCTTCATCATTCTGTTGTTGGAAAGCAAAAGCTCACAAGTTCCATAGTTCAGCACCAGAAAAGGACTCTCCCTTCTTCCCCCACACCTCTCTGCCTCTCCCTTTACCTTTCTTTCCATCTCTCTGTCTCTGTCTTTATGTTGCTGCTAAAATTTATAGAAAGGAGTCCTTGAATTAAATGTCCAGCAATACCTAAAAATGAAGAAGTAGATAAGCAAACAATACATAGCTACATGTTTTTATAATATATATATTTTTTAAACAATTATGATTTTATGTTTGTCTCTAAACAATAGTATCAAGTGGGTATGAAATCAGTTGTCATACAAATTATAGAGTTTAAACCAACAATTAAACACTTAATGTCATACTCAAGGTCATCTACTAGCTATTGGGGGAGCTCAGTTCTATTTTAGAGACAATCATCTTTATATTCATATATGCAATGCAATCCATCGGATTAAAGCAAATACTTTACCTCAGCATTCAACATCCTCCATAATCTTTCTCGAATTATGTTTATATGAACTTTCCATTAAATTTTTAATGTTAATTCAGAGGCTCTTGAAGGGAACTTATATTCTACATCTCCATCAAGACCAAATTTATTAAGTTTTGTTTACTTTAGGG
Organism: Myotis lucifugus; assembly: GCF_000147115.1. Taxonomy (NCBI): domain Eukaryota; kingdom Metazoa; phylum Chordata; class Mammalia; order Chiroptera; family Vespertilionidae; genus Myotis; species Myotis lucifugus. The sequence goes on from NW_005871222.1 coordinate 2,307,359, forward strand.
AACACTTAAAGTACATCTCCTTTATAATCAAGTATTATCCACAGATGATTTAGTATTTTCACTAACCTGAGAAAACTTGCTAGCACCGAGTTCCATACAAACTTCCAGTTCTATCCTCTGAATCCACCCTTAATAGTTAGAAATTTCCAAGATTATTCACACTGTTCTCACACATTCTCCTAACTCCTTTGTTTAACTGGTACGTGTCTATTCCTTGATGCTACTATTTTCCCAGTGATAGACAAAAGCAAAAATTATCTTCCTCTCTAACATTGCATAATTTTAGGAAAAGAGGCATGAGAGCTGCTATCCTTTTCTGAAATACTAATCCCTGGTTCACAGTATTCCTCTAAACTGCTATTGTCATTATTCCTGGAAAATAGAAGGTATAGGTTAATGATATATTTGTATCCATCCTCCTCTCTCAAGCACCCTGTCTAAGTGACTATCGCAGTTAGCCATTGAACCGGGTCCTCAAATTCGATTCCACCCCCCCCCCGCCCCTTTCAATCCATTCATTCTGCACAGATGAACTTGAGTGGTCCTTTTATATTTGAAACAGATCATAAAATGCCCTTCTTGAGAACTTTACAGGGTATATCATTTTACTTAGAACCATAGGTAATTTCATGCCTTATTTTACCAAGCTTGAAAAGACCAGGCGATTTCAACCTTCCAAACTCATCCAGTGCCTCTTACATTATTCTCTATTCTTTTGATTTGTTCTTGTCTTAAAAGCCCTCTTATATTCTCTGGATCATCTCAAGTTTCTTTCCTACTTCAAGCTCTTTACAATACATTTGCTCTCTCCCTCTCTCTGAGTACAGAATATAGTTCATTTCTATTCCCAAATATATTTATAGTAATATAGATTCATTCTTATCTTTCTACGTAAATGTCAACAACTTAGAAAGAACTTCCCTCTTCACCCTATCTAACACATTCTGCTTTATAGTGTTTTTAGTAAACACTGCTAATATATTGTTTTATTCTGTAGTAAACTGACATAAGAAAAGAGGCACTAAGTTACAGTTTTTCATAAATATCTATATTTTTTTCATAGTTAGAGGGAATGAGGGATTTATATCTCTTCCTAACGTCATGGGTAACAATGAAAACAAGCCTCAATTCAAATTCTGCCATACACTCAAAGTCCATTAGGAAATAAAAAAGTGAGAAAACACAAAATCCAAAACAATTTAACATCCACTTGAAAAATTCTGTGCCTTTTTAGATACTTCATCTGTTCATTGCATAAAAGGTTCAGAATCAAATTAAACATTATATAGATCAGTAGCAAATGCAGTGCTTTTTTAGGTTTAAATACAAGTGTCAATTCAAATATAGACAACTGAGCTCATAAGATCCTAATGCACTGTCCAGGTAAGGATAGATGTGTCTATATTACACTTTTAATTAAAACACTCATTTCAAATATTACTCCATTAACAATTCTTTATTTTTAACATTGATTTGTTCATTAGAAAGTATTTCCTGTTGATATAAAATACATATAGCTGAGTGAAAAGATAGTTATTGCTTCTTAAGGAGTATTTCTAAGATACTACTTAATAATTTAAGTAGAATGCAATCCTAATCAGGACATAGTACAACTGAGTGTATATTATATACATACTAGTGGCCTGGTGCACAAAATTTGTGCACGGGGGGAGGGGAGAGTTCCCTTAGCCTAACCTGCACCCTCTCCAATCGGGGACCCCTTGGCCAGGATTGGGCCTAAACCGGCAGTCAGACAACCCTCTCACAATCTGGGACCACTGCCTCCTAACTGCTCACATGCCTGCCTGCCTGATCGCCTCTAACTGCCTCTGCCTGCCTGTCTGATCACCCCTAACTTCCCTCTCCTGCCAGCCTGATCTCACCCTAACTGTCCTCCCCTGCCAGCCAACTTGGTTCTGATTGGTTGGTTTCTATGCCAGTCAGCGTCAAAAGCTCTGCCTCCTAGGCAGCCATTGGCTCCTCACAGTTCATGCAGATTTGGTTCTGATTGTTCGGTTTCTATGCTAGTCAGTGTCTATGGGCCTATCTCCAGGCCTGATAAGAGAGGCAGGGCTGATCAGCAGCCCCCGCGGAGTCCCAGAGAGAAAGAGAGGCACAGCTGCTGGCAAAGCCTGGAGAGAAAAAGAGAGGCAATGGCTGATCTACAGCTGCCATGGAGGCTGTGGATCAGACCCTGCCTCTCTCTCCAGGCCTGATCCATAGCCCCGTTGGCAGTCAGTACTGGGTTGCTGTACCCACACCAGCAGCAGTCAGTGCTGGGTCACCACAGTAACCCAGTACTGACTGCAGGACTGACTTCCGGTGTTTGGTCGAGCCTTTGGTCGGTCATTACGGACCCTGCATTTTCATATATTAGGATGTATGTGTACTTACTGAAACCACTAATATTAATATGACATAGCAATATATCTATACTCATAAAAGCCTAGGTGACTGTCATGCCTTCACATCATCACAAGATGGCCGCCCCCATGGTGTCACAAGATGGCAGCGTCCACGTTGTCACAAGATGGCCACCACAAGATGGCTGGCAGGGGAGGGAAGTTGTGGGTGATCAGGCCAGCAGGGGAGGGCAGTTGGAGGTGATCAGGCTAGCAGGGTAGGGCAGTTGGGAGTGACCAGGCTGGCAGGTGAGGGAAGTTGGAGGCAATCAGGCTGGTGGAGGAGTGATTAGGGGGTGATCAGGCTGGCAGGCAGGCAAGCGGTTAGGAGCCAGCAGTCCCCGATTGTGAGAGCAATGTCTGATTACTGGCAGTCAGACACTCCCTGAGGGGTCCCAGATTGGAGAGAGTGCAGGCTGGCTGAGGGAACCAGCCCCCCTACACACACACACACACACACACACACACACACACAGACTGCACAAATTCCATGCACTAGCCTCTAGTCTAAATATAATAGAAATATACATATAGGCATATATATTTTCACGTACATATATATATATTAGTTATTAAGACTGAGAACTAATACCATTTATGTTCTAAGAAATTGATAAAGATAATATTATATACAATTAGTAATATCAGATATTGCTTCTAGAAATTCCTGCAGATTAATTTATCTGTAACAACTTCTACTAAGTTAGGTGAACATTTCTTTCTAAGCACCATTTTAACAATCAAAAATCCTTCAAGACCCTCTTTTTTCAGTTTAACCAATTCTAAACTATAAGATCACATACTTTGCCCTATCTCAACAAGTTCTTAATTTGATGGACTGTCTTAAAACTTTTGATCTCAGGACCCAATTTTTTCAATATATCCTCAACCTACTTCTCTCTTCCAAGATACTATTAAGATTCAGTCAAAGTTGTACTCCCTATAGCTGTGCTATAGTGAATTGTAACAAACAGAGCTTTGCTTTATTAATAGATGGTCTGGCAATAGTTACTTATACACTGAAGTTTTTAAAAATAATACTTAAAAATAAAAGTTAAAAACTTGTTAACTGTTGACACACATTATAATGAAAGTCTCATTAAAGCAAGAAATAGATCCATCTTGCTCATCATTACATTTTATATTGCAGGTCAATACCTGATGTAGAATCAATACTTTTTAATATTTGGGAATAAATGAAGATGAAAATAATTTGTGCTTTTGTTCTGCCTTTGAGATTTCTTCTTTTAATCAAGATTTTATTCTCCTAGAAGTCTCATTTATTTCAAATTTTACTTGATTCAAAAAGCCTTCCTGGCTTTTCCATTCTGAACTGCCCTTATTGTTTTGTTACCTGCTGTGCCATTAATTTGCCACATATTTGTTTTTTGTGTTACTTACTATCCTTGGGTGAACAGGATTTCTTTAAACAATTATGTGTATTATGAGATTATTGAGAACACTGTTATTTTTTATACATTTTTTTGTAGCCAGAGTGCTGATCCCACCTTTACTCAGTGTTTCAAGTTCTTTTATAACCAAGGGATCGTAATTTTATTTTTTAATTTTACATTATTGAAATTTCATCTTTTCCTGCTTGTGACTTCCTTCATTGTAACTTTTAACATAAGAAAAGTTGAATATATTTATCTTAATTAAATAAGAAGTTCTCCAACTTAAGATGGTTCAATTTGTGATTGTGCTAATTTACAATGGTGGGGGAGTGATACTTATTCAGTAGAAACTGTCTTTGTTTTTTTTCTTCTTTTTCCAGACTGGCAACGTGGTGAGTAAAACTCTTTCATGTTGATGGCCAGTGACATTGAGCCACACCTCCCAGTCAACCATGAGATCACTGTGTTGCCAGCATTTTTTTTTTTTGGAAATTGTGTTTTGTATTTTACGTTCCATCATGTCTACAAAATGTCCATCTGTGTCTTCTGCTTCTGGTAAGACAAAGAAGAGGAAGGCAATTACTCTTGAGATGAAACTCAAGTTGATCATTGCCCAAGTGTTGCCTAACATAAGTGTTCTGATCACATTTCAGATAGGCTAGACTAGTCTATGATTAATGGTAGGTTAGGGTATTAAACTCATTTTTGCATTTAAATGCATTATATTGTCAACTATTGTGGGTTGATAAGGATGCAACCCCATTAAAGAGCATCTGTATATCTTAAATATATCTAACTTGTACATCTTATTCTCATCCAGTGGAGTTTTAAATCAGTTACAGTATTTAGGTAATGATAAAGTACCTATGCTCCAAATGCTATAGATGCTGTTGACTTGACATCTATGTTAGGGGTGGTTACTAGTGTCTGAAATGGTAGTCTAAGTTCAAAATAAGTAAAAGAGAATACTAGTTGTCTTGTCAGCACAGTGTTGGAACTGATATGTTATTGTCTATTTTACAACTCTATGGAGGCAGAGGTTAACTTGTAGATTTTTGGCCAGCAGAGATGGAAGTATTTTTTTTTTATCCATTGGGACCAATAACAATAAAGTTTGTGTTTTATGGCCCTGTTAGACATTAACTAGTGTTGTAAATAATACAAAAGTCTTTTCCTAATAGTTCCTTGTTAAATTGCCTAAAGTGTCAATTCTTTGTCCTGGACAGTGTTGCTCAGGAGTCAGAGTGCCAGCCTGGGTTAATGAAGAGTTGCAGGTTCAATTCCCAATCAAAGGCACATACCTGGTTTGCAGTTCGAACCCTGGACCCAGTTAGGCATGTGTGGGAAGCAACCAATCCAGGTAACATCGTGTTTCCCTCTCTCTCTCTTCCTCCCCCTTCCCCTCTTTCCATTCCACTCTTTCTAAAAATCAATGGGAAAAAAAAATCCTACAGTGAGAATTAAAAATAAATAAATAAATAAATAAATAAATAAATAAATAAATAGATAGATAAATAAATAAATAAATAATCAAATATCCTTTGGACCATTTTTAATATCTTATTGGTTACCTCATTAACAAATGAGTAAAATAAAATCACTGACACATCTTTATTATATACATTTGCATGAAAGTCACAATATTACCTTTTTGAAAATTATACAGTAAGATTAGGTACTTTTAATAGAATCATTGCTGATATTAGTGTTTTATACAACTTTATAGTCATTTCATAAGCAAGCTAATGGCTTATTTTTAGTAGAAATGTAGACTAAGCAGTAAGGTGGTTTAACAAAGGTACTAACAGGTATTTTCTCATACAAGTTATAAGAAAAAGAAAACCCTGCTATTTTTTAAACTGACAGCAGTATGTATGAGAACATTCTCTAAGAAGATCCATGCAATACATCTTAGGAAGTGAGGAGCTCATTATTTAGGAAAATTATTAAAATATTTTGATAAACAAAGATATATGAAGGTTAGCTCTTTTGCTAAGAATATTCCAGGTGATTTTCCATGGGTTTGTAAACTTTGATGTGCAGAAATTCGCCTTGGTGCTGTGTGTAATATGTGGATTCTTGGGTTCTAATATCAGAAATTTTGATTGAATCTTTATGTTTGAAACAATTTTATCAATGGTATAAAGCAGTACCCTGTGCTGGTTATTCTCTGTTGGCCTTTTTGACTCATTTGTTCCATCCTTTTCTCTGTTGCTCTGAGCCCTAGGAGACTGAGTGTTGCACAGACTGCATAACCTAGAATTCCCTGCCCTCTGACCTCTAGTTGGCTTCCACCAATGAAGGCCTCTAGCAGGATGTCAGATGAAGAAAAATAATGAGTTTAGGTGATGAAGGCCCTTACAACTCTGCTTTCATGTAGTTCTGAAAGACACTGCATCCCTCTAGAACTGTAGCTTCTGACCAGTGACTAAATTCACATGGGATTCAGTGTTGAAAATATTTTCCAGCTGTCATTAGTCCCTGAATGGTTTGAAACATCCTATGAAACAACTTACTTCCATCTACAACACGATAAATAGTTACTTCATTAAGGCTTTTGAAAATACATGCTGAGTGTGCTGTCATTTGAGGGAATCATGATTGATGTAAAAACCTGAGAGGCAGGTTGTCCTCGCATTCTACTTCCTAGGTATAATATTCTAAGGTGCCTTGGATAGCTGAGTAAATTTTTAATCCTCACCTGAGAATATGTTTATTGATTTAGAGAGAAGAAGATGAAGAAGAAGAAAGAAGAAGACGAAGACGAAGAAGAAGAAGGAGAAGGAGAAGGAGAAGGAGAAGGAGAAGGAGAAGGAGGGGGAGGGGGAGGGGGAGGGGGAGGGGGAGGGGGAGGGGGAGAGGAAGAAGGGGACGAGGAAGAAGGAAAAGGAGAAGAAGAAGGAGAAGAAGAAGAAGGGAGAAACATCCATTGGTTGTCTCCTATATGCACCCTGACTGGAGAGACAAACTCACAACCTAGGTATGTGCCCTGACCTGGAATCAAATTTGAAGGCTTTTTTTTTTATGGGATGATGCTCAAGCAACTGAGCCATCCTGCCAGGTCAGCTGAATAATTTTAATAAAGGTGGCTCCAGAGTAATAAAATTTAGAGATTATTAGTTTTGAGACTTTTTGACTTTTATAAGTTGATAATACTTTATCTTTTAAACAATACACACACACACACACACACACACAGAATTTTACATCAAACCCTGAAGGCTTTAGGTACCTCAGATTAAACAGACGTCTTGTTTAGATATAACATTTAATACAGTAGAAAAAAATGCTGGCAGAGTAATGTACTGATATATATATATATATATATATATATATATATATATATATATATATATGCCTTTAATCTCATCAGACACATGGCATACGCTTAAATAAATATATTAAAATAAACATTTAAATGCATGCATAATAGACACTTAAAATCTCTAGATAAATGAAAAAGATGTCATGGTACACTTGACAACTCTGAGATTTCTTTTTTAATAAGAATTTTATGTGTTAACTCCTCAATGTTGCAATTATTATTAAATTAATGTAACATACTTCTCAAGTTCTCTTTTTAGGGTGACAAAATGATACAGGATTTTATTGTATAGACTAGAGGCCCAGTGCACGAATCAGTTCACAGATGGGGTCCCTAGGCCTGGCCAGTGATCAGGGCTGATGAGGACATCTTGCCCAGTCCCGATCGGGGTCAGGCCAATCAGGGTCAGGCCAATCAGGGTCAGGCCTATCAGGGCCTGCTGGCTGGGAAGGAGCAGGGGGAGGGACCGTGGGAGGATGACTGGCCGCTGTTGAGGCAGATCAGGGCTGGCTGGCTGGGGGAGGAACTGGCCAGGGGGAGGGATGGTGGGAGGTTGGCCAGCCACAGGAGGTTGACTGTGGGAGTGAACTGACCACCAGGGGACAGGTCCTGCATTGAGCATCTGCCCCCTGTTGGTCAGTGCACATCATAGGGACTGATCGACCGGTCATCCCGGTCATTCTGATCATTCAGTCTTAAGGGTTGCTTAGGCTTTTATATATATATATATATATATATATATATAGATATAGATATTTCCTCTTTCCTATGAAGTATCAAATCTATGTTTAATCATAGTAATACAATAAACATCAAGAGAACAATGCCTTTGGTTCCCACCTTTGCATAAAATTGCTATATAATTAGACATCTTTTTTTTTTTTTTTGCTTTTAAACAAAACATATTAGTAAGGTGTTTTTTTGCATTGATTTTTTTATTTGTCCCTTTCTTTATTGATTAAGGTATTAAACATGTGTCCTTAATCCCCCCCACTCATGCCCTCACCCCCCTGGTGTCTGTGTCCATTGATTAGGTCTATATGGATGCATACAAGTCCTTTGGATGATCTCTCCCCCTTACCCCCAACCCTCCCATACCTTCCCTCTGAGGTTTGACGGTCTGATCAATGCTTCTCTGTCTCTGGATTTGTTTTTGTTCGTCAGTTTGTTGTTCATTATTTTCCACAAATAAGTGAGATCATGTGGTATTTATCTTTCTCTGACTGGCTTATTTTGCTTAGCAAAATGCATGTTAGTAGTTTTTTGTTCCCATCTACTCACTTGCCTTTTTAAAGTTATTCTTGGGGTAATCTTGGCACTCACAGCACCCACATACTTCAATCCTCCTTTTTTTCATAATTTCCAATTAATTCATTAGTAACAATTAAAATTAGTAAGACTCTGTTATGAGCCAATCCTGTTAATATAAATATAAAGTCACTTAGAAAATATTACTAACATGTGAATTAAGACTGGTATTATCTTGCATATTATAAAACAGTCTCAAATGTGAAAGGATGATATTGGAGATCCAGGTAGCAAATTAGATTGATGTGCTGTCCTCGACATAATGGCATTTTCATTTCAGAGCCCTACCAAGTCCAAAACAAAACCATTTTTTATAGTTGTTCACAATCCCAAGAGAAATGAGTTCAGGTGGTCTCAACTTAGTTTTTCATGTACAAAGGGACATATCAAAGAGCTGTCATAGACTGATAGTAATTTATCACTTTCATTTTTAAAAAGCCATGGGATTACAAGCATAAAGCAAAAACAGCAGTTTTTCTAGAAGCATTTTTCCCTTTTTGCCTCAGCCAGTTGTATCTATTTTATTGGAAAAATTATAAAACAAATAAAAATTACATTTTATCATGACATATTCATTCAAATAATCTTTAAATATTCAGTTAATATTTAAAATAGGAATTTTTTATTTGTAACTATTGTTTATAATAAATATAGCAGCTAAAAGATGTTATCATACATCTTCAAGACTATTATAAATCAGATGGGCAAACAAAATGTAAAAGTCTTGTTTTTTTATGCATTTTTGTCATTCAAATGGTAAATAATAGACTCTTTAAATATACAGCACTCACAGATTAATATGTTTTATAGGTTTTTTGAAAATGTAGTTTCAGTGTATTTTTCAAGGAAACCAAACAGCAGTGACAGTAGTTATGGTTTATATAAGTAATTAAATAAAATCCTATTGACTTTGATGCCTTCAGAAGTACAGGAATGAACCATTACACTGTGGATAAATTACTTTAAATGTTTGCTGTGAATATTCAACTTTTTATTTACTCACAAATATCTTGTGAAATATTAACTGCATGGAAATCTGAAATGCCAACAGTGTGACAGTTAAGAGAAGTATATCAGTGTTTGAATCAGTACAGAGATGTGGGTTACAAGAACAGGACACAGTGTAACTTATTCAAATACTATTGGGGACTTTTCTCAGGTATTGACTAACCTATAATTATTAAATTACACAAAAAGTAAGATGTATTTTTATTTTTTATTTTCTTAATATTTTCTTTATTAATTTCAGAGAGGAAGAAAGAGGGAGAGAGAGAGAGAAGCATCAATGATGAGAAAGAATCATTGATTGGCTGCCCCCTGCATGCCCTCTACTGGGGATGTGCCCTTGACCAGGATTGAACCCAGGACCCATCAGTCCACAGGCTGATGCTCTATCCACTGAGCCAAACCGGCCAGGGAAAAATGTATTTTTAATAATATAAAATCTAAAACATAAAGTTACTATGTATACTAAAATGTATTTCCATTTTGAATACAAGAAATAGAGAATATATTCAGGTGTCCTTTAAAAAAATTAGAAGACAGATGAATGACGTAAGGACTTATTAAGAAGTAACAGCTATTCTATTCCATGAAAATGTCATATGAAAGATAAAACAAAAATTATTTCTAGCTGATGCTGAAATAGAGAGGGAATTTTAGTAGAAATTCATTATGATTATCTAGTTGATAATACTAAATTCTTTGGGTCACACAATAGATGTTTTATTATGAAAGATGTATATAAGAACTAGGTTACAAAAACGGATATTTTATCACATCTTACTTCTCCAAAGTTTCAAGGAATTGTGGTTGAATGGCTGAACTCATGCAAAATAAAATGTTAGCATTAATACATCATTTAACAAATGTACATTAAAAAGAATGTACTATTCTTTTATTCACCATGGAATTTTTATAAATCTTTCATTAAATTTTATCACATTTTGCCAAGGAGTTTTGTTGTTATTGTTATTCGCTATAGATAAGTAGCTTTCACACATTGTAGCTGAGAAAAAAAAACATTATTATTTTCTTAAGAGAATGGGCAAGGAAAGACCTTTATAAAGATAAGGAAGAAGCAATGAACAGATCTAGTATTCTGTTCAAAAATTCAATTAAAAATCTTTTCCACTTCAATTAGAATCCATAAAAAATAGTGGAAAACTCAAAGATAATGAAATAACTTTTTAAATTATTTTAATTTTCTCCAAGTGAGATAAATAAAATCCCTCTTCATTAAGATGATATAGAATTAACATGATTAAATTTCCCTTCAAAAAAATTCTGTGATTGTACCACCAACTTAGACCATACACATAAATAAACTCAAAATGGATAAAGAACTTAAACATAGATAAGAAACCATAAAAATCTTAGAAGAAGCCCTAGGCAGCAAAACAGCAGACATATGTCATGGCAATATTTACTGATACAGCTCATAGGGAAATGGAAACTAAAGAGAAAATAAACAAATGGGACTACATCAAAATAAAAAACTTCTGCACAGTAAAAGAAACCATCAACAAAACAACAAGAAAGCCCACTGCATGGGAGAACATATTTGCTAATGTTATCTTTCATAAGGGTTTAATCTCCAAAATTTATAGGGAACTAATACAACTAAACAAAAGGAAGATAAACAACCCAATCAAAATATGGGTAAAGGACCTAAATAGACACTATTTGAAAGAAGACATACAGAAGGCCAAGAGACATATGAAAACTTGCTCAAAGTCACTGATCATCCGAGAGAAGCAAATCAAAACAACTATGATATACCATCTCACACCTGTCAGAATGGCTATCATCAACAAATCAACAAACGACAAGTGCTGGCAAGGATGCGAAGAAAAGGGACCTTCATGCACTGCTGGTGGGAATGCAGACTGGTGCAGCCACTGTGGAGAACAGTATGGCGTTTCCTCAAAAAATTAAAAAATGAACTCCCATTTGACCCAGTAATCCCACTTCTAGGAATATATCTCAAAACAACAGAAACACCAATCAGAAAGGATATATGCATCACTGTGTTCATAGCAGCTCAAGTTACAATAGCTAATATGTGGAAACACCCTAAGTGCCCATCAGCAGATGAGTGAATTAGAAAACAGTGGTACATCTACACAATGGAATACTACGCTGCTATAAAAAAGAAGGAATTCTTACCATTTGCAACAGCATGGATGGAACTGGAGACATGCTAAGTGAAATAAGCCAGTCAGAGAAAGATAAATATCACATGATCTCATTCATTTGTGGAATATAATGAACATCAGAAACTGATGAATAAAAATAGATACAGAGACAAAGGAGCTTCTAACAGACTGTCAAACTTCAACAGGAAGGCAGGGGAGGGTTGGGGAGGGTAAGAGATCAACCAAGGGACTTGTGTGCATGCATATAAGCATAACCAGTGGACACAGACACTAATGGGGTGAGGGTATGTGCCAGGGGGGGGAGGGCAGGTTGGGGAGGCCGGGGGGAGGTCAATAGGAGAAAAAGGAGACATATCTTGTACTATTTGTAATGATTTAAACAAACAAACAAACAAAAAAAGCTTAAAAGAAAAAGAATCTCTTCATGAATCCCAGATAACTACATGTTGTTATTGCTCACTGAACCAGCTAACATTTTTTCATTGCTTTCATTTTATTATTTTTCATAAAGATTTATTGAGGTGACATTCGTTAATAAAATTATATAGGTTTCAAGTGTACAGCTCTATAATATATCATGTGTATATTGCATTGTATGTTTAGCAACCAAAGTCAAATCTTCTGTCACCATAAATTTGACCCTCTTTACCCTTTACTACCTTCTACACACTCCCCTTTCACATCGTGCTGTTTTCTGTCTAAGGTTTTTTGTTTGTCTGGTTTGTTCATTTGTTGCTTTCAATTCTATATCCCACATGTCCATGAAATTAAAGAGACATTTAAAAAGTAATCTGCTTATCTCATCAATTAATAAAGCTTTTTTTGGTCTTAGGTTGCTAAATATTTGTCCGTTTACCAATAGTAACATTTATCTCTCATACTGCTTTTTGCACTTTTTGTTGTGAGTTTATGAGGAAGTTCATAAACAAGAATATGAGGATACAATAAATTTGATCTATTCCAAGGGCAAACAATTCCCCAGGTTTTGTTGCACTGGCATCTTTATTGGACAAACTTTCCTTTCAAACTATCTTTCAAAATGACAAAAATTTACCAAAATTACAATGTTTCCTTGCATTGGCCCCTCTGGCCCATGGGCAAGAAGACCCCCCACACAATGAACTAAAGGACTGCAGCAGAAAACAGAAGCTATGCTAACCTGATGCTGGACTGGACCCAGCTCCAACATGGAAAGGAATCTCTGGACAATGATTATGATTTTACCACTAGAGAAGCCCCGGCTGCCTGTCTTCCATGACTGGACTAAGGGAAATGGGACTTAGGAAACTCAGAGATTTAATCCCATGTTCATAAATATAATTCATTCTCCCATGCAAGTCTCAGAAAAGTCCCTTTTCTCACAATGTTGCAAGAACTCCACCTCCACTAGCAGCTGGGGGAGACAAGGTCCTTTCCCCTTGTATCTGTGGCCTCTATTAACAAAACTTTGTTATGCTGAACATGACTGTAATTCAAATCTTGACCTACTATTTTGCTGTCTAGATTAAGCTCTAATTGAAGATCTTCAAGAACTCATGGGAGTTTAATGGTCCAAATATTCTGCGGACATATTTTTTAAATTTATCTTTACTGTTGAAAGTATTGCAGATTTCCCCTTTTCCCTCCCATTGACCCCTCTCCATTCTGCTCCCACCTTCTCCCCAGACCTTCATGGCACTATTGTCTGTGTCCATGGGTTAGAACAGATTTATTAGTGTTTAAATATATTAACTTTTAGATTTTCTCATACATACATTTACCCAACTTACATATTTTTCTCAAGAAGACAAAAATGACCAAAACAATCATTGACAACATGGTAGAAAAAAGACACTTCATAATGTGCCACTCATTGTAATACTCACCCTCCAAGACACAAAACACAAGAAAATATATTGATTTGATTACTACTCCAGGACAATAAAAGGAAGATAGTAATCCCTGGCCTTACATGATACTGAACCCAAGTAGTATTTTATGTTCAATGTCACCGAAGCCTACACATTTTACAATTGTTTATCAGCATTCTGCTTTAATTTTTAAAGACCTCTTCATTAAATTAGTTATATATTGCCTTTCTCTAGATAGTCTAAAATGTACATGTAGGATTATGCCTCAGAGGTTGACTAAGATACTCTCCATTTTTCATAAGTCTCTAACCAAGACCATAATCAACTTCAATGTCCCTATGATTCTCTTATCTAATATATAGATCACCTCTTATATTTTACTGGTGCCCCAGTGCACGGGTTCATGCACATTGAAAGGAAATTAATTAGAAGGTGGCTGGTGGGGCGGAACTGGGCAAGACGAGCCAGACATGCCCTAGAGCCAACATCCCTCGGTCCCTCCCTGGCCAGCCATACCTGGGGTGGCACTGTGGTTTGAAGGGCATCTGGGGAGTGAGCCAGGTCCCTTTAGTGGGTGAGGTCCCTCCTCTCTGGTTCCGGGGTGCATCAACCAAGAACCACGTCTGCCAAGTCACCACATATCAGCAGCTCCTGTGTTGAGCGTCTGCCCCCTGGTGGTCAGTGCCCATCATAGCTACCAGTCAGAGCATCTGCCCCCTGGTGGTCATTGCGCATCATAGCTATCAGTAGGAGGGTCGGACGGTCACTTAGCCTTTTACATATATAAAAGCCTAAGTGACCCCCGACCAGCCGACCATTCGACTGGCCAACCAGTAGCTATAATGCACTGACCACCAGGAGGAAGACGCTCAACACAGGAGCAGAAACCATAGGCATGGAAACATGGAACAGACTGATGAATCTCAGAGGGAAGCGGGGAGGAAGAAGGGGATAGGGTAGGAAGAGATTAACCAAAGATCTTATATACATACTCTGGGATCCCTTGGGGGATGTCAGAGAGCGGGTTTCAGCCCAATCCCTGCAGGCCTGGCCGAGAGAACTCACCGATTATTAATAAAACTAGAGGCCCAGTACACGAATTCATGCACAGGTGGGGCGGATCAGGGCTGAGCCTGTTGGGAGGAGGAGACAGTGGGAGGTTGGCCAGCTAAGCCTACACATTTTACAATTGTTTATCAGCATTCTGCTCTAATTTTTAAAGACCTCTTCATTAAATTAATTATATATTGCCTTTCTCTAGAAAGGTCTAAAATGTACATGTAGGATTATGCCTCAGAGGTTTACTAAGATACTCTCCATTTTTCATAAGTCTCTAACCAAGACCTTAATCAACTTCAATGTCTCTATGATTCTCTTATCTAATATATAGATCACCTCTTATATTTTACTGGGCCAGCCATGGGGAGGGGTTGTGGGCAGTGGGCTGGCCGGCCCTGCCCCCAAATGAGATGGGGGAGCCGATCAGGGGTCAGCAGCTGGGGGAGGGGCCGTGGGAGGTTGGCTTGCCAGCCCCACCCCTGATTGGTGTTGAGGGGGCCAATCTGGGGTGGAGCTGGCTGGGGGGAGGGTCTGCAGGTGGTTGGCCAGCTGGCCTTGCCCCTAATTGGGGTGGGGCAGAATAATCTGGGATGGGGCTGGGTGGGGAGAGGGGCTGCAGGAAGTTGCCTGGCCAGCCCCATCCTCTATTGGAGTGGGGGGTGCGATCAGGGGCAGGCCGGCCAGGGAGGGAGGGGCTGTGGGCCTACTGTGGTGGGGTGGGCTTATTGGGGGTGGAGTGGGCTGGTGGGATGGGAGGGGGCATTTGGCCGGCTGGCCCTGCTCTTGATCAGGGTGGGAGAGTCTGATCAGGGGCAGGCCAGCAGTGGGGAGGGGCCACAAGGTTGGCTGGCTGGCCCCACTCCCTGATCTGGCTAGTTTGCTGGCCACAGTGGGCATCATAGCAACTGGTCGTTAAGGTCATTCTGGCCGTTACGGACGCTGGCTTTCTAAATATATATATCATACCTGAAATTGATTCCATATATAATTAGCTCAAAAAGAATATAATGCTTTTAAGAAAAAGTTTTACTTTATTAAATCCAAAGATATGACATCCCAAAACATACTATATTCCAAGAATGAAAAAATTTTTATGATATATTTTACAACATTAATTTTATTTTCCATTCTGATCAAGAAGTAATTAGATTTCTGAAATCACTATGTATATGTATAATATGACCATGATTTCAGTGATTGAACCTCTAAGCAGAAATCAACATTTCATGATTTAAAATGAACACTTTAATAACTTTCCATCCATTCATGAATAAGTGATCTGGACAAGCCCATGGTGCTCTTATTTAACTTACTGGGTACCATCAGACACTAATAGTTTATTATAACATTTCTTTTACTCTTTGAAAAAAATTCTACCCACCATGTTTTGCATCAATAATGACTTTAGTTCAAATAATGGAAGCTTCTGGGAATTGGGATTTAGAGTTTCTTTTAAACTTGATAGTTCCTCATGCTGAGTAAATTTTACTGCTCATTTAAAAACTCAATATTTACCAACAAGTAGGTTGTCTATATCTATCTGTCTATCTATCTATCTATCTATCTATCTATCTATCTATCTATCTATCATCTATCATTCATCTATCTATATCTATCTATCTATCTAAAATAGAGAAATATGCTAATTAACCAGGATGCCCTAACGGTTTGACCAGACAGGAGGAGGTTGCGCACACAGCATTGGGGGTAAGGCGGCAGGGGCCTCCTTGCACCTGTGCTGGGGGAGGGCCTGATCAGCAGTGGCCACGGATGCTGCGGGGCCGGGGAGCGAGGCAGGGTCAGACCAGCGACTCGAGGGTGGGCGGCACTGTGCAATTTCGAATCACACGCTGGGCTCCTAGTCTTCTATAAAATTATACTAATCCCTCACATATTTCAGAACATTAATGCAATTCTTTAGACCATGGAACTTTATTTTCATAATCAGAATAGGAGGATACAAATAACTGACTGACTTCTGACAAGAATTATCATCTATGCTCCAAACATATTTATTTATTAAATGCCTCTAGAAAATTTAGATATACTATTGTTTGTTAATGAGTTTGCTAATGAGAACAAACATTTTCAAGTTCTATCAAACAGAATTCAACTTACCCATAGTATATGACCCTTTATAAGAAAATAAATCAGTATCAATGGCAGAACACAGTGCACACTTAGATCTTGAAAAATGGGTACAAGATATGAAAGTTAACATTTATTATAGTAGCACACATGTTTGTATATAGTATGTTACTTTGTGATGCTTTGGAAGAAGCAAGCAATCATGATATCACCAGGAATTCCAATTCAGAATATCCAATAGATTATATCATTCTTTTTTATTATTTATTTTTATTGTTGGCAGTATTACAGCTAGCCTTCTTTGCCCACTCCCACCTAGCTCCCACCCAACTCCAAGACTTCACTGCATAATTGTCTGTGTTCTTGGGCTATGCATATCCTATATAATAAAAGCTAATATGAAAAAAAAAAAAAGCTAATATGAAAATCAACCAAACAGAGGAACGACTGGTGGAACGACTGGCCACAATAATGTGTATTGACCACCAGGGGGCAAACGCTCAATGCAGGAGCTGCCTCCAGCTCTTAGGCCCCAGACCAGCCAAGGCGGGTGCCAGCAGGGGCCCCCCAATAGCCCCACTGGTTTTCCTGCAGAGGGAGGAGACTGGCGGCAGCAAGTGGGTAGCACCAGGCTGGCCAAGGCGGGTGCCAGTAGGGGCTCCTGATCACCCCGCTGATTGCCCCACAGATCGGCCCTGATCACTGGCCAGGCCTAGGGACTCGACCCATACATGAATTTCATGCATCAGGCCTCTAGTATGTATATAAGTTCTTTGTTTAATTTCTCCTTACTCATCCTCCCTTTCCTCTGACACCTGTCTCTCCCATATCTCCATGTCTCTGGACATATTTTGTTCATCAGTTTATTTTGTTAATTAGATTCCACACATAAGTGAGATAATGTGATACTTGTCTTTCTCTGACTGGATTATTTCACTTAGTATAATAATCTCCAGTTTCATTCATGCTGCTTCAAAGGGTAAGAGATCCTAATTTTTTATAGCTGCATAGTATTCCATTGTACAAATGTACCACAGGGTGTTTTTTTGCTGTTGGTGCTTTTGTTTGTTTGTTTGTTTGTATGTTTTAATCCATTCATCTACTGATGGGCACTTGGGCTGTTTCCAGATCTTAGCTATTATAAATAACTAGAGGCCCGGTGCACAAAAATTTGTGCACTTGGGAGGGTCCCTCAGCCCAGCCTGTGCCCTCTCTCAGTCTGGGACCCCTCAGGGAATAACCACCTGCTGGTTTAGGCCCGCTCCCCGGGGATTGGGCCTAAGCTGGCAATCAGACATTCCTCTGGCAGTCTGGGAGCCCTTGGTTGATGTCCACTTGCCAGCGGGGAGCAGGCCTGCTGCAGTCGAACATCCTTAACGCTGCTGAGGAGGCGGGAGAGGCTCCCACCACCACCGCTGTACTGGCAACCATCAGCCTGGCTTGTGGCTGAGCAGAGCTCCCCCCTGTGGGAGCACACTGACCACCAGGGGGCAGCTCCTGCATTGAGCATCTGCCCCCTGGTGGTCAGTGTGTGTCATAGTGACCAGTGATTCCCAGTCGCTCTGCTGTTAAGGTCAATTTGCATATTACCCTTTTTTATATAGGATGCTGCTATGAACAGAGGGGTGCATATATTCTTTATGATTGGTGTTTCAGGATTCTTAGGATATATTTCTAGAAGTGGGATCACTGGGTCAAATGGCAGTTCCATATTTTTAATTTTTGAGGAACATTCATACTGTTTTCCAAATTAGCTGCACCAGTCTACATACCCAACAACAGTGTACTAGAGTTTCCTTTTCTCCACATCCTCAGAAGCACTTTGTTGATTTGTTGATGATAGCCATTCCGGCAGGTGAGGGATACCTCATCATGGTTGTAATTTGAATCTCTCTGGTGATTTGTAACCTTGAGCATTTTTTCATATGTCTCTTGGCCATCTGTATGTCCACTTTGGAGAAGTGTCTCTTTAGGTCCTTTGCCCATTTTTTTAATTGGATTGTCATCTGTTGATAATTTGTGTGAGTTCCTAATATATTTGGGATAACCCTTTATCAGATATATCATTCCCATAGAGTATGATCTCTTTTCATTTTGTTGATGGTTTATTTTGCTGTGCAGAAACTTTATTTTTATGTAGTCCCATTTGTTTGTTTTCTCCTTTGCTTTCCTTGCACTAGGAGATATATTGACAAACATTGCTATGAGAGATGTCTAAGATTTTGCTGCCTATGGTTTCTTCTAGGATTTTAATGGTTTCATGACTTACATTTAAGTCTTTTATCCATTTTGAGTTTATTCTTATATATGGTGCAAGTTGGTGCTCTAGTTGTGTTTTTGTTTGTTTGTTTGTTTGTTTGTTTGTTTTTTCATGCACTTGTCCAATTTTTCCAACACCATTTATTGAAGAGACAGTCTTTACTCCATTGTATGGTCTTGCATCCTTTGTCAAATATTAATTGAACCTGATGGCTTGGGTCATTTCCTGGATTCCCTCTCCTGTTACACTGATCTCTATTCCTGTTTGTATGCCAGTTCCAGGATGTTTTGATTACAATGGCTTTGTAGTATAATTTGATATCCAGTATTGTGTCCCCCCCTTCTTTGTTCTTCTTTATCAATATTGCTGTGACTATTAGGGGCCATTTTTGGTTACATATACATTTTTGGAATATTTATTCTTTATCTGTGAAATATACCATTGACATTTTAATATGGATTGCATTGAATCTATAGATTGCTTTGGGTAGTATGGATATTTTAATGATGTTAGTTCTTCTAATCCATGAACATGGTATACTCTTGCATTTGTTTGTATATTTCCCTATTTCTTTTTTCAGTATCCTATAGTTTTCTAAGTTCAGGTCTTTTACCTCCTTGGTTAAGTTTATTCCAAAGTATCTTTTTTTTTTCAATGGTAAATGGGAATTTTTTTTAAGCTTTTCTTTCTGAGAGTTCATTATTTGTGTATGAAAATGCCCTTGATTTCTATATGTTTTTGTATCCTGTTACTTTTCTGAATTCACTTATTAAATCTAGTAGATTTTTGGTGGAGTCTTTAGGGTTTTCTATGTACAATATCATCTTATCTGCCAATAATGAGAGTTTTGCTTTCTTCTTTCCAATTTGGATGCTTTTATATTTTATTCTTGTCTGATCACTGTGGCTAAGATTTCCATTTCTATGTTGAATAACAGTGCTAAAACCAGACATTCCTGTTTCATTCTTGCTTTTAAGGAAAACAATTTTAGTTTTTGTCCATTGAGTTTGATGTTGGCTGTAGGTTTGTCATATATGTCCTTTATTAGATTGAAGTATGATCTCTCTATTCCAAATTTGCTGAGGGTTTTTCTCAAAAATGTGTGCTGGATTTTGTCAAATGCTTTTTCTTCATCTATTGATATAATCATATAATTTTTATCTTTCAGTATGTTTCTGTGATGTATCATATTTATTGATTTGTGAATACTGTACCAGCCTTGCCGCCCTGGGATAAATCCCACTTGGTCATGTTGGATAATAATTTGAATATACTTAAGTATCTGATTTGCTAGTATTTTGAAGATTCTAACACCTATGTTCATCAGGAATATTGATTTGTAATTTTCTTTCTTTATAGTGTCTTTATCTAGTTTTGGAATTAGGATATTGTTGTCCTTATAAAAAGACCTTTGAAGTTTTTCTTCCTCTTGAATTATTTTGGAATACTGTGAGGAGGATAAGTGTTAGTTCTTCCTTGAATGCTTGGTAAAAGTCCCCTGTAAAGTTGTCTAGTCCAGGATTTTGGTTTGCTGTGAATTTTTTGTTATTGCTTCAAATTCATTACTTGTTACTGGCTTATTCAGATTTTCTGTTTTCTTTTTTTTTCTGATTTAGTTTTGGAAGGTTATATTTTCTAGGAATTTGTCCATTTTACCCAGGTTGTCCAATTTGTTGGTATATAATTGTAATATTTTCTTATTCTAGTACTTTGTATTTTTGTATTTCTATGGTGTCAGTTGTTACTTCTCTGCTTCTGTTTCTGATTTTATTTATTTGGGTCATCTCTCTTTGTTTTTTGATAAATCTGGTTAGTGTTTCATTAATTTTGTGTATTTTTTCAAAGAACCACCTCTTGGATTTATTGATGGTTTTTGTTTGTTTGCTTGTTTTTTGTCTCCTTCATTTATTTCCACTCTGATCTTTATTATTTCCTTCCTTCTACTTACTTACTCTGGGCTTTTATTGTTGTTTTACTTCTAATTATTTGTGTTGTAGGTTTATTTTATTAATGAGTTTTCTTGTTTATTAAGGTAATGTTATGTAATGTTATGAAATTCCCTCTCAGGATTGCTTTTGCTGTGTTCCAGAGATTTTGGATTGTTGAGTATTCACTTTCATTTGTTTCCAGGAAGTTTTTGATTTCTTCCTTGATCTCATTGTAAACCCATTTATCATTGAATAACATGCTATTTAGCCTCTATGTGTTTCATTGTAGTTGATTTATAATTTCATGCCATTGTCATCTTAAAAGACGCTTGATAGGATTTAAATCTTCTTGTACTTGTAGATTCTTCTTTTGTGTCCTAAGAGATGGCCTGTCTCTGAGAATGTCCTATGTGCACTTAATATAATGTGCATTCTACAGTTTTGAAGTGAAATGTTCTGTAAATATCAATTAAATCCATCTGATCCATTGTGTTATTTGGGGTCACTGTTTCCTTGTTGAATTTTTGTCTTGAAGATCTATCTAGTGAAGTCAGTGAAGTGTTGAAGTCCTCTAGTATATCTGTATTGCTGTCAATCTCTTCCCTAAAGTACTCCAAGTGTTTTTGTTGAGAAATCAGTTGGCTGGCTTATGAGGATTCCCTTGTAGGTGACTGACTGTCTTCCTCTTGTTCTGCCCTTAAGATTTTCTCTTCAGGGCATTAAAAAGAATTTGCTATTTTAATTATGATGAGTTTTGTTATGAGTCTCTTTGTGTTCATCTTGATGGGGCTCTCTGTGCTTCCTGACATTGTGTGACTATTTTCTTCACCAAGGTAAGTAAATTTTCTCTCATTATTTCTTCAAACAGGTTCTCTATCCATTGCTCACATTCTTCTCCCTCTGGTACCCCAGATTTGATTATAGTTCATGTTGTCCCAAGGTTCTATTAAACTTTCCTCACACTTTTTTTTTCCTTTTTGCTACTCTACCTGAATGTGTTGTTTTTTTCCCCATCTTGCCTTCCAAATCACTGTTTTAATTCTGTGCTTCATCAAGCCTGCTTTATTTTCTTCTAGTGTATTATTTTTTTAAATATATTTTATTGATTTTTTACAGAGAGGAAGGGAGAGGGATAGAGAGTTAGAAACATCCTGCATGCCCCCTACTGGGGATGTGCCTGCAACCCAGGTACATGCCCTTGACTGGAATCGAACCTGGGACCCTTCAGTCCACAGGCTGACACTCTATCCACTGAGCCAAACTGGTTAGGGCTTCGAGTGTATTCTTGATGTCAGATATATTATTCATCATTTCTGACTGGTTCTTATTCATGGTTTCTATGTCTTTTTCATGCTGATGTAGTTCCTACTAAGTCCCTTGTAGTTTCTATTTGTTCCTTGTGGTTATAACTAAGTTCCTTGGGCATTCTTATAATCACGACTCTGAACTCTATGTCTGATAAATTGCTTACCTCCATCTCCTATAGGTATTTTTTTCTGGAGATTCCTCCTTTTCATGAATTTGGCGGTTGTTTCTTTGTCTCTTCATTTTGGTTGTCTCTTTTTCTTTGTTTCTATGTATTAGGTACACCTGCTATGATTCCCAGACTTTATGGGATATCCTTTAGTAGTAAATATCCTGTGGGACCCAGTGTTGCAGTCTCCTTGAGGTCCTGGACTGGATGCTCTAGGACTGACACTTTCGTGCGTTATTTGGGCTCTCCTATTGTATTTGGGTCTTGATTATTTGTGTCCCTTTCATCAGTGGGATCTTATTTTAGGATGGCTAACTGTGATGTTTGACCCTAACCATGTCGTGGGAGCTGTTGTACATGTGCACTCTTGAGGTAGTTTCTGTCCTTCCTTGTTTAAAATAGTCTTCTCTTCAGACAGTCTTCAGCTGGCATTTCAGGGTGAATATTCCCCAATTTAGTTCAGTTCATTCAATTCTGGGGGGGAGGTGGGAGAAAGATCCACTTACCCTCCCATCATCTTCCAATCCTCTTGCCTTAAATATTTATGCTCTGATACTTTTGAAGAATATAGTCATTATATAATTAGGAGTTTGCACACAAAAGGATAACTGAAAGGCGAAGGTAAATGTTTCAGGTAATCATTTTGAAAATCAGGAGCTTTAATTAAGATTTTGGCTCCCTTCACACACTACAAATTTCAGTTACTCAAAGAAGTACAAAGAAGCAATTATGAAATGCAGGTAACTGGTACCACAATTAGAAAACAAACAAATACTGAAAGAAATCTTGCTATATATTGCATGAAAATAATCTTTAGCACTTTCTGATCAGCCACTTGCTTTCCCCCCCCAAAAAAAAACCTAGGATAATTCTACACTGAATTTTCTACCAGAGGAAGAACAATTAGAATACAATACTCAATCATTATTGGAGTGAAGTTTTAGCTTAATGACTGAGGAATCTCTGCGTTGTATCTCATTTATCATTATCATTATTCTGTAAAGATGGGATATGAACAAGAGGCCTCAGGGTACATTTGAACACATTCCAATAAACCTAATATAGTATTCTCTGCAATAAATTGTAAATATGTCTTTGTAATTCTTTGCTTACTTTGGATTGAAGCTTTTGCTTGATAGGGGACTACTAATTTAATGCTTACAAAAATATTGATTCATTACAAATGTGTGGATTTCCATTCTATCTTTCCCATGAAAGAAGCACCAATTTATAGTGATTGAGAATTGCAAATAGCATTACTCAGAAATCTCATGCTCAAAATTATATTCAACCTTCAGGAAAGTTAGAAATAAACATACAATTGGAAAACTAAAATTTAAAAGCATTTAATAAATCTCAGTCTTCCATTGCCTAGGATTTGCTATTGGTTTCAATGTCAAAGAAATTAACTTCTGTGATTTATCTACTCCTTATTATTCAGTAATAGGTCAACCCACCCATCTGGGGACACCACTCCCATTATAGACTCTGCTCCATTGCAAATAGGCCTTCCCAAATACTGCAAGGAAATTGTACAAAATACTTTTATCAGGACATGCAATTGAACCTTTCTTAACATTGTTCTAACAACTCTTCCATGATTAATTCCTAGAGACCTAATATCCTGGAGAGAAATCAAAGAAATACAACTTGCAAACTAAACTCCTATTAGAATACATTGCCAACTTGTGAGCAAAACTGAAAAAGGTTGATTGTTGAAATCACAACTATTTACTTAATTGACATAAGCTATCCTCATATCAGTGGGAGGATGACTGGCTACAGACTTTAACCTGAGAATTCTTAAAAATTATCCAGAAGCTGACACCTGCACTCTCATCTAGATAACTTTGTAAAGCTGAAGTTTCTCCAAAGAGCCAGAGAACATGATCCTGAAAAGCAGAATGTCATGCTAATGTTTCATTTTTATAACTATTTTATTTATTCTTTGTAGGTTTAAGATTTTGATTTCAACAGACACTAATTAGTTCTTAACTAAGATGCCCACAAGGCCCTTTTTCTTAAAATTGCTTGTCACATTCATAGCTACTCCTTGGTATCAGTCTAATATCTACAATTAACTTGTGATTTTGCCAACACCTAAAATTCAGTCAACTTTTTGGTCTGTGTATATATCTTTGTATGAGTGTCATTCTACTCCATTGTGAAACAAATAGCTTCAGGTTTAATGTTCTCAACTAGTAAACAATTTTAAACGCAAACGTTACAGAAAGACTGCTAAACACATAAAAATTCCTCTAAAATTCCACAGAGAAAAAAATCTGGGGCCTTTTTGTAGGAGTTTTGTTTGTAACCAAACTTTCATAAGTATAAAGCTTGGGGAGACACTATGAAAGGTATTGCATATATATTGAAGCTTTTTGCTTTTACATACTTAAAAAGGCTCACTACATGAATTTTCTGACTCATATCTTTAATAGATGATCTGTTACTGTCTGATCTTACTGCTATTTTGAATTATATTGAAAATGTACAATATAATTCAGTTACCTTTAATGGTATGTTTGCTAAAGACAGGTAGTTGGATGGTCCTCAACAACTGGGATTTAATTTGTAGAAACAAAGCCTACAGGTTACTGCATGCAAACTGGGCAAAGACTTATCTTTGTAGACTGTTGCCAGCCTTCCTGAAAGTCTTACATTCAAGTGGACCCAGGGTCCATTTTTGCATATTAATTTCTCCTATCAAAAAATAGAGAGACTATTAATGAATTAATTCCACAAGAAAAATATCTAGCCCTTGATCTGCAACCTTAAAACTTAACCACCAAAGCTCTACCGGTTTGGCTCAGTGGATAGAGCGACGGCCTGTGGACTGAAGGGTCCCAGGTTTGATTCAGGTCAAGGGCATGTACCTTGGTTGCAGGCACATCCCCAGTAGGGGGTGTGCAGGAGGTAGCTGATTGGTGTTTCTCCTCATCGATGTTTCTGACTCTATCCCTCTCCCTTGCTCTCTGTAAAAAATCAATAAAATATATTTAAAAACAAAACAGAACAAAACAAAACTTAACCACCAAAAAAACAAAAAACAAAAAAATGAATACTATCTTCAACTCTCTTCATTTCACACTTTACCAGGGGCCAAAAAAAATGGGGAATTTCTGTATTCTGTGATACAGATCATGATTTAAAAGCCAGACAATATCATTGCTTCTTAGGAAGGAGCAAGTGCTATCTTAGGAAAATAATGCAGTAATACCTATGTACCTAAATGTTCCTGTGATCTCCAATAATATAAAAAAAGATCCAGAAAAAACAAAGACTTAAATTAGGTCCTTTGGCTGATACCCTTTATCTGGTTATGCATTCTCTGCACATTGGGATATAATTTTTTCTATTGGTATCATTTGGGCACTCTTGGATCTCAGCTTACAGGTGAATAAAAACTGAGCCTGCTTAGATTAGATAATAACACTAGGCAGGGACTGAGAATTAGCCCATTGGCATCATCAGACCTGTTCAGACTCAGATTTGAGAACAACTGTATCAAAACAACTGCTTGCTCAAAAATTTTCTTGCTAGGACATAAGGCTACAAATCATTAATAACTGCACAAGAAATAATTGGAAACCATTTTTATTCATGAAAACAATTTGCTCATCTGGGCAATCAGGTGCTTAATCATGATGGTAGTTTGCACTTCTGCATAAATAGTTCACTAATAGTTTATAAAAACAACTCAAGAAAATTTGCCTTAGAGTCCTTACCTCACAAACCTAAAATATTGTGTCATTTACTAAACCATAAAATTTTTTTTCTCTCTTAAATGTATTACAATTTTATTTTTCAATTATACCTCAATAAAGCTAAAGAAAGGGAAAATATTCATGAACACTAGAATGGAGTTAGAGCTGACATAAAGATATCATATGGCCCTATTGACTGAAACTATGTGTATCGTGATGCCATTAATGGAGATCAATACAGGAGAACATGGAGATGTTGGGGGAAGACTCTTTTACTTTTGGAATTCTTTGTTTTGAAATATGCACATTGCATGTAATTGGTTACATGACTGAGGCTGTCCAGTGGATTGGATAGAGACAGCAAGTTATGAGTTATTGGTAAAAAGATGATTATAATTGTGAAGAAAATAAAAAGAGAAGAGAGAGAACAGTGTAACTTTTCTGGGAACAGCAGACTGATGAATATGTAATATAGGATAACATAATAAAAATAAGCATGGCAGTGGAAAAATTAGAGCAATGAATGCATAGCAATTTTGAATGCCAATCAGGCCTGAATGCCAGAAAAACACACTTAGAATTCATTAGATAGAAAGAAATGGCACCTCTGTAATTTAAGCATAGAATTGAGTTTTGGGAAAACTAAGCATGCATCCTTTCAGGGGAGAAAAAATGGTGACAGAAACAGAGGCTGGGATTTGGGATGTGAAGCATGCTACTTAGTACAGAGAAGCAATAAAAATGTCTACTCCGGAGAAATAGTGTGTTGAAAACAAAGAGGTGATTTGTGCCAGTTTATTCAGTATCAGATTACAGTTAAAATCTGATGTACAATTTCTTGAATCTCTATGACCTGTATTCTGTTTCAATGTTCTTAGTTCTTTTTTTTAAATGTTTCTCCACTACATTTAATTGATTTATATTTCTCTTCACATTTAAAGCTTTCTTATAGAGATGAAATAGGTCATAGATTACTATCTGCAATATTCTAAGCAAGAAAACATCATATAAACATTAAAATGTATATAATGTTAATATTTAGCTAATGAAATTATGCACTTAGTAATAAAATATATAATAAGACAATTAATTTAAATATATTCTTATTTTTTCTTTGACTTTAATGGTCATGCCCTTTTCTTAGTCATTCTCTGAGTGCAGAGGGGGTTAATAAATAGTGGGAAGTTATAAGAGTGCTAGACCAGAAATTCAAACACATAAAAATGAACTATTTAGTTTTTGATTTTCCAAACAATAGACAAGAAACAAAAGTTAGACTTCTTTGAGAAATGTAAGATTTTCAAATTGCTGTATCTATCCTGGTTAACTGGCCTATTGGAGTTTTACTGTATGCCCAAGAAAGGAATAAAGAAGACATGATCATAAAGATATGAAAATCACCATTCTTTCACCTTAGTTTATTGTAGAAAACTGTGAATGACCAAGGCAAGAAATTCCTAGCTGTAGAGCAGCTAATGGTAAACACTATTTGTAAACTTTTGGGGGAAATTCCCAAAAAGTGTATTTTCAACAGTGTGCAGGAAAATTGTTGAGTGACTTGGACAGGAGAAAACAATTTATATGATGTTTGTTCTTCATCACCAGCATGTGGTGGGCAGAGAACCTAGATTATGCAATATGCCTTAAAGGAACATGGAGATAGAGGAGAGGTTTGTGGTCATAGTGAAAAAACCACTGTATACGGGAAAAACAAGGACAGAGACAAGTGCCTAGCACCCCAGATGTTAGCTTTGGATCAAAGCATATTTTTCCTGCCAAGAATGAGATATACCATTTGAATCACAAAGAGATTCCAGAAGATATAAATTTGATACCTAATTTCTCTTGCTCTCCACCAACACATACATTTGTGATTCACATCCACATAACAGCCAGCCAGTCACTATCTTGGTTAGGAGCAGCACCAAGTGTGGCCAGAACTATAAAAATATTAGAATTTTGCATAATTTATTCAAACATTGCATAATTTATTCAAACACAGAGTGAGCTATAAAATATACTAGAAAAAATATTAGGCTGAACTAAAGTTGCTGGTTAAGTCTAAGTATAATTTTTTCTTTTATGTTTTACTATCCTATGTGGTGGAATTCATAAGGAAGAACACATTAACAAACAATCTTATTTTTAAGAAAATATTTCTTTGTAATTTTAGTGGATTGTTAATCCTGCTATATCGTTTTTCTCTTCTGCTCTCATATAAATCATGCACTTGGTAAAAGGAGTAGAGATTGGGTACTTTCACTGTTAGGATGAATCATTGTTTCAGATTGGTAATTTGGAAGAAACAACTGAGCAAAAAGATTATCTTGTTTTTACCCAGTTTGAAGTAGAATTCAACGTTGTAGTTGTGATTAAATTCATGTTTTTGGCAAAATTAATAATCTTTCTGAAAAGTAGACATATAATGGTACTGTTCTCATAGAATTGTCTACTCCATGAATCTGGACTTTAAAGCTAGCAATGTAGGTATGTGTCAACAAAACAAAACAAAACAAAACAAGCAAACAAAAAAAAAAAACTCCATGAATTTACCTTATTTTTCTGTGTATCATTGGACTGAAAATCAAAGGGCATCTTATACATGGAAGTCAGCCAAGGAGGGAGCCACACATGTATGTAGCTGCCCATACCTTTTCAAAAAGGCTTCCTCCAATCATGAGCCATATTGTTACTGACATCAGCTGATGCCATAATTGGAGGTGGAGGTGGAGAGTGAGTGGATGCAACAGATTTCTGAGCTCGTAAAGATGTCAAAAAATAAAAAGAGAAATACTAGTAAGCGATTGTCTTACTCTGGAAAATTCAAACTGAATGTAATCAGCTATGCAAAAGAGCATGGAAATAGAGCTGCAGAGAGACAATTTGGACCTCTTCCCATTGAGTGTATGATCAGACAGTGGAGAAAACAGGAAGAACAACTACTTAAGATGCCAAAAAAGAAGAAGGCCTTAAAAGGAAAACCAGCAAAATGTTTAAAATATTGATTTCTTAATTTTTGGTTGGAAAACTGGGGGGTGTCTTATATATGGGGGCATCTTATACATGGAAAAATAAGGTAAATTGCTGTTTTTTTTCTACTTCAAAAATAGTAATTTATCTAGAGAAGTTTTATCTAAGCCAGGTTCTAATAAATTTCCATTATTGGTAAGGAAGAAAATGTTCACATTTTATTCAACATGTCATGAGATATTTGGAGATAAAGTCAAACTGCTTTCTGTGCAAATCTTCACCACTACCAATTTATTCTATTTTACCACTATCATCAGCATGAAATCTGAGGGAACTTGATGATCTGAAGCTATATTTGGTACCTAGACATTTGTACTCATTTTAAAACATTAATAATGTATTTTGTCTCTTTTAAAAAGAGAAATTTATAAAAGAGGGAAAAGAACAAAGAAACAAGGAAAGAAAGATCCTATTAGCACTTTAGATGTATGCTTTTGTATGAAAGTAATAAACAGAACACATACATTGCCCACCATTATTTAGTTAATGCATTGGCATGCATTTTAAAATTATTTTTTATCATTGCCATATTAGGTTTTTCTAATGGACAACAAACACTCTGTTAAACTATCTTAACATATAATGCTATTTTGTGAATATTATTTTTTTTACAATTTCAAGCCAAAGTTTTGTACAGATATATAAAGAAGAAAATATAGATTTTTTTCTTGAAGTATCATTTGTAATGATTAAAAGAAGGCTTTCATAATTGCTCTAACCTTTGTATTATAGTACCTCTTCCTGAGAGGAAGCCATGGTCCTTTATAAAAGAGAAAAATTAAAATGTTGCCAAGATATCTTGCCCTGAAGCCATCTCCCTTTATTTACATGCTTATCTTTAAATGTCAATTGCCAGAAACCCCAAGATAGACCCAAGTACCCAAGTACTTATGGATGTTTTATTTGCCAAGGAAATTGTGTCTGAAGGAAAAGATGGAAGGGAAATAGTTGAATGAATTATTTGTCAATGCTAATGAAGAAAACCTGGAAATAATGATACAATTGACATAAATACCCCTGGCATTTGCTGACTTTTTGTAAGAATTAGATAGGGAAGAGCACAGTCTCAAGAGTCAGAAAGACTGGGTCTCTGCCTTGGGTCAAGTCACATCATTAAATATGTTTTTAGTGTGAAATAAGGGGTTAACACTAGTCATTTATGAAAAGTTTCAGCTTTGAGATGACATGGTCCAATGTATTTTTGTTTTGTTACTTACTTATGCAACTCTTGCCCCACTTTCTAAAAACGTTCAAGTCATAGTGAGAGAGACTTTATAAACCTTATGATATATCAACATGAAGTTTTAGACCTGAGATATGCGATGCTGATGCTTTTTACTATGTGATCCTTTAAAGGGTCTTCCTTGTGTGAAATAAAATTGCTGTTAGAGGCAATCTTTTGATGCCTATTTTATTCATTTTTTTGTATAAGTAAATGTGATTTTGAGTATGTGTGTGTCTTACATTTTCTAGAAATGCTAAAGAAACATTGTTAAGATATAAAGCATCTTAGAGGTGCTAGCTGTGAATAAAGTAGTCAGATGTTATTTCAACTCAAGCTCATTAATTTTTTTTCTGCTCTGTAAAAGTTAATGTCACTGTCGGTCACACTGGGATAAAATATTGATTGAAACAGTGTACACTTTTTTTCTGCAGTGACAAGATTTTGAGATTTGTAAATAAGCAAGAGATTATTAGGTCCATTTTATTCCAGATAAGTATCAAGAAGGTCAGCCATTTATAAGGATGCAGTGTCACCATTTGTAAACCCTAACATTTTTCTAGCTTTAATTGTAAGTTTATTAAAACATATTTCTTTGGAAACAACATTTTGTAAAGTGCCAAACTAGAATAAATGTCATAAGTTATGTCATACTTTCTGTTGTGGTAAAATAATGAAATTCTTGTCCATGAAAAACATATGATGTTGATCTGCTTGTTTCAGAGTCCCACTCTTTCTACATATACATATATGTTGAAAATATTAACAATGATTCTTTCTCTCTTTCATAATAATTATAATATATACATATAAACATATATATTACATATATTTGTTATAAATGTATATCATATTCAGTTACAATATTTAAATTTTAGCCTTTGGCAATCTTAGAATTTAAGGTAGAAGCTAGTCAGGACCTATTCAGTCTAGAAAACTTGAAAAACTTCTCAAATTACTTTTAAAATATCAGGCTAAAGCAAAGAAAAAATTAAGGGGAGAAAAGAGGTAAATGGAAAAAAGATTTCGTATTTACCCTGAATGAGATTTTTCCTTTGCTGATTTCAAATTCTAATGTGTAAAATCAGAACCTATGGTTTGTAATAAGGAAAGTAAGAGCTGGTTTTAACTGAATTTCTTCTATTTACAAAATCAGCTGTGTTAATTAGAAATTGAAATGACTCACAATACTTTGAGTAGAGAGCAAAAAAAAAGCTAAATTGCAAGTAGAGATTTAAAGATGATTAGCAAAAGACCTAAATAGTCACTTCTACAAAGTGGACATATAGATGGCTACGGAATATATGGAAAAATGCTCAAAGTCACTGATCATCAGAGAGATGCGAATTAAAATGGCAATGTAGTATCACCTCACACCTGTCAGAATGGCTACCATCAACAAATGACAAGAGCTGTTGAAAATGTGGAGAAAAAAAGAACCCTTGTGCACTGCTGGGGGGAATGCAGACTGGTACAGCCACTGTGGAAAACAGTATGGAGTTCCCACAAAAAATTAAATATGGAACTGCCATTTGACCCAGTGATCCCACTGCTAGAAATATATCCTAAGAAACACCAATCATCAAGAATGTATGCACCCCTATGTTTATAGCAGTGCAATATACAATAGCTAAGATCTGGAAACAGCTGAAGTGCCCATCAGTAGATGAATGGATAAAAAACTGTGGTACATTTATACCATGGAATGCTATGCAGTAGTAAAAAAGAAGGATCTCTTATCCATTGAGGCAGAATGGAGGGACCCAGAGAGTATGATGCTAAGTGAAATAAGCCAGACAGAGAAAGGCAAGTAATATATGATCTCACTCATATGTGGAATCTAATGAACAACATATACTGATGAGCAAAATAGATCCAGGAATATAGAAGCATGGGACAGACTGTGAAATCTCAGAGGGAAGCCCTGGGTGGATGGGAAGAGATCAACCAAAGAGCTTGTATGCATATGTGCATAACCTCTAGACACAGACAATAGGGTGGTGAAGGCCTGGGGAGGAGGGCAAGGGCAGGCTAGAAGATGTCAATGGGGACATATGTAATACTTTCAACAACAAAGATTTTAAAAAAATAAAGGTTATTACTAATAAGAATAAGTTAAAGGATCCAGTGTAGCTATTATGACACAAGAAAGACCTCTAATACTTCCTCTCAAATCTTGATCCTTAGACGTTACACCTAATGGAATGCTAGAGACTGCAACACGAAAACACCCCAAAATTGGTGCCTCAAACATTTCTTATGTGGGGAGAGATAAGGGATCAGTCTCCAGATCTTCTTGTAGAACATACAGGGTTTGGCCAAAAAGCCTCAAAAGTGGAACAAGATCTAAGAATACCATCACACTCTCAACAGGCAGATCCAATACAGGTAATACAATTAATTAAGGCTATTGTACTGTTTTTCTCTCACTGTTATTCTGCAAATAGGTAAGTCACTCTTCATTTCATGTAAATGAGGATGTAGAATTCTATTTGGAGAATTTTGGAAACAAAGAATAACAGAGCTCAGATAGCCCTTACAAAACAAGTTCCAGTTACATATGATTGAGCAGGAGCAGGTGAGAGGTAAGATATGGTTTACCTTATTAAATATGTTTTTATTTGTAATGTGGTGTCAATCTGAAGGTTTCTATTGAAGTGTAAATTACTAAATATTAGATGTTGAAATAAGTTCTAATATAGACAAGCCTCTGGAGAAATCAAAGCAAGTATCTAAAACACTGTTAAAAACTCACAAACTTCATTGATAAATAGTGGAGAAATGGAATATGAGAAGGTTGTTTGGTGCTCAAGAAAATCTATAGAGAGAACACATGTGGGGACAAGGCTTGGGTCATTATACATCCTGATAAAAGAACCACTTAAAGGACATGATATTGGAATCCCAAAAGACAGAAAATTGGTATGCACTTGATCCTAGGAAAAAAAACAACAGTAGCTGAAAGGGGTGAGGAAAGATTTTACTCTACTAGTATTGTCTCAAGATAGCAAGTATTTAAGGCTGAGTCATGTTCATGACATTTGAATAAATTTTGCATTTTATATGAATGCTGAATATGTATTTTACTCTAATGACTGTTTCCCTTTCAGCAACTTTGATTGTAAGGATTTCTTGACCAGTGTAGAGCAGTCAATTTAAAGGGGAAGGAGGCCATGGCTAGGTAGCTCAGTGGGTTAGAAGTGTAGTCCTGATTATATCCAGGTGGTAGGTTTGATCCCCGGTCAGGGCACATACAAGAATCAACTAAATAATGCACAAATCAGTAGAAAAAAAGTCTCTCTCTCTTACATCAATAAATTAAAAAAAATGTGAAGGGTGTTGGCAGTGAATCATCTAAATATGAATCATAAATATTCATAGTTTGGCATTGAGAAGAAAGAAAACCCTCAAACAAGCCAGAAGATAAAATTATGGTATATTTCAATACAAATATTTATTATAACAGTCCATCATTTCTTAATTGTACAATGAGACATATTTTTAAAATGTTCAATTGTACATAGTAATTTATATTTGATTTAAATATCAACTTATAGTAAAAAGTTTAATTTCTGAAATATACCTGATACTGTAATATGTTCTTTGATTTAGGATGATAGCCTTAACTTGTTAGTTAGTATGAAATTAAAGTACAAAAATTCATTAGATCACCTCACACCTGTCAGAATGGCTGCCATCAACAAATCAACAAATGACAAGTGCTGGTGATGTGGAGAAAAGAGAACCCTAGTACACTGCTGGTGGGAATGCAGACTGGTGCAGCCATTATGGAAAACAGTATGGAATTTCCTCAAAAAATTAAATATGGAACTGCCATTTGACCCAGTGATCCTACTTCTAGGAATATATCTTAAGAAACCCAAAACACCAGTCAGAAAGGATACATTCACCCCTATCAATACTTGGAATACTATGCAGCAGTAAAAAAGAAGATCTCTTATCCTTTGAGACAGCAAGGTAGGACCTGGTGAGTATTATGCTAAAAGAAATAAGCCAGTCAGAGAAAGGCAAGCATCACATGATATCAATCATATGTGGAATCTAATGAACAAAATAAACTGATGAACAAAATAGATCCAGAGATTTAGAAGCATGGAACAGACTGTTGAATTTCAAGGGAAGGCATGGGAGGGTGGGTAAGAAGAGATCAACCAAAGAACTTACATGCATAATTGTAAAACCCATGCACACATACAATAGTGTGGTGAAGGCCTGGGGCTGGTGTGGGCCAGAGGGGGTCAATGGGGAAAAAACGGGTCATAAATAATACTGTCAACAATAAAGATTTTTTAAAAAGTTCATTAGAAGTCAACTGATTACTAGTAAAGAAAGTAATTTGTATGGGAGATAGAATTAGTAAGAATTTTTTAACCCTTTATGTATTGTGGCTACATCAAGGTACCTGAGAGCAACATGGAAGACTTGATCTTCACTTTGCTGTCAAAGGGTCACACATGACACAAACAATATAAACCTAGATAGCTACATCGAATGCCTATTTCAAATATTCACAATCATTTTATCAAGAATTTTATGGCCTTTTAACATAATATTACATAATTTCCCAAATTTGTTCATCAAATAATCATTTTTTAAATATATTTCTTTATTGATTTCAGAGAGGAAAGGAGTGGGAGAGAGAGACAGAAACATCAGTGATGAAAATCACTGATCTGTGGCCCTAACCGGTTTGGCTCAGTTGATAGAGCATCGGCCTGTGGACTGAAGGGTCCCAGGTTCGATTCCAGTCAAGGGCATGTACCTTGGTTGCGGGCACATCCCCAGTAGGAGGTGTGCAGGAGGCAGCTGATCGATGTTTCTAACTCTCTATCCCTCTCCCTTCCTCTCTGTAAAAAAAAAAAAAAAGAAAAGAAAAGAAAAGGAAATCATTGATCCGTTGCCTCCTGCACAGCCCCTACTGGGGATCGAGCCCACAACCCGGGCATGTGCCCTTCGCATTGAACCTGGGACCCTTCAGTCCACAGCCAACTCTCTATCCACTGAACCAAACTGGCTAGGGCACAAATAATCATTTTTTATCTTAAGATAGGGCAAAGAGGTATAGAAAATTACCAAAAAGCCAAAATCAATTTCCTTGATAACTGCCAGTACACTCATACATTTTTCCCCCTTGTAAGTCACCTCCCATCTTATACTCTGAGGTCTTGTCAAAAGTGATATCTTTCTTAATCTAGCCATCTGTCAGCTATGAAAAGTTTGTGCTTTACTGGGAAACTTTGTTTGTCCTCCACAGCTACAGCTGTTTAAATACCAAAATTTGATTCAGTCTACATAAAGAAATGTGGGAATCATTCAAAGGCAATAGAATTAAAATTATATTCAAGTACTTCAATTTAATCTTTAAAATAATTTTTCTAATATTGCCTCATTCAGGATGAACTAAATAATCTGATTCTAGAACAGCTACAAACAACTCCAGACCTTTAATGTCTAAATAGCAAGGCTAGATTAAGTCTCTTCTTTCCTAAAAACATGGCTTCCATAGCCCACAAAAACAGTGACATGAGAGGGAGATCAAAGCCTCCCACTCCTAGTTTTTTCAGTTTTCTTCTCACTGAAAGATAAAACTGCTCATATAATTTTTATGCATTAAAAACTACCCTGTTCCCATTTGGTAGCTGTTATATAACTGACCATTACCTGTTGAAAAGAGTAAGCAATGAGGTTATGTCTCTGAGCTTTATTTATTACTTAATTGGGTGCAATAGGTGAACACTTTAATGAAGGACTTGCTGGTTACTTTTAAAGGTGTTGGAATGCTCACACAAGAATTAAAAACATTAAAAGATAGGGCAGAGCTTCAACTTCACTAATCAGTAGACATTGTAAGACCTTCAAATATATTTATAGAGACGGCAGGGGCAACTTTATCAAGGAGTGCACAAAAGCAAATTAACCTTGCAGTTTAAGTTAACACATCAGTGGTCTCCAATGTGTTAAAATGTGACAGCACATTTAAGTGTTTTCTTTAATTACCATACTACCAAATGTTAATATTACAAATCAATGTGCTGGAACCCTTGAATCACTTGAGTGGGTATCAAGGCCTCTGAGGAACAGGTTTGGAAAACACTGTAGTGCAGGTGCTGTACCGTCCACCATCAGGCTTTAGGGAAGCCCGACACAATCGTAGCTGAATTATTTCGGTTAGGCGGGAGACAATAAAGGCCAGCTTGGGCAGAGACATATGACGAAAGAGCCAAATATGGACAACTAAATTTATCATATGTGAATATTCATAAGGCATTTCTCTGACATTTTCCAAGATTTTCAGTCTTTATAAAATAGAATTTTGATCTGCATGTGTTGGGGAAACACATTGAAGATAAAATGAGGTGCCTAGAAAACTTTGAATAACTCTGCCACACCAGGTCACGGAGGCTAGACATTTGCCATTTGAGAATACTTTCTTCATCTGACCAGATGGGCTTAATGACCCTTACTCTGAAAGGTCATTGGTAAGGCTGAGGTCGTTCTAATCCCATGCAATAATTTTTATAATTATAATGGGGGGGGGCGAGGGGGAGAACACATGGGCTTCTTTATACTTTTCACGTTCCAATATATCTTGGCAAGTTTGCATTTTTTCTACTTTGTAGTATTTCTGTTAGCAGGTAAAGGAACTCATCTCAGAATTCCAAAAGAAAAAAAAAAAGCATAATCCCAGGTCTTCACTGTCAATCATGTAGGGTACAAAGGAAGGCAGCTCACTTCAGGGGAGGATTGTAGATGAAATTGTACTTCTATATTGTTCTTCTAAAATAAAAAAAAGTATCCAATTTTGCTTCAACCAGTTAAAAAAATGGGAAATCTCAAAAGCCACAAGTTCTGGCTAATTATACTTATTAATTATTTTCTTAAGTAGAGATACAAAGGTATTTTTCTTAGAAGAAAATATCTCTGCTAATCTCTTAGAATCCACAGTCTTTTATTATTTTATCACAAAAGAATCAGTGAATTTGAAGTCAGGTAAGATAGTTACTTCTGAATTTTGGCTAAAAATTCCTTTAAAGTAATCTGGTGTAATACTATCAGGAAATTGCTGTAACTAGCCATTGTCATGATTAAATTGAGACATTTATGGAGCATAACCTCCAGTTGAGATTGGCTGGGACTTCTAAAAAAATTAAAATCTTATATTCACAGGTGAATTTCAACACATCCCAGGAAGAATTCACACTGGAGCAATGTTGTTGATGTTATCAAAAGCTAGATTGCCTCTCTTTAAGATTTCGTATACCAGATAGCCAAGTGTGTGTCTAGATGTAATGAGCACGGGAGAGATAATCTGCCTTAGTATGGTTATGTGGCTAAGGTTTCTGAGCAAGCACCATACAACCTGTTCTGATTGGGTGTTTCCTGCTTCCTTATTTTCCAAATCCCTTATTTGAAATTCTGCTTCATTTACTCTACTGTTAATTCCCCATAATGTAGTCTTTATTTCTGACTTATTTATGAGTTCTAACTGCATGTTTATGTTTTCCACCTCACGGTTAAAGTTCTCACTGAGATCACTGAGCATCCTTATAACCAGTGTTTTCAACTACACATCTGGTAGGTTGCTTGTCTCCATTTTGGTTTTCTTTTTCTGGAATTTTGTTATGTGCTTTAATTAGGGGCATATTTCTTTTTCTCCTCATTTTGACAGCCTCCCTGTGTTTGTTTCTATCTATTAAATAGAGCTTCTACGTGTTTCAGACTTCATAGAATGGCTTTATATAGTAGGCGTCCTGTAGGGCCTAGTGGCAGTTTCCTTGTTTCTAACTATCTATCTCTCTCCCTTCCTCTCTGTAAAAAAATCAATAAAATATATTTAAAAAAAATAAAAATAAAAAATAAATTAAGAAAACAACCCCATTTGCAATCACAACAAAAAGAATAAAATACTAGGAATAAATTTAACCAAGGAGCCAAAAGATCATACACTGAATACTGTAAGACATTGTTGAAAGAAATTGAAGAAGACACAAAAAATGGAACAATATTCCATTCTCATAGACTGAAAGAATTAACATTGTTAAGATGTTCATATTACCTAAAGTAATCTACAGATTCACTTCAATAACTACCAAAATCCCAACAGCATTTTTCACAAAATAAGAGAAAAAAAATCCTAAAATTTGTATGAAACTACAAAAGATCCCAAATAGCCAAAGCAATCCTGAAAAAAAAGAACAAAGCCAGAGATATCACACTCTCTGATTTCAATCTAGTCTAAAAAGCTATAGTAATAAAAACAGTATGGTATTGAAAAACAGATCAATAAAACAGACTCCCCAGCCCTGAAATAAACCCACAAGCGTATGGAAAACTAATTTATGACAAACAGGGCAATTACTTCATACAATAAAGAAAAGAATGTCTCTTTAATTAATTGAGTTGAGCCCTGGCAGGGTAGGTCAATTAGTTAGGGAGTCCATATACACTAAGATTGAGGGTTTGATTCCTGGTCAGGGCACATACAAGAATCAACAACGAGTGCATAAATGAGTGGAACAATAGGTTGTTGTTTCTCTCTCTCTCTCTCTCTCTCTCTCTCTCTCCTTCTCTCTCTCATCAATAAATGGAAGTGTAAGGAATAAAAATAAATGGTGTTTGGAAAATTGGACAGCCACATGCAAAAGAATGAAACTAGACCACTATCTTAGACCATACTCCAAAATTAATTCAAAATGGATTAAATATTTGAATACAAGACCTGAAAGCCCAAAACATATAGAAGAAAACATAAGTGGTAAGCTTCTTGACATCAGTCTTAGTAATCTTTTTGTGGATTTAACTCCAACAGTAAGGGAAACAAATGGGACTGCATCAAACTAAAATGTTTCTGTACAGCAAAGGAAATCATCAACAAAATGAAAAGGCGATGATAAAAGAGACTTGCAAACCATGCATAAATAAGAGGCTCATATTCAGAACATACAAAAAAACTTGTACATCTCAAAAGAAAAGAAACAAACAACCTGATATAAAAAATGGGCAGAGGATCTGAATAGACGTTTTTCTGAGGAAGTTATACAGATGGTGAAAATGCACATGAAAAGATGTTTACATACTATTAGAGAAATGCAAGTCAAAATCACCATTCACTGTTACCTCACACCTAGTTGAACAGCGATCATCAGAAAGACAAGAGACAATGACTGTTAGAGAGTTTACAGGAAAAAGGGAACCCATATAGCCTGCTAGTGGCAAAGCAAATTAGTATAGCCGCTGTAGAAACAGTTTGGAAATTCTCCAAATATTTAAGAATAAAACTACCATATGATCCAGCTATTCCATTCTTGGTATTTAAAGAATATGAAGACATCAATTCAAATAAAATATGTGCAGACCTTTGTTCACTGTTGCATTATTTATAAAAGCCACAATATGGAAACAACCTAGTGTCCATTAATAGATGAACACATAAAGAAGAAGTGGCACACACACACACACACACACACACACACACACACGCAATGGAATACTACTCAGCCATAAAAAGGTGAAGTCCTGCCATTTGGTCAATATAGATGAATCTTGAGGTTTAATGCTGTGAAATGTCAGGTAGAATAAGAAAAATACCATATGGTTTCACTCAAATATAGAATATGAAAAACAAAAATAAAATAAAAACTAAACTAAACAAACTCATAGAGGCAGACAACAAATTAGGTGGTAACCACAGGGGGAGAGAGGTGAAGGGAGAGCAACACCGGTAAAGGGGATCAACTGTATGGTTAGGAATGGAAACTAGATTTTTTGTGGTGAACATTATGCATATGTACTAGTATAGACATCAAATTATAATGTTGCACACCAAAAATGTATATAATGTTATACATCAATGTTACCTAAATAAAAAGAATTAATGAATAGACTGCAATTCCATCTTGGACTATTTGTCAATTTAATACCAATGGCATTTGTAAGTTTTGTTTCTCAATCACAGAATTTTATGGTGCATCCGAAGAAAGGAGAGAGGAAAAAGGAGAAAAAAAGTGGTCTAGGTCTCAAGTATATTTGGCTCTGATGGGAAAATCTGGTAATTCCAAGTGAATGATGAATTTTAGTTTGAAGCAACAGGAAATAAAACAGGGAAAGCATGGCCTTTCATGTTGGATTGATACAATGATACCAAAATCACTGTAAAAAGAAACCTAACTAGGCAAATAATTAAACAGATTTTTCCTATTTTATCCTTGAAATATTTAATGACTTAGGTAAGCCAAAATATCAGTTATAATATCACTTATATTTTTTAAAAGTATTCTGGGCTTCAATAAAATCAATGTTTGAAATACATCTGTGACATAATGAGGATAGTGACCTGCAGGCATATCAGTATTACTTGGCCAGTTCTATTTTCACTGCATTACATCAGTCAACTGTCAAAAGAAGACTAAAGAAGAAATAGGAAAAATGTCCTTGATTTCAAGTGTTTGAAATCTAACTATATATAAAGTATACCAAGATTTAAAATATCTTGTATGACTTAACAGAATTTTCTGGGGTGGCTAAAGAAAAAAAATATCAGAGATCAGAGATTTGGGTGCTAATCTCAGCTTCTCTAAAGGTTAGGTAGGTCACAGGTTTGTGTTTCCATACTTGCATCTTAAAAATGGTAATAATTTATCAACCTGCTCTATACCCATGTGAAGAAATGTTTGGGAAAATATAAGACAAAATAAAACTTAGTGAAATAGTACAGTATTGAAACAGCCTGTTTTTTAGTTATGGCGGTAATGGGATGATTGTCAAGGTTAAGTATTACATTAAATATAAAGAAAACTGTATAAAAATAAAAGTGAATTATGACTGATCAGTTTTAACAAAAGCAATTGTAATAAAAAGTAATTACTATAATGCACTGGTTGATTAGATACAGTGGTTTGGAAAGAATAATGTCTTTTCAAAAACACTAAATCTATGTTAAAGTTGTTGATGAATAACTTTGATGATTTTAACATGAATAATTAATTTGAAAGCTAAGAGCATCTTTATTGGAAAGTTTTATTGCTATATTAAGAAGAAAAGGTGATTTTTGAATTACCATTTGTATGAGCAATTATTATCTTTAGGAAACAATTTTTTTTTATAAAAGTTTCAACACACAAGGATGAAGTTTTACCAAGATTATTTTATTTAAAATTATTAGCTTTTAGAATTTCTGTTTACCTATTGCATATATATATATATATATATATATATATATATATATGATTTTTTACAGAGAGGAAGGGAGAAGGATAGAGAGTTAGAAACATTGATGAGAGAGAAACATCGATCAGCTGTCTCCTGCACACCCCCTACTGGGGATATGCCTGCAACCAAGGTACATGCCCTTGACTGTAATCGAACCTGGGACCCTTCAGGGCTCTATCTACTGAGCCAAACCGGTTAGGGCATACTTATTGCTTTATATTTAAACCAATAAGTTATACAATGTCCTTCATATTTAGAAATTTAGTTTTAAAAAGGTGAGCTAATAAGATGAATACCTGAAGTTATTAGTTTTAGTTATATTCAGTTTTAATTATTCTATTTGATCATTTTCTACATTGCCTTTGATGTATTCTTATATTCTTGTATTCAGAAATGTGATAACACCTGGGTGTCCATTCTTCTAGCTTTCTTACATTAATCTTTACTTATTTATGAATTTTTATAATTTAAATATAATTGACATATAACATTATATTAATTTCAGGTGTTCAACTAGTTATTATATATATATTGCAAAATACTTACCATAGTAAGTCTAGTTAACCACATATAGTTATAATTATTTTTCTTGTAATGAGAAGTTTTAAGATCTTTTTAGAATTTTTTCCAATATATAATACAGTATTATTAAATACTAGAGGCCTGGTGCATGAAAATTCGTGCACTTGGGAGGGGTCCCTCAGCCCAACCTGCACCCTCTTGCAGTCTGGGACCCCTTGGGGGATGTCCACCAGCTGGCTTAGGCCTGCTTCCTGGAGGATCAGCCCTAAGCTGGCAGTCAGACATCCCTCTGGCAGCCCAGAAGCCCTTGAAGGATGCCCATGGGAAGCGGGTCTAAGCCATTATTCGGACATCCTTAGTGCTGCCATGGAGGCAGGAAAGGTTCCCACCACCGCTGCTGTGCTGGCCAGACATGAGCTGACTTCTGGCTGAGCAGCGCTCCCCCTGTGGAAGTGCACTGACCACCAGGGGGAAGCTCCTGCATTGAGCGTCTGCCCCTAGTGGTCAGTGCACATCATAGCGAGCAGTCATTCCCAGTCGTTCTGCCGTTAGGGTCAATTTGCATATTACCTTTTTTATTATATAGGATAGTCACCATGCTCTGCCTTAACTAATACATTACTAATTCTAGCAGAATAGTAATCTATATATATAAAAACCTAAGGGACCATTACGACTGAACAACTGGAATGACCGGAATGACCGGGTTGACCACTCACTATGATGTACACTGATCACCAGAGGCAGATGCTCAATGCAGGAGCTACCCCCTGGTGGTCAGTGTGCTCCCATAGACAACCTCTCACAGCCAGCCAACCTCCCCCAGTCCCTACCCCTGCTGGCAAACCTTCTGCGGTCCCTCCCCTCCGTTCAGCAGGCCCAATTCGGCAGCCAGCAGGCCCTGTCTGGCAGCTGGCAGGTCCCGGCCAGCAGCTAGCAGGTTTCCAGACTCTGGCCGGCATGCCCTGGCAAGCGGCCAGCCTGGCCCCTATCTGACTGGGAGAGATAGCCCCAATAGGCCATGGTTGCCGGCAAGGCCTAGGGACTCCACCCGTGCATGAATTTTGTGCATTGGGCCTCTAGTAATAGTAATAATGAGTTAAGGCTAACAAGAAATCTTACCAATCTTCTCTATCTTCCTTCTCTGCTCTTTTTAAAAAAATATATATTTTTATTGATATCAGAGAAGAAAAGAGAGGGAGATAGATATAGAAACATCAATGATGAGAGAGAATCATTGATTGGCTGCCTCCTGCATGCCCCCTACAGGGATTGTGCCCACAACCCAGGTATGTGCCCTTGACTGGAATCGAACCCGGAACTCTTCAACCTTTCATTCTGCAGGCCAATGCTCTATCCACTGAGCCAAACCAGCTAGGGCTCTGTTTCTTTTTGTTTT
The DNA here is from genome assembly GCF_000147115.1 of Myotis lucifugus. Taxonomy (NCBI): domain Eukaryota; kingdom Metazoa; phylum Chordata; class Mammalia; order Chiroptera; family Vespertilionidae; genus Myotis; species Myotis lucifugus. Next base: position 2,350,714 of record NW_005871222.1, read on the forward strand.
GTTTTGTTTTATCAGTGATGTCATTTTCTCCCCTAATGGTTATAATATGTCTGTAGCAGTTTCCAGTGTCACATCAATAAATAATGAAATCCTTAAAAAAGATGAGCACTTCCTTCTGTGGACCTTTTATTAATAGAGAAGAAAATAATTTCAAGCCATGACATTTTAAATTTCCCATGGACCTATTATCATGTGGCTCACCTGCCTCTACCTTACCCATAGGTTAGTGAGAAAGTTAGTGCTAGCAGTTTCAGCCAACAGATTGGGAGATGGAATTTTGGGAAGACAGCCAAGAGTCCAGGCCACTCTATCTTTTCAGCTTCTACCAATTTCATTCCTCCATCCAGACCACTCCAATACTCAATCCAACATAACCTCTGTTACCAGTCTAGAATATCTTCTTTTATTAGATGTGTCTCTCTGTGATCATATACTCCTATATTGACTGATACATATACACATACACTTGTATACACAAATTGATATTCTCATTCAACTCAATTTAGTGGAAATTTTCCCAGGTTGGCTGATGCAACTCTAATCCATTTTCTTTAATTATTTGATATGATATCATTAGATAATAATTTTTTATTCAATGTAATCTTTGATCTTATGTGATTTGATATAATATTAATGAATCATTAACTTTTCTGGACATATATTTTATTTTAGGATTTTTGTCCATTATAAACAGTGCTGTGATAAATATGTGTGTAAACCTGCTCATATATTTAAGTGGTTTGTTTCAAGTCACAGATTCATCAAAAGGGAGTGCTTGATCAAAGTGTATATGTTGTAATTATGTATGGATACTGTTAGATTGCTTCATTAAAAATATATATATTTCCACCACTGATAAAAATTTCTGTCAGTATTCAAATCTAATGTTTTTCTTAATTTTTGTCAATTTTGTTTATCCTAAATACTGGCACAGCTAAAAACATTTTCTTGTGCTTATTGACATTGCCTGCAAATTTCTTACTCATAGTCTTTGCACAGCCTTATATTGAAATACTAGAGGCCTGGTTCATGGATTCTTACACCAGTGGGATCCCTTGGCCTGGCCTGTGGGATTGGGCCAAAACCAGCTCTCTGACTTCCCCCGAGGGGTCCCAGATTGTAAGAGGGTTCAGGCCAGACCAAGGAACCCCACTGGTGTGGCGGGCTGGCACAGCCATGCCATACTCAGCCCCAGGGCGCCTTATGTGCCACACCAGCTTAGCCAGGTTCAGTGAGCCTGAGTGGGGTCAGTGAAGGATTGAAAAAAGGCAAACAAGAGAATGAAAGCTGGGTCTCAGTGGGACGCTGCCCTCTCTGATGGAGAAAGACAGTGCCACGGACTACAAGCTGTGTCTTTATTTTATAGCCAGATTCCACGAGGCAAAGTAAGGGCGTGGTCAAGATGTTTACAACATTCTCATGAGTTTCAATCCTACTCAATTACATGCACCTGAACTCTATCAAGCCCACATCACTTAGACACATAAGGTCACTTGTTCAGACCATAGGTTCAAGCTTACAACTATAGCTGTTGGCTATAATTGTGCTGGGAGGGCTCTGCCCTCCAAGCTGGGACTTGCATGTGGCAATGAGAGGATTGTGCCCTCTCATTGGTCTGAGGCTTGAACCTTTCCAAACACTGTAGCCACTCTCCACACACTGGTGCACGGTCAGGGCCGGGGAGGGATGTGGGAGGTTGGCCAGTCAGAGAGGGACCGTGGGAGGGCTCCAGGATGAGTCCTGCCCATCTTGCTCATCCCAATCTGCCAGGCCCTCGCCAGAAAGCTAACCACCAGTTGGAGCATCTGCCCCCTGGTGTTCAGTGCATGTCACAGCAAGTGTTTGAGTGACCTTAGCATATTACACTTTGTTTTTGTTTGTTTGTTTGTTTGTTTTGTTTGTTTGTTTGTTTGTTTGTTTGTTTTTTAAAATATATTTTATTGATTTTTTACAGAGAGGAAGGGAAAGGGATAGAGAGTTAGAAACATCGATGAGAGAGAAACATCGATCAGCTGCCTCCTGCACATCTCCCACTGGGGATGTGCTCGCAACCCAGGTACATGCCCTTGACTGGAATCAAACCTGGGACCTTTCAGTCTGCAGGCTGACGCGCTATCCACTGAGCCAAACCGGTTTCGGCAGCATATTACATTTTGATTGGTTAAAAGCCAACTGGATGACCGGACACTTAGCATATTAGGCTTTTATTATATAGGATTTGTGTTTTCATTGTTCATTTTAGTAGATTTTATATATGTTAAATGTTTAACATGAATGTTATTAGCATTATATTTTTCCTAAGATTTTGGGTATCTCTGGTGACTATCTTTAAGGTATATTTTACCACACAAACACTTAAATATTATATTTTTTGTCTGATACTATCTGGTATCTTACTCTTGCTTGGAAGGTTTCCTCTGCAGTGGTGTTATAAGAACAATCTCTCTGGTTTTCTTGTAAGATGTTTTTGTATATTTTAATATTATTAGCTTTATTCATCAGTATTATAATTTTCTTGCATACAGATAACTGGAGGTATCAATACTATTATTAAATGGTTCATCATTTTTCTACTGAAATAGATTTTTACATGTTTTGTTTATTAAATAAACATATATATTATAAAATTTATTCCTAAATTACGTATTTGATTTTATCAATCTCTTTTCCTATTTCCATACCAAAGCCATAATTATATATTTAACACCTCTAGATCAATTTTAAACTTGAAAGTAAAACTTATAAAGTGAAAAGTTTGAAATAACAATTCCCTGGGTGAGACCATATGTTTGATGGTGTATATAACATGTATGTTTTGTAAATGATGAGATTTATTTTTTCTTAGGATTACAAAAAATAATAATGTATTTTACAGTTAGGACTTCTTATTTTAACTTCAAATTACCATATTAGAAATTCCTCAATAGTATTTTTCTTCAATGTTAAGATTTCTCATTTGGCGCTTACTGTTCATATACTGTCATTCTATTATTTCAGGAAAATTGTGTGTGTGAATATGTGTGTGCATGTGTGTTGGTAATAAGGCAGAAAGAGATGGAGCCGGGGGGTGGGGGGGTGAGAGAGGAAGAGAGAGAGAGGGAGGAGGACTATACTTTGCTCACCACTAATCCATTTATCTTCATTGTCTGGAAGCCAGACATTTTTTTCTGGTACTTTTGGTTGGTTTTCAGAGTGACTTGAGTACAGACATCCCTCATTATAGAATGCTCTCTCCTCAACTCAGGAACTAGATTAGAATACATTTTTAATTTAAATTTATTGGGTAACATTAGTTAATAAAATTATGTAGGTTTCAAGTATACAGTTCTATGATACATCATCTGTATATTGCTCTGTGTATTTACCCCCCAAGTCAAACTTCTATCATCATATATGTAAACCTCTTTTCCCTTTATTACCTCCCCACACATCCCTTTCTCTGTAACAACCATATTATTGTCTATATCTGAGTTTTTGTTTTGTTTTTATTGTTTATTCATTTGTTGATTTTAGTTTTATATTCCACCTATGAGTAAAATCATAAGGCTCTTTTTAAATTTTCTTTATTGATTAAGGCATTACATATGTGTCCTTA